>NW_022436971.1:10600822-10748154 GCF_009761245.1 Sapajus apella
GATATTGATTCTTCCTAACCATGAACATGGAATGTTTCTCCATCTGTTTGTGTCCTCTCTTATTTCGTTGAGCAGTGGCTTGTAGTCTTAGGAATTCCCTTGGGTTTCCACCAGGGATGCTGCTGGAGAGAACAAAGAGCTTGTTTATACACTTTCCCAGCAGACTACAGAGTACATCAAACTTAGCTTACATCAAATAGATCTATCTAGAAGTAGAGAGAGTTTAGCTGAACAGGGAATTGCAATTGTAAAGGTGTATATAAAGTCTCAGTGGATCCAGGAAATCCCACATAGAGTCACCCTACATTGCTCACGTGCCCATCTGGGGTGGGGGTCAGGGGCTCAGGTGCCAGGGCAATGCCGCAGCCCTTGCATGTGATTTGAGGCCAGTCTTGGGGGCCACGTCTTCAAGCTGTTCAGGCCATTCCCCTTCACCACATTTATGATCAGCTTTGTCTGATAATACAGCCATTACACTTTAAAGTGCAAGCAGTCTGGAAAGGTTAGATAAAAGGGTAGGCGTGAGTGATTAAAAGAAAAAATACAAGTCCCTGGGTGAGACAGTAGAGATGTCGATTTAGGTCTTAAAAGAAGAACAGCCTTAATATCGAGGAATCCTTGCTGGGCCCAGGTTACCCAGATACCACCTCTCAGTGAAAATATAGATCTATTTCCTTGCCAGCCCTCAGTAGCTTTCAAATCACAGCTTCTTGGATTTATTGCAGGTCATTAACTGCTATGCTGCGACACAGGGAAGAAGCCAGAAGATTAAAGTAAGAGCTAGGGCTGTTGAGAAAGAATCTGTCTGGTCTTTGTTGCTGGGAGTATGCTGTTAAATCATTATCACCTGTTAATTCTTGGTGTAACTTTGGGGTGGAAAATTATTATACAGATGGAAAGAATTTTTCAATTAAATCTAAGTCAGTGAGATTTTAAAGCAGAGTTTGAGATGTGCTTCTTAGGGAAATTAGAACTTGGGTGAGCGAGGCCCTGAGTCAGGACCTGCTACATAATTTGCAGTCCAGTGCAAAATGAAAGTGATGGGCCCCTCTAACTAACTCAAAATTAGTTCAGTTTCAAGATGGTGAAATTGCAAAGCATTAAAGCAAGTGCAGGGTCCTGTGAGCACGAGGCCGTCCGTGACTTCCTGGGCCAACGTATCTGTGAGGCTGGCCTTGCCCCCACAGCATTCTGAGGTTTTAGAGGGAGCACGATGCAGTGGGAAAATCAAGGAGCTGTATGCTGAGCTAGACCAACCTGCAGTCAATTCTCAGTTTTGCTTGTTACTGGTCATTTGACCTTTGGCAGATGAGGAAGGTGCCTCTATTTCCCCCTTGTGAAGCAGAACTAAAAATACCAGTCCTATGATGATATTATAAAGATGGAATTAAATCAAGTTTGTAGTGTGCTGCTTCGCAGAGTATATGATGTCTAGTAAGAACCCAGTAAGTCTTAGTGTTTCATGGCAGTGGTTGCTGGTGCCCTGCCGTGACCACCTGTCCCTCCTCAGCACCTCCCACCTGACTTCCAAATGCTGACACCTGCATTGCTAGGTTGATGGCTCTTCTCTTGCTGCTTACAGAGAATTAATCACCAATACTCTCCTTTGTCATCCCTCAACCACTGGCTGAGGGAGTGTGGAGTGTCAGCACCCCAGCTCCCTTGCCTCTTGGTGAGGTGCCTTTGATCTGTGTGTCTTACCAGGGATCTCGGAGTTTTCCCAGTGGTGTTAAGCCTCATGCCCCCTGAGAGGTAGCTGGCTGGATGACACATTCCACAGTGGCCACTTTCCCTTCCCTGTGTCTTTCCCATTCTCCTAACAGGGCTCCTGTATCAGTGTGTTTTCACATTGCTATAAAGGAATACCCAAGGTTGGGTAATTTCTAAAGAAAAGAACTTTCATTGGCTCACAGTTCTGCAAGCTGTACGGCAAGCATGACACTGGCAACTGCTTTGGGTAACAGACCCAGGAAGCTTACATCATGGTGTAAGGCCACAGAGAGTCAGCATGTTACATGGTAAGAGCAGGAATGAGAAACAGAGAGAAGGGAAGGTGCCACACTCTTTTATACAACAAGATCTCACATGAACTCAGAGTGAGAACTCATTCGTCACCAAGGGGATGGTGCTAAGTCATCCAAAACACTTCCCACCAGGCTCTACCTCCAACACTGAAGATTACATTTCAACATGAGATTTGGAGAAGACAAACATCCAAACCATATCATTCTGCCCCAGTCCCCCAAATCTCCTGTCCTTCTCACATGGCAAAATATGATCATCCCTTCTCAATAGTCTACCAGTCTTATCTTGTTCCAGCATCAATTCAGTCAAGAGCTCCAAGTTCCAAGTCCAAAGAACAGCGTCTCATCTGGAGATAAGATCCTTCCACCTATGATCCTGTAAAATCAAATCCAAATTACTTACTTCAAAGTAATGGTGGAACAGGCATTGGGTAAACATTCCCCTTCTAAAAAGGGGAAAATTGGCCCAAAGAAAAAGGTAACAAGCCCAACCCAAGTCTGAAACCTAGCAGGGCAGTCATTAAATCTTAAAGCTCCAAAATAATCTCCTTTGACTCCACCTCCCACATCCAGGGCACACAGGGACAAGGGGTGGCAATATGGTTTGGTTCTCTATCCCTGTCCAAATCTCATGTTCAGTTGTATTCCCCAGTCTTAGAGGAGGCCTGGTGGAAGATGATGAGATCATGGGAGTGGATCCCTCATGAGTGCTTTAGTACTATCCTCTTGGTAATGTCCTCATGATAGTGAGTGAGTTCTGGTGAGATCTAGTCATTTAAATGTGTATGACAACTCTCCCCTGTCTTCCTTGTTCCTGCCTTTGCCATGTGACATGCCTGCTCCTGCTTCATCTTTTGCCATGATTGTAAGCTTCTTGAGGTCCCCCAGAAGCTGATGCCAGAACTGTGCTTCTTGTATAGCCTGCAGAACTGTGAGCCAATTAAACTTCTTTTCTGTATAAATTACCCAGGCTCAGGTATTTCTTTCTAGCACTGTAAGAATAGATTAATACAGGTGGGCTCCCAAGACCTTGCGCAGCTCCACCCCATGGTTTTGCAGAATATAGCCCATGTGGCTGCTCTAAAATGTAGGAGTTGAGTGCCTACAGCTTTTCCATGCTGAGGTTGTAAAACTGCTGGCAGATCTACCATTCTTAGGTCTACAGGGTGGCTGCCCCCTTCTGACAGCTCCACTAGGCAGTGCTCCAGTGGGGACTCTGTGTGTGGGTTCCAACCCCCACACTGCTGTAGTGGAGTATCTGTGTGTGGGCTCCACTCCTGCAGCAGGCATGAAGGCTTTCTGATACATCCTCTGAAATCTCAGTGGATGCCGCCAAGCCTCCCTCATGCTTTGCATTCTGTGCATCCATAAGCTTAACCACTATGTGGAAGCTGCTAAGACTTATAGCTGGCATCCTCTAGAGTGGTAGCCCAAGCTGTAAGTGGGGCCCTTTGAGCTGCAGCTGCAGCTGGAGCTGGAGTAGCCAGTACACAGTAAGAAATGTCCAGAGATTGAGCAGGACAACAGCCCTGGGCCTGATCCCTGAAACCGTTCTTTCCCCCTAGGCCTCTGGGCCTATGATGGGAGGAGCTGTGTCAGAAATCTCTGAAATGTCTTTGAGATCTTTTTTCCTGTTGTCTTGGATATTAGCACTTGGCTCCCTTTGAATCATGCTAATCTCTCTAGCAAGTGGTTGCTCTACAGCCAGGTTGGATTCTTTCTTTACCGTAGGGCCAGGCTGCAAATTTTCTGAACTTGCATGCTCTCTTTCCCTTTTAAACATAAGTTCCAACTTTAAATTATTATTTTGATTCCTCATCTGATTGTAGACTGTTAGAAGCAACCATCCTACTTCTTGAATACTTAGGACACAAACCAAAAGCCTTGCCAGCTTCCACGTGGTGGTAAGCCTGTGTGTAAACAGATTGCTGTCTAGAAATTTCTTCCACTGTATACCCTAAGTCATCACTCTCAAGTTCAGACTTCCACAAAGCCATAGGACATGGACACAATGCAGCCAAGCTCTTTGCTAGGGCATAACAAGAGTGAGCTTCCCTCCAGTTCCCAATGACTTCCACATTTCTATCTGAGACCTTGTCAGCCTGGAAGTTACTGTCCATATCTCTACCAGAATTTTGGTCACAGTCACTTAACTGATCTCTAAGAAGTTTCAAGCTTTTCCTTGTCTTCCTGTCTTCTCTAAGCCTTCCAAACTTTTCCAACCTCTGCCCATTACCCAGTTCCAAAGCTGCTTCCACATTTTCAGGTATCTTTATAGCAATGCCCTACTCTTCGATATCAATGTTCTGTAACAGTCTGTTTTTGTGTTGTTATAAGAAATACTTAAGGCTAGGTAATTTATAAAGAAAAGAGGTTTAATTGGCTCATAGTTCTGCAGGTGTACAGGAAATAGGGTGCTGGCATCTGCTTCTGACAAGGGCCTCAGGAAGCTTACAATTAAGGTAGAAGGCAACAGGGAGCCAGCATATCACAGGATGAGAATGGGAGCAAGAGAGAGAGGAGGGAGGTGCCATACTCTTTTAAAACAGTCAGATCTCCTGTGAACTGAGTGAGTGAGAACTCACTTATCACCAAGGGGATGGTGCTAAGCCATTCATGAGGGATGTGCCCCTGTGTTTTAAACACTTCCAAGTAGGCCTGACCTCCAACATTGGGAACCACAAACGTTCCTCTGGTAGCATTTCACATTCTCATACTCTTGTGGGGATCACTCCACATGAGGTTTGGAGCGAATAACATCCAAACTCTATCAGCTCCCCTCACCTGGTCTCAGGATCTGCTGCTAGGAGAGCCCAGCCTATGACAAGCTCCCATCCCTTCTCCTTTCCTTAGTGAAAGGGATGGAGAAGATGCTAGAAAGCAGGAAATGGGGGTATTGGTCTCACTAGCCACCTCAGCAAAATCAGAGTGGGAAGGGACATGAGAAAGTCCTGATTGGTTCTAGTCTGACATAAGAATCCAAAGGAGAAAATGAAAGAGCATGAACTGTTTTCAACAGCCATGATGACTCAGTGTCCTGGGAGCCAGGACAAAAGCCTGCTGCTTCCAGGCTGCCTCAGTGGGGGCACCAGCTCTGAGCCATTCCTGGGGAAAGTCACTGGTGGTCATCACCTCTGCCATGTATGAGCTGGAGTGCAGTGTCAAGGCTCTAACCATCCAGAATACATCCTCTGCTGTTTTCTGTTAGAGAGGGCATTTGGGCCCTACCACTCACATTAGGATTTAGTGCAAGCCCAGAATAGTCCTCCTTCAGCCTCAGCCTCAGCAGGCTCAGGCAGAAGCTTTTCTAACCAGCTTCTGGGTCAGAAGCAGGGCCACTCTGGTGGAAGGCTGTTCTTTAAGCATTTCAGAGTTTAGCTTGCAATAGATATTTGAGTGTAGAGACTTTCAAGATTTGTTTTCAGAGTCCTTATTTTAAACTTTTGCTTCACTTCCTAGTATTATTGGGTGTGTTCTTGGGTTGATTTTGGAAAACTCTGCTCTTTCTTTCTTTCTTTCTTTCTTTCTTTCTTTCTTTGTCTTCTGGGTTCCTTTGGTAACATTTCTAGTCCTCATATTTTTCTTCCTTGATATGGTTTGGATGTGTGTCCCCTTTCTCATGAAGAAATGTCACCCACAATGTTGGAGATGGGGCCTGGTGGGAGGGATTGGATCATTGGGGCAGATCCCTCATGAATGAGGCACTGTCCCATTGGTGATGAGTGAGTTTTTGCTCAATGAGTTCATGTGCTATCTGGGTGTTTAAGAGTCTGGGACATTCCCCTTCTCTTTCTTGCTCACTTTCTCTCCATGTGATGCATGGGCTCCCCCTTCCACCATGAGTGGAAGTTTCCTGAAACCTCACTGGGAACACATGCCTGCGCTGTGCTTTCTGTGAAGCCTGCAGAATCATGAGCCAATTAAACTCTTTTCCTTATAAGTTATCTGGCCTCACGTTATTTCTTTAAAACAATGCAAAAAGGGGGAAAAGAAAAACAGGTGAACACACGCCTCTATCCATCATACCCCATCCTCCTCCATCTCCTATTTCCCCCTTTGTTTTTCTCCATCTCATGCTTGGAGGAGGGTGTAGGAGCCTCAGGCTTCTCTTAGAGCAAAAGATCTTAACCACTGTAATGCCATGGGCCCCACTGGTGGTCTGATGAAGCCTGTGGACCCTTTCTCAGAGTAATGTTTCTTAACACAGAAAATAAAATACATAGGATTACAGAAGCAAAACATAATTCAATAGCCTTTTATTATATTGATATACAAAAAACTTCAAAACCCCAATTTGTGACCGAGGATGCATGTGCTTTCTATTAACGAATTTAATAACATTTATTGTGGGTAGTGCTACTCACATAAAGTTTGAAGTAGTAATGAGCATAAAAAAGTTTATATATCCACAACAACTGTAACATGATATAAAAATATCCACGTCTATGGTGACAAAGACCCAGGACTATGAATACTACTCCAGTTTGTTGCTTCCTTTTATAATTGAAGGAAAAGCTAAATTTCAGTCAGTAATGAGTGAAAATAAAGATGTAATTTTTTTCCCCATTCATGTTCTTGGCATGCCTGAATTCTATCCTCCGGCCCTTAGTAAAAATGTCTGTCCTAGTGTTTGACGCATACCTCGAATATTCCTCTGCTTTTCCCACCTTTGCTACCCATCATGAGAGCCCAGTCCTTTTCCTGCTGCACCACAGAACCATGGCTTATCTGAGCAAATCGCAGGGTTGTTCTGAGATCTCACCCATCGTGGTCTTGTTCCTGGCAACAGTGCCTGGCCCCAGCCTGTAGCTACAGAAGAGAGTTAAGCATTTTGACTACAATGTACTGAGAGATAAAAGATGTGTATGCTTGTTCTTTAGGATGTCAAAGGAGGCCACCGTCTTAGAATGTAATTCCACTAAAAACGAAGATTACCCATGAGGAGAACTCAGCAGTCATACTGGCAGACATATGGGCTGGCTTGAAATCGACAAATAATTGTATCCCATCCCCATTTGGCTTTATTTCAAGACAGGAGATGAATTAGATATTGAGCAAAACTGTTGGCTGAGTGAAAAATAGATGTTCCTGAAGCCAAAAAAAGAACAAAAAAGGTGGAGAAAAGCTGTGAACAGGTCATCAGAGAGTGACAAAGGCATTTTATTAGGGGAAGAGGTCATGTGCAGAGAGAAACCCCCGCAGTCCCAGAGATGCTGTATATGGAAACAGAATACATCTCCAAGGATGCCTGTAGCAACCCCACGCGTGTGGTAAAGAGAAACGACGCAGTTGGTCTGGCTGTGTGCTCGCCCACACATTTTTTTTCTTTTTATGTATATTCTGCCCAATTCTCCTTTCTCCCCTTCCTGGCACTCATAGCTTCTCACTTCACCCTTTTTCACCTATGGCACATTGATGGGCAGAATGCTAAGGAGATAAGCTGGGGCCTTGCCCTCGAAGAGGGTAATGGAAAGGAAATGATTGGGGTTCAAATCTTAAATCCTTCATTTCATATCTGGGGACTTTAAATGAGCCATAAACTCTGCTGAGTCTCACTTTTTTATTTTTTACCTGAAAAGATGAGAATAAAGCAACCATCTACTTCAGAGTGTCATATGAGGATTAACCTGTCTGTTCTTATCCTTCTGACATACCTGAAGTGGAAAGGACACAGGTTTTGAAGTGTGGCAGGAGTGGGCTTATCACTTAATCTCTCTGAACATCAGTTTCTTTGACTGCAGAATGGGGATAATGATTTCTACATTGTAGGTTCGTTGTGGGGTTGAAATGCCATAAAGAATTTACCAACCAATACACTAGCAGGGAACAGGCACTCAGGAGTTAAAATCAAAGAAGAAATGTGTTTAGTGTTCAGGCAGCTGCTAAGCTGCTGTGCTTTCCTGTAACTAGGTCCAGGCAGGTTTTAAGAGGTACAGGCCAGAGATCCACTTGCTGACAGGCAGCCCACCCTCCCACGCTTCCTATTTTAAGCCTCAACTTGTGTTGCTAGGGGCCTCACGTTCAGTTTGGACCATTTTTGGCCATCAGAACCAGAAACAGGTATGCTCCTCCACCTGCCACCTGCCAGGGTCACTGGGGGAGGCAGAGACTACAGTGGGTTGGGAGACAGGGACTTCCAGCGTTTCTGTTGCAGCTGGGCCATTTCCTGCTGGTGACCTTGTGAGAGTTTCCGCATCTGTAAAAGGGCCAGCAATTCCTACTTTGCAGAGGTGTGGTATAAGGTGATAAACTTTGCAGACGAATGGCGTAAGGTGATGAGGCAGCACTCATTCCTGCAGCTGTTAGCAATTCTCCGAGGGCCTCTGTAGGGCCCTGTGTACATGGAACGGCACTTTCCTTCCGCCCTGCCCTTCCCACAGCCAAATCCACTTGTATTCAGAGAGACGCACAGCTCTGCCCAACCATTAGAAGTGGATTCCTAAAAATTGCTAGTTTTTATTAATTTTTAAGAGACCAGGTCTTACTCTCAGCCAGACCGTGGCCACTCCCTGACACAAAGCAGATCCCAAACAAATGTGAGACCCTTCCCTTCCCTCTCTACCCACTCAGTGCCGTGGGCTTGGCCAGAGACACAGAGGAATTCTTGCTGAGACTGAACACCCCACTGAGGAGATCTCCTTTCTGGGATGGTTCCGCTCTTCCTCCACTTGTCTGTTTGTTGCTGACCTCTGTGGCAAACACACCTCATCTCTTAACTGTTTGTTTTTCTGGACTCGACTCCAAACCATAGGTCACCCACTACCTGTTTTTGTTGTTTAATTCACAGCTGTGTTATGTTTAGTTGTTTATTGCTGCTTAACAAACTACTCCAGAATGCAGTGGCTGAAGACAACCGTGTTGTGTTTGTTATTTCTCAAGATTCTGTGGGTCAGGAATCAGGGCAGGGTAGATGGAGCTGGCTCATCTCTGTCCCATGTGACATCTCCTGGGACTAGGGCAGCTCAGACAGCTTCTTCACTTTTCTGCACCTTGGCTGAGAGGGCTGGCAGGCTGAGCTCAGTCAGGACACGGTGTCTGTCTGTGTAATCTTCTGTGGCCGCTCCACATGGGCTCTCCTTATAGCCTCTCTAGCAAGGTGGCCAGACTTCATGCATAGAGGCTCAGGGCTCCCAAATCACAAGAGCAGCAGCTGTTAGGTCTCCTTGAGACTAAGGCCTGGAACTGGTGGAGCATCTGTTCAGTTGCTCTTTATTGGTGAAGTCACAGGGCAGCTCAGATACAAGGTGGAAGGGGAAAGGTCTAAACAAGGGCATGAATGCGGGCGTGGTGGCTCACGGAGGCCACTTGTGTATGCCAGCCACTGCCTTGCTGTGTTCTTCGGTGATGATAGTGGCCGAGGACAAAGCTGCTTTGCCTATGTCTAACCCACACAAAAACTTTCTCAAGAGTTTCCTCAGAGAACATTGATAAACTTGTGCTAGCCCCAGCTGCCCCTGAAATCCCTGATTAATGACTGTGACAGGCTGAGAGCCAGCAGCCACAAAGACATGATGATCAATAGTCTCTGATTCCAATCAAGCCCTGTTAGAGCCTCCTCTGCCCACTTGACAGAGTCAAGATAGGCTTTCTGGATAGCTGGAGAGCAGGAGGGCAGTGAATTACCAGGACAAGTCAATAACAAATTGTTTCTTTTTTTCTGTTAATAAAGCCTGTTCCTGATAAACACAGGGGATGCTCTGATAACAGAGCTCTGCTTTCCTGCTTTTCCTCATTACAGCCCAGGTCCAGCTGCTTAGAGAGCTTCCTGGATGCACGGCAGAGTATTGAGATTCAGCAAATGAAAGGCCTGCGTAGCCTGTGTAGTCTGTCTTTTTGAGAGGAGTGGCAGGAGGAGGGGTCTTAGGCAAATGTGGGACAGGTGAGGTGTGACCTGTAAGCCCGAGTGGGAGGAGGTCCCGCACAGCCTGTGTCCCCAGTGCAGCATTTCTCAGACTGTGTTCCTGGTATCACCAGCTCCTTGGGAGAAAGGAGTCCGTGAATGGTAATCTTAGGAAAAGCACATATCCTCATGCTTTTCTTAGAGTGTGTCAGCTCTTCTGCATGCCACCAAAGGCTCTGAGAAGGCCTGCAGCTAGGGAGCATATCTAACTCTGTTCAAACAAGTACTTCCAAACTTAAGGATAGGCCCTACTTTTCTTCTCTAGGACAAGATTAAAGGCAAGTATTCTGAGGAGCACACTTTGCAAAGGCTTTCTTAGGAAAAGCCAGGGACACGAAGTGTGGTCATCAGACCCAGAAGGGAAGAGCGGGGCTCTGAACAGGACCTGAACCAGGAGCTAAGCCCTGAGTTAGCAGCAAGGCCTAAATGGATGGGTGGTGAAAGTGGAAAATAAGAACCAGGACATATTACACAAACTGACCACGAGCTCCTGTGGCTTACCTTCTCATCTGCCAGGGTGTTCATACTAGCTTTGAGTGCAGAGTTATTTTGAGCAGGCTATGTTGCCCCCCAGTGAGTACAGGCCTGGGGATGGAGAGTTTCTTTACCCTGACTTCTAAGCTTCTAGTGGCTTTGCATAACCCCCCTATATCCTCTGCCAGGTAGGCCAGCCAGACCCACAGTTTGCCATGTAAGATCTGATACACATTGTAAAGGGCACAACTGCCTATACTGTGTCAAATTTATGAAGCATTGCATTGAAATTGGGTCTTGTTAGCATCGGATAGGGAAGAGAAAAAAGGATGTAGGAGAGAATTAATGAGAGAAAGAGAAAATGATTACTCGACTTTTCCAAATCTCTTGCTAGACTGGTAGAATGAGTTTAGCATATATATTTAATGTGATTTTTTCTTTTCTTAATAAAACAATCTAACCTATATATATATTAAATTAAGAGGTTCCTGAAATAAAGAAAGCCCACTGTTTTAATTGCATCTTTTTAAAAGATCCTGAGACATTTCCATCTGCAAATGTGATATAATAATACTTTTACTGCTTACCTTTTGCTGAGAGTTCAAATAAAAAATTGAAAATACTTTAAAATGCTTTGAAAACTGTACAGTGCTGCACACATGTAAGGTATTATTATCCTATTTTTGCTACTGATGCCCTTATTATGGAATGAATGTTTGTGTCCCTACCTCTCCATCCCTTCACATGTTGAGGCCCTGACTCCCAGTGTGACTATATTTGGAGATCGGACCTTTAAAAAGGTATTTAAGGTCAAATGAGGTCATAAGGTGGGTGCCTAATCCAATAGCGCTGATGTTCTATAAGAAGAGGAAGAGTCACCAGACTTCTATTATTCTCTCTCTCTGCCATGTGGGGATGCAGTGAGAAGGTGGCTGTCTGCAGGCCAGGAAGAGAGCCCTCACTAGGAGCTGAATCAGCTGCCACCTTGATCTTAGACTTCCTAGCCTTGGGAACTGTGAGAAATAAATTTCTGTGGTTTTTAAGCTGCCCAGTGTTTTGTACTCTTTTATGGCAGTCTAAGCTAAGATACCTCTTCACAAGAAAATTTCCATTTGAACCCTTGCTGGGGTCAGTATCCCCATCAATGAAGAGCAAACCTCCATTCCAGCAGACTCCAAAAAACAGAGGAAGCTGGTTGCTGTTTTAAATATCAAGGAGAATTGAGTTGGTTACACACCAGCCCCTCCTTGCAACTTCCTGTGGCTATTATCCTCCCAGCCTCTGGTTGCAGACACTTGCCTTGTTTTCTACAGATGCACAATGTTGCATGAGAACTATGGCATTATGTAACCTGATTTTCATCCCCACAAATGAGGAAGGAATAGATGTAAGCCCTGAGGTCGCTTTGTGTGAATAGTGACTCAGCTAAAGAACAGCTTTTGCCAACATCCCCTCAGTGGTTATTGTTAGGGTCATCCGCGGAGGTCCTAGATTGATAGTTCTATTAATAATTACAATGATTGGCCGGGCGCGGTGGCTCAAGCCTGTAATCCCAGCACTTTGGGAGGCCGAGGCGGGTGGATCACAAGGTCAAGAGATCAAGACCATCCTGGTCAACATGGTGAAACCCCGTCTCTACTAAAAATACAAAAAATTAGCTGGGCATGGTGGTGCGTGCCTGTAGTCCCAGCTACTCAGGAGGCTGAGGCAGGAGAATTGCCTGAACCCAGGAGGCGGAGGTTGCGGTGAGCCGAGATCGCGCCATTGCACTCCAGCCTGGGTAACAAGAGCGAAACTCCGTCTCAAAAAAAAAAAAAAATTACAATGATTGAGCATGGTGGCTCATGCCTGTAATCTCAGCACTTTGGGAGGCTTAGGCAGAAGGAACATGTGAGTCCAGGAGTTCAAGAACAGATTGGGTGACATAACAAAATTTTGTCTATACAAAAAAGTTAAAAAAAAAATAGGAGAGTTGGAGGAGAGCTGTAGGAATTGTAGTCCTAGCTACTCAGGAGGCTGAAGCAGGAAGATTGCCTGAGGCCAGGAGTTTGAGGTTACAGTGGGCTGTGATCACACTCAGCCGAGGCAACAGAGTGAGACTCAGTCTCCAAAAAAAAAATTACCATACATTTTTTTTGCACATCTACTAAGTGCCTGATGAAGTGCTAGACACTTTTCCATATTCTATTTCACCTAATTAAAGGTAATTAGATCTTCTCTGGCAATACCATTTATGAAGTAGATTTACCTAAATGATCAAATCTAAGTTTTACACTCAATTACTGTCTATGTCAGTATCTAACTTCCTAGTTAAATGTTTCCATGTTACAGGCACTTTTTAGCATCAGGGATTAAAACAATTTTGTGAAGGCATGCAGTGGCAAAACTGCGTTTAGGCACAGGGTCTGATTCTGAACTGAAATCAAGTATTTACATATTTACTCATTTATTCATCAGAGGCCCATGTCTTGTGTATATGTGCTTTGTTTCTGGCGCTGTGTAGATGCTAAGACTATAGAGAATTCATGAAGACAGGGCTCAATATAATATACATTTTTCAATGTTAAATTTTTACTTTTCATAGTAGCAGACAGGATAAAGAAAAAGCTATTGGTGCTGCCATGCTTATATGACAGGCATTACAAACAAATGTTAGGTAGTTTCAGGCTCTGTTGCTCCCAACAGCAACCACTTCTAACCCTTTTAGCTTTATCTTCTGGTATTTATCATCATATTTCTAAATAATAAGTTTATCTTTATATTTGTTTGTATTTATTTTTCTTGTTAAGTATCACACACATGCAGAAAACTACATAAAACAAATGTGCAGCATAATGAACTAGAAAAGGATTACCCTTGTACACACCTCCCTGGTCAGGAGGTAGGAGCTGAAGTCGCCCCAGATGATTCCCACAATCACCTCTCAATCACAGCCGTGTACTTCCCCTGGAACCATCCATGAACCTGTTACGTCCCTCCCTCCTTTATTTTCTTAATAGTTTTTATCACCCGACTGTTTATTTGTGAAGGTAGTATATTTTCAAGGCTCTTATAAACCATAGGCTCCTGTTACGGGCTGAACTGTGTCACCTTAAATTCATATATTGAAGCTCTAACTTTGAATACCTCAGAATGTGACTGTATTTGAACAGGAACCTAAAAGATGTAATTAATTTAAAATGAACTTATTAAAGTGGGCTAAAATCCCGTGTAACTGGGGTCATAAGAAGGGAGATTAGGACACAGGCTGGTACAGAGGGAAGACCACATGGGGACACAGGGAAAGGAGGTCCATCTATGAGCTAGGGAGAGAGGACTTTGGGGAAACAAACCCTGGCAAGCTTTCGATCTTGAGGTTCTGGCATTCAGAGGTGTGAGGAAATACATTTCTGTTGTTTAAGCCACCCAGCCTGTGGTACTTGGTGATGGCAGCCCAAGCAAACTCATACCACCACTCTCCATCTTTTTGATTTTCTTCAATTTATTTGTGGAAGAGTTTAGATTATTTGCCACATTGAATTTCTCACAGTCTGTTTTTTTGCTGGTTGACTCCTGTAAATTAATATTTGGATCTAGAATTAATCACATTTAAGTTTGTTTATTTTGGGAGGGAGGAGGCAAAACTATTTCATACATAGTGGTGTGTTCTTTCACCAAGAGGCACATAATGTCCTCTTGTCTCTCTTTTTGTGCTGCTAGCAGCCATTAATTCTCAATGCCTATTTATTAGAGCCTATAAAATGGTGATATTTTGATTTTATCTTTCTTATTTGTTGAAATGCTCATAGACAATTTTTGTCTCATATAGTTTCCTGAGGTGCAGTTTGTTTAAAAAAAAAAAAAGAGCAGAGCAAATACTTTGTTCCCTTTATTTAGTAATTTTCAAATTAAATAGTTGGTTCTAAAGAATCCTCTATAGATAATTTTGGGGAGAGAAGGATATCAGGGTAAACTTAGGGATTTAAGAATGTCTTATTTTACTGCATTTATTTTTCTTACTGATGCTTAGATTGTCCAATCTTTGGCCGGTGAGAACCTGTCTACTTAGCTCCTGCATCCTTTGATATCACCTGGTAGAGAAAAATTTTTTTCTTATCAAGAGTTTTCAGACTTATCTTAAACATTTTCTTATGCAAATCTGGAATCATCGATTTTCCCACAATGTCCTGGTTTTTTTTTGCTTTTAGTGAGAAACAATAGGTTTCTAGGCCTCTTCAGTGTATAGAGCTAGGGCACACACACACACACACACACACACACACGCACACGCACAAAGTTTATACCAATATCTACTCCCCTAACTCAAATTTAGAACTACAGGGTGCTTATATAACCATATCTATATTATGTATGCATTTCCTTTTTCTACACAGAAAATTCTGATTCTCAAGGCTCCCCGCCATCCCACCCAGGAATAAATAGAATTGGAATATCACATGATTACTTATTTCTCTATTCCACATTCACACAACACATTCTTAAAGTAGTGATGTCAACCTCACCATCAACATAATTGCTAAAAACAGGTTTTGTAAAAAAAAGAAATTGCATATATTCTTCTCATTCTCTTTTTTTTTTCATTGTGCTGTGTCTATGTTGTCAGAGCAAACACCACAATTTGGTATGTTCTCTTTTTTATTCCCTCATTTAGTCTTATTCTCCATGATAACATATTTAATGCTCATCATGAATCTTTATGTTGGTATCTAGGCATGTCAGTTACTCAAATCTCATTTGATTAAATTTTAAAATATTTAAGGAAGAGCTCAAGAGGATGATATTCTTTGAGCTACTGTGTGTGAAAGTAAGTTTGTCTTCAGTCTCTATACTTGGAATTTAATTTGACTGAATACAAAATGTTTGGTTTAATATTGTTTTTCCCTTGAGAATTTCAGATATATTTCTTCACTTACTTTTGGAATTCAATGTTTATGTCCAAATTTTTGATGACATAATTACTCTTACAATTAACTTGATTTGTGTTTGTTTTTCTTGAATTACCAAAGCATGCCTGGCTATGGCCATTCTGGGCTGATTTTCTCAAGTAAATGCTGTGGTCTTTCAATATGCAGTTTTGTGTGTGCACGTATTTAATTTCAGGTACATCTTGAATTGTAATTTTTAGTATTTGTTCTGTTACTTATTTATTTAAACTTTTGGTTTTTGACATCTCCCATTATATGTATGTTAGATCTTCACTGTCTGTTTTCTAAATTTGTTTCTTCATCTACAATTCTTTTCATTAATCATTTTCAAAATCCCTTATGTGTAGTCTTATTTTTCAAAGCATCATCTGTTGTGTTTATTCAGTCTTAGGTTGCTTCTTTTTTTGCCTTCATTTCTAAAAGCAATTTTTAAAATCTCTCTTTTTTTTCTTTATTTTCTCATTTCCTATATTTCTAATTCTGAATTATATGATTCCTTCATCTCTTATATTATTTTTAATATATTTTAGCTTATTTTGTGATAGTAAGTAATAATTTTTATCCATTTTGCAGCTTTGACTTTCTGGTGTGCTTTTATTATCCTTAGGGATGCTGTGCTACTCTTTATTTTCTTTCAATAACTTTGCAGAGCATTTGGCCTTGATCTATTCTAATGATCATTTTTTAATGTGAAATTAGTTTTCTTAAACCCTAATAATAATAAACCTGTTAATATAATTATATAATAATGTAATTAACACATTAATATTTAATTAATACAATATATTGATATTTTATTAATGTAATTAAATATGATAAAGGAGGCATGGTTTAGGGGAGTTTTTCTAATTTCATGGCTAGAAAGTCACTTTTCTATTATTTTTATGAGAGATAGACTTACTACCTTCTAAGTGTTTCTTGTTCCTTCCCCAAATTTTATCTAGGCCTCATTTTTTCCTCTTTCTTTATTGTCCTTGTTGTTTTCAATCTGGGTTCTATTCCCAGCAGTTTTCCTTAGCAGGAGGCTTTTTCTTGGAAAGCAACTTTAGCTGATTAATTCTGAGAGTTCACAGGGTGCAAACTGCTTTATATGGAGAGCACATAAAGAGCAATATGTACTCATTTGCTATTAGAGTGTGAAACCCCTCAGTCACAAGAAATTTGCAAGACATGGGTACCCTGAAATTTTGAGTGAATACTTGTTGGTTATTTCACAGTTGTTAGATTCACCAATTGCCCACTGCTTCTACCCGCTTCCTCTGCACAGATGCTAATAACATGCAGGTCTTGAGCTGTCGCCCTTTGTTCTCATCCACTCACAATGTGGGATTCATGGGGTATCTTGTCCCCTAGTTTTGTTGTAGAGGTTTTTACATGGGTTTTCGTTTGTGCTTTCTTAGTTCTTTGTGCTTTTGGGGGATGATTTGGAAAGATTAAAAGACACACCTATCTCACGGCCATCTTCCCAAAATCTTATACTACATTTTGTGGTTTGTCCTTTTAAGACATGATCTAGTAACTTCTCTCATTGTGGTAGAAAAGAATTCACTTTTATTATAGGCTGGCGCCCACTCACCTGCTTTCTCTCCCTTTATTCTTCCAATTTAGTTATTTCACTAAGTCAGTATTTATTATTCTAACTATTTTGGGTACCACAGAAACAAATACATTTGTTTTTCTTATAGATATATCTCTCCCAAAGTAATTCTGGCATTATTAATTGTGTATTATTGTTTCTGATCTCTTCCTCTGGCTCCTAGCATTTTGTTTCTTCAAGCCCTTTATTTTAGTTCCTGTTTTTCATGTTAGAGGTTTTTCATAATTTCTGTTTATCTCTAAATTTATGCTCATATTTAGAAGTAGACTTAAAGGTAGAATGGGGCTTTCTCTCTGTATTTGTGTTGGAGAGAGGACTTTTCAACAAGGGAATTTGTCACTGACTGGCCTTTCCTTTGGGATACCCCGAATGTTAGTATAATTAGGGCTTTTTTTCTCATGTTGGTCACATTCCCCAGAGAAGTACCCTCCAATCACCTGCATGAGGGTGATATCCTCTGACAGAGAAAGGGTCTGAGGGTTCTGCTATTTGGTATGTAGATCCTCACATAATGCCTCTTTTCAGCCTCTCTTCATCACTCTGGAAAACAGGCTGCAACCTCTCTGGTTTAATTTCTTTAGAACTAACATGTTCTTTGTTCTTGCTGTCCATCTTTGTACATTATGTATGAAAACTTTACATATGCTACTCCCAATCAATGTATTAAAAGTTAGTTGAACAATTATAAATAGAAGTTGGAATATTTTCTTCCCATACCCCAATAAATTATGTTGCATGTCACTTTCCTGGGATTTGTACATCAGATCCACAGAATATATGCCTGTGAAAGGGAAGGCTACTTAGAGTGAGCCAGCTGCCTGGGCATCTCACAACTACCTACTGTGTAGACTTTCACTTTCTTTCCTTTCCATAGCCTTTGTCTCATGCCTGTCTTCAGTCGACCTGGTGCCTGCATGTCCTGAACTCTCAGGTAACTTCCTTTAGGTATTCATCTTTGTAGTCCTTAGAATGCAGCTTTCCTTGGTCACTCCTCCAGCTTCAGAAATTAATTGACCTCTATTATTTTCATCGGCAGCTTTTACTAGTCTCTTGTCTGCATGTATTCACACTTAGAAATTATTTTGCTGTCATTTTAATGACCTTTTGAGGGGGTAAAGGGATTAATATACGTGTTCCATTTTCCAGAAATATATTTCGACAATGGACAATAAACATTGAATAATTAACATTAACAGAAAAACACTGAACATTTAGTAGGGACAGAATGCTTGTCACCCCACTCACAATTCATATGTTGAAATCGTAACCTCCAAAGAACTGAAGTCTTTAGAGATGACTAGATCATGAGGGTGCAGCTCTCATGAATGGGATTATTGCCCTTATAAGGAGACCTCAGAGAGCTCCCTCTTGTCTTCTTTCTATCCTGTGAGAAGACAAGGAAAATCAGCAGTTGGCAACCTGGATGATAAACATTGGGGGCCCTCACCACCCCCTGACTGCCAGCACCTGATCTAACCTCCAGCCTCCAGAACCGTGAGAAAATGAATTCTGTTGTTTAAATCTCCCAGTCTATGGCATTCTGTTACAGCGATCAGAACTAAGGCAACATTTAAACAATTTAAGTATTTATAAAAATATCTCATGTTCACATAGCACCTCATATTTCCGGAGAACTTTAGGATATAATTCTTCATTTGAGTGTCCTATGGGGTAAGGAGCAGGGAGATTGCTATCCTCAATTACTTGCGACAGAGCTGAGGCTGGGGGTAGTTGAATGAGACAGCAGTGAAACTGAGTTAGAAACAAAACTGATGTCTGTCGGTTGTTGCTGCTTTAATCCCGTGCACTAACCATGGACTCAACAAATATGTTTTTTTTTTTTACTTTTCCAGGAACTGTAATTCTGAAATTCAAACATATTATCTCTTATTGACAGCACTAAAGACTGTAATATACAGCTGGGACCCTATCTTTTATGAGCAAAGACTTTTAGTCAACTATAGAAATGTAAACATGACCCTTCTAATGCATTTTTAATAACCACTGTTTCTGGACATCAGCCAAAGTTTGCATCTTTAACTGATTTGCCATACAGACCAATTCCTCCCTTAAGAATTCTGCTAAAGATTTGACCTTAACCCTGGTTGGTTCCTTTGTTCCTTGTTACAGTGGATTGATTCTCTCATCTGTGATTTCTGAAGCCTGTGTGAAGTGGTATTTAGCAGGTTTTAATTGATTGGATTGCCTTGGTCAGCAGTTGGGTTGATCTTTTATGCTACCCTAGCATTACTTGGCTGCCTGGATGATAAGATGTAAAAATCCTTTCTTAGACATTGAAAAAAAGGACTATCTCCCTAATGCTCATTATTAATTGGTTGCCTTTTCAGCCTGGCAGACTATAGGCAATCAATTACAGATTTCAAAACTATGAACTTCACACTGGCAGATATAAGGTCCTCCTTTCCATAGCTTTTGTGGCAAGTAGTGATATCTTTGTTATCTGGCCTAGGTAACGACAGCCAGGTGCTTTGTCTCTGAAACCACCTTTCCTCCCTCACTGAGGCTGCTTCACTCCAACTTGGTCACAATCTTTCCTGGACCAGATACATTTAGAGATTTGAAGAATATAAGTGACTCCTTACTTATTTTCCTGGGTTCAACATCAAGTCTTCCTGCTTGAGTCAATAAAGGAGAGCAAGATACTATAGTGAAAAGAGCAGAAGTTTTGGGGTGAGATAGACTTGGGTTTGTATCCCATATCCATCCTTATAGGCTTTTTGATCTTAGATGAGTCATTTACCTTCTATGAGCTGCAATGTACTTGAAAAGCAAGAATAATAATATTCTCCATTGTTGAGTGGTCAACACAACTAAAATAGGTAAATTAAAAGTGCCCAGCACGCAGTATCATATAAGATTACGCATGAACTTATCATATGTTCTTGCAATTCCATTTCTTAGAGAAGTGAAGACATATGTTCATAGAAAAGCTTATATGCAAATGTTGATACCAGCCTCAATTGCAAATAGCCCCAACTGGAAGTGATCCCAGAATGCATCAACAGGTGAATACATACACAGATTTGGTATGTTTATATGATGGAACTCGACTTAGCAATAAAAAAGAGTGAACTATTGATACATGCATGAACATGGATGACCCTCAGAAACTTTATGCTGAGAGAAAGAAGCCATACACAAAAGACCATATACTATATGATTCCTTATGAAATGTTTGGAATGACAAATCTACTCGACAGTGAAAGAAAGAGGAGTCAGGGTGGGATTGATTGGGAAAGGGCACAAAGAATCTCTAAGTAATAGAAAATTTATTTTCTCTATCTCGAGTTGTGGTAAGAGTTATGTGAGAATACACACTGGTCAACATTCACAAAATCATGTACTTAAAAAGTATGCATTTTGTGGTATATGAATTATAGCTTAATAAAATTATTTTAAAAAATAAGTCTGCCTTGGTGCCTGACACATAGTAGGTGGTCAATGAATGTTGCTTCCTTCTGTTGGCTGGTGCCCAAGGAGGACAGTTTGCTTGGTCCCTGCCCGGGAGCCCACCGTCTTGGGAATGAGACAATAACAAATTTTCTAAATGACTCTCTCATGTTCCTCTTACCTTTTAGTATACTCCAGCCAGCTTCCAACTTTCAATATCTGCTACCCTGTCTTAGTCAGCTCAGGCTGCCTAGCAAAAATACCACACACTGGGCAGCTTTAACAACAGCCATTTACTCCCTCTCAGTCTGGAAGCTGGAAGCCCATGATCAAGGAGCCAGCATGGCTGAATTCTGATGAGGACTTTCTTCTTGGCTTGTAGACAGCTATCTTCTTACTGTGTCCTCACATGGCCTTTCCCTGATGCATGCCTGTGGAGAGAGAGAGAGAATTCTCTCCCTCTTTTTAAGGCCACTTAATTATCTCCTAAGAGCCCTATCTTCAAATATAGTCACACTGGGGATTAGAACTTCAACATACAAAATTTAAGGGACACAATTCAGTCCATAGCATATTCTGTGCCTGAATATTTTTCTTTTGGAACTAGAGAAAGCTTCCCTGCTGCATGTGGCAGTTTAGTTTTATTATGGAACAGACCCTGGAAGCAGCCCTCAAATAACTACTTTTGGAAATTGAGGTGCAAATATCTCAGCTCCATTGTCCCTCAGGTGAATAATCATGAGGGATGTGTTTTATACAAATTCTCAAAGTTCATTGAAATAAAGCATCTATCACCTATGGGCAACTAGATTAATACCACACTTTTGATCGACTCCCTCTATCACTAGCCCACCCCTCCTAATGCTCCCTCTACCTGTCAGATAATACCATTTTCACCTGAATCCTTGTTTCAGGGTGTGATTCTGGGTGAACTTAAAGTAAGACAGTAACACATGTTGTCACAGGTAACTGTAATTCAAGGCAGACTGAAAAAAAGAAAGTCCAACAAATGTACATACATCAAGCCATGGGAGAAGAGATTCATTGCAAAGGAAACAGTGATTCTGATTAAGGCATCACAGAAGTTTTTTGGAAGTGGTGGGGTTTGAACTTCATCCTTGAAGGATGAATACAACTTTGACAGCTAACTCTTGTGGTACCCAAAGAGAAAGGGGGCTGGAGAGAGGCAGAGAGACAGAGACAGAGAAGCAGAGAGAGACACCCAAGACTTCAATATTTAGTGGGAAGTTAAATGATTAATAGATAAAGCACTTGTCACATTACTCTGTGATTTAATGTCTCATCGTCTAAGTGTTATGGATTCCCAGAGCAGGCTTTCTAGTGTCTGGTGTCCTAAGAGAGCCCTCAATGTGAAGCTTCCTTACCCCAAGGGGCTAATAAAAGGAAAAACTGAGTTTTGAAAAGCTCTCCTCAGGCACAGCTCCAAAAATCAGGACAGAACCCAAACTCTTGTTTTAATAGCTTTGGCTAAATTCATGTTCAGCACTTGATTTAGAGCTTGCAGTGTTAATATTTTGTACATTGGGCCAATTCTCCAGTGATTTTAATATTTCATTTATCGACTGATTTAACTTTTAATAGTATCCAAAGCCATCTCATTAGATTACAGTGCTGAAAGAGTGCCGCTGTAATAGCTATCCTGTTGTTTGAGTAAATTCAATTTGGACAGATGTAGCTCAAGGCGAAAGGGAATCGTAATCTCTGAAATAGTTTGCCATCCTATATTCCAAACAAGTCTCAGCTCCTCTGCATGTGTGACTTGGACATGATGTTTAAAGATCTTGAACGACCAGGGGAGAAATATGATACTGACATGTTTGATAATCGTTGCCATGTTGCACTGTGTCCTTGTCACAGCAATATTTGGGACATTCTTAGAGAATTGTGGTTGTGCCTAATTAATCCCTGAACCTCTGGTACACAAGGTAGAGACTTAGGAAATGTTTCACTTGAACTGGAAAAGCATTTTTGTTGCCAGGCGCATGGGGAGCTCTGTCCTTTGTCCTGAACAGTTTAACAATGTTAAGCAATGACTGATGGAGCCACAGAAAATGTTCTCTGCACTTCTAGGGGTAGTAAGCTAGAAGGGAACATAAAAACACTGGATGACAGAATCAGCATCAGAAAGATTTCTCTATGCTGTGACATTCACAATTTAGTAAAAATAAATGTTGCAGATAAATAATCCTGTAACACTGTTTGCTCCTGGAAGGCAAAGACTGTCATTTCTTTCTGTATCTCCAAGAGCTAGAAGAGTGCTGAGTACAAGTTATATGGACAATAGATGGTCCTTGAATGAAGGCATAGTAGCAAGGCTTGTTTTATTAGTCTGCTCTCACAGTGCTAATGAAGACATACTTGAGACTGGGTAATTTACAAAGGAAAGAGGTTTATTTGACTCACAGTTTTGCATGGCTGGGGAGACCTCACAATCATGGTGGAAGGTGAATGAGGAGTAAAGACATATCTTACATGGCAGCAGGAAACATAAAAAAGAGGATCTCCCATTTATAAAACCATCAGATCTTGTGAGACTTATTCACTACCACAAGAACAGCATAGGGTAAACTGCCCCCATGATTCAGTTATCTCTACCTGGTCCTGCCCTTGACACATGGGGATTATTACAATTCAAGGTGAGATTTGGGTGGGCACACAGCCAAACCTTATCACCTATATTTTGTCTAAAAGTCTGTTTTTCACAAGCATCCAATGGGAGAGGTAGAAAAGACATGATTTAGCATTAAAAAATATTTAAGATCTTCAGTGGATGGTCAATTCAATAATAATAGACTTAAGTAGTTTCAGAAAAGTGAACTTTTCTTTTAGCCATGTGGTAGAAGTAAGATATACAGACTATGGAAGTGACAGTTCCGCTCTGATCAGACCTTATCTGCTCCTCTGCCTTCAGTCCTTGAACATGTGCCAGGTCTTCTGTATTAAACTCTTGAATGAAAACTCCTAGGTGCAAAACTGCACCTTCTGTGGGGATATAGAAATATTAGTTTGATTTCTCGTTTAATCTAAAAACATTTATTGAAAAGCTTTCCTGTGCCAAGCATCTTGGTGATACAGAGGAACCTCAGACATGGTCCATCTTTCCAAAAAACTTATACTATAATAGTAGGGCAAGGCAAAAGAACTATCACCCAAAGTGAAGGCATTTAGAAAAATCCTAGGACAGTGTAGGACAAACAGTGAATCAATGCATGCTTTTTGAATGAACAGAATTAAACTTCCGTAACTTTAATGTATATCAGAATCACCTCCTAGAGAATCAGTAGGTCTGGCATGGGAGCCTGGAAATCTGGATTTTAATATGTTCCCTAGTTAATAACCATGATGTTGAATGTGGCATTCACTTTTAGGTGAGACATCAATAAAGATTTTCAGAGCTTTTCTCAAAAGGAAAAAAGGAGCTTGACATATGGAGAAGTGTAGGAAGGACATTCTAGATCCAGGGACAGCAGGACTGAGGTGCAGAGGGAGACTTAAAAACATAGCTGTGTTGGAACAGTCACATGTGAGATTGATTTGTTTCCTCAAAAACATGGCGATTTTCTTAACTGGCTGGCTAGGCAAGCCATCCCTCCCTCCCTCCCTTCTTCTCTCCTTCCCCTCCTCTCCTTCTCTCCCTTCTCTCCTTCCCTCCCTCCTTCCCTCCCTCCTTCCCTCCCTCCCTCCCTCCCTCCCTCCCTCCCTCCCTCCCTCCCTTCCTTCCTTCCTTCCTTCCTTCCTTCCTTCCTTCCTTCCTTCCTTCCTTCCTTCCTGTCTTCAGTGCTCCCCATGCAGCCCTCCAATATCTGTATACCAGGACAAATTTTGGTATAAGTCCCACAGTTACTTGGCTGGAGCAGATGGCAAGGTAGATACAAGGACTGCACATTGGAGGGTTTCACTGAATTATTCTTTTACTCTCTCCAAGTATTATTCCAAGTTAGTCTGAGTCTCATATGAAGGAACTAATTAGTTTTCTAGGTGAGAGTATAGGGAGAACTAACCTTGGGTAGTTACAACCCATAGGCAAGCCAACTTATACTCAGGTGTTAGAAAGAGCTTGAGGAAAGAGTGGTGGAAGAAAATTTCAAGTCCCTTGGCTTCATAAAGGACTGAGAGAGTCTGTTTGTCTTTTTTTTTTTTTTTTTTTTTGAGACGGAGTTTCGCTCTTGTTACCCAGGCTGGAGTGCAATGGCGCGATCTCTGCTCACCGCAACCTCCGCCTCCTGGGTTCAGGCAATTCTCCTGCCTCAGCCTCCTGAGCAGCTGGGACTACAGGCACGCACCACCATGCCCAGCTAATTTTTTGTATTTTTAGTAGAGACGGGGTTTCACCATGTTGACCAGGATGGTCTCGATCTCTTGACCTCGTGATCCACCCGCCTCGGCCTCCCAAAGTGCTGGGATTACAGGCTTGAGCCACCGCGCCCGGCGAGTCTGTTTGTCTTAATCAAACCTGTGAATTCCTATATGTTAGACATCACGGAGTTGCAAAGCTGAATAAAAGGTCTGCCTTATAGGAACTCATTATTGGGTAGAGGATTTTAGATAAGAGCAGAAGTAACTACATTGTGAGGTAGAAAGTACCCAGCATAGCCCAGTACCTGGCACTTATTAAGTATTTGTTAAATGAATAAATGAATATAACTTGCTCCCCATTCCTCAAACATTGCCACATTGGGATGAGGCAGGGCTGGCCTGGGTGGAGTGCGTCTGCAGTTCCTTGATGTGCCGTGACAGCAGGATGCTTCTCCCACCTCACCACCCTCTTGTAATAGCCCCAGCCATTCAACTCACTACTTGTCCTCCAAACTCCTCCTGCACTTGGTGATCGTAATTGCCTTTCTAGCTTTAGCCTTGAGTCTTCTCTCATGATATCAACCTTTCACCTTGGGTGATGACTCCTGTGGCTGGATACAGAGGATGCTCCTCCCTCAGAACTGTCCTAGCTTAGCAATTGGGTCCTATAAGTGCTACTAGCCACAGAAGCTGAGGGAAAGTGGAACTCACCTCCAGTATGGAGAAAGCATTGTGGAAGGGACATTTGAGCTGGGTCTTGAAGGCAGGAGGTCATTTCACCTTGTAAGAGTAAGAGAAATGGCCCACAAAGCCATGGAGGGGCATCCCCTGGGAGCGCAGAGGATCTGCCCTTATGATCTCCATCTTCAAAAAATGGGGAAAGGCTCAGCATCCCTAGGTTAGTCACTGAAGATTGACGTTTGTTCTTCTTGAACCTAATTCTGCATCCACCCTCTATAATGCAGGGAAATGAGTTTCTATAAGAATTCTGCCTGTTGTCATGAGGACAATATCTTCCCCTTTCTTCCAAGCTCACTCCCATCTGATTCTGAATGAATATTGAGATTAGAAAAAGAAATTCAAATTTCTTCATCCACCAGGCAATCATTATGTTGGTGCCACTCTTGCCTAGGACTCGGTGCAAATTTTACCCCTTCAATAAGCTCATGCCTGCCTCTGCCCCAAAGGTCAGATGAGATGAAAATTCTTTTTTTAAAACTCTGTTTATTTATAATTTATATATATTACTATATATGGGTTATTAATTTACATGCATGTATATGTTATGATATTGTAATCTATATTTGTATTTTATGCAAATATGAATGTATATGTAATTTATATATGTTTTATCTTGTATAGCCTACACAAAAATAGAAAATTTAAAGGTTTGGGGTAATAATGACATAGATAATATTCTAAATTGTTTGTATTATAATATCTTTCTTTGCTGCCACTTTTTTTTACTGCCCCTGGAATTACTAATGATATTTTGAAGTAAGTATTAAGATTGGATAGGCTTCATTAGTTTTAAAATTTTAATACTTGGCAATACAGAAAAATGTCATACTTCTAAGTTCAGCTTTAAAAAACAATGTTTGGTTTCAATGGCTGTCAGAGCTGAAAAGGATTCCTCACAAAGAGGTGTCAATCCAAATGGAACAGGGCATTGGTGGCTGTGCTTCCTAAATTATGATTCTCATTTTTCAATGCCATTCACCAATTATGCAAAGGCTTTTATTGAAACAGGGCTAGTAAATTTTCATCTTCCTGATGTCAGGCTGTTATTCTTGCAAACTAATTGGAAGATATTTCATTTTTCCTTTTTTAAACAAATGCACCCGAAATCTATTGAAACTTTATTTGGAAGATTTTTAAGCTTGCTAGTGAATTCTGTTTAAGTGTGCATGTGTGAGCGTCATCATCGTTGACACACTAACTATACAGGCAAGAATATCACATAGTGATAGGAATGATTTTTTTAAAATGCTCTTCAACACATGAATTTCTTTAGCAAAGCAGTTACTTTCTCATTCTTTACCTTGAAGGGTAAGATTTAATGTGTTTTTTTTTTTTTTTTTTTTTTTTTTTTTTTTTTGAGACGGAGTTTCGCTCTTGTTACCCAGGCTGGAGTGCAATGGCGCAATCTTGGCTAACCGCAACCTCCGCCTCCTGGGTTCAGGCAATTCTCCTGCCTCAGCCTCCTGAGCAGCTGGGACTACAGGCACGCACCACCATGCCCAGCTAATTTTTTGTATTTTTAGTAGAGAGGGGTTTCACCATGTTGACCAGGATGGTCTCGATCTCTTGACCTCGTGATCCACCCGCCTCGGCCTCCCAAAGTGCTGGGATTACAGGCTTGAGCCACCGCGCCCGGCTAATGTGTTTATTTTTAACAAAAATGTCTACTTGTGGCACAATGCTGAGGACTACTTGTCATTTTAGAAAAGGTCACTAAATTTGACACCCTGTCTCTTTGTAGAGGAAAAATGTGTAACCCATCTTCAAGTTCAACAACTAATTCAGGTACATGGTGTGTTCCCAAGGAAGTTCATGATCAAACCACTTATCATTATGAAGTCGTGTGAAAATTCTACTACTTAAATTTCCCTTTTCCTCTTCTATATAATCTCACTATGGAATTCTGGGGCACTATGTGCACCTCGAGCTTATGTTTCTTTGCCATGATAGACTGCCTATAACTGACCCTGTGAATGAATTTCATGTGTGACCTATCTTTATTACCACACTCTTGGATCTTTTTAGTTCCAGTGGTTATGTTTCTACAGTGTTCAGAATATTAAGACTGTATCTTCTTCAATAGAACTTTCCTTTCATGGCTCCCATAAAAGCAGTTCTTTACAACTATCATTTGGGGTCACTACATCAGGACCCCCAGAATGTGCATTGTAGAACGTCATGGGCACATGTTGCATAGAATGCAACATGAACTATGTCTTTGGAGAATGTAATGTTCAAACTGCACAACTATCTGAGGCATTGAAATGAAATACATCAAATCCATAACATGGAATATGCTGGAAACATCTGCACTTTAATCCAACTGCCTGGCAAAACATTGATACTACATGTTTTCTAATAGTCATTTTCCCCCTAGATTTCCCCACTGAAATTTTTGTGTGTCTTTTAAATGTATTTCTGACAAAGAATGCATTTTGATTTATTGCAATATTGCCATACTACAGCTGTGTGTAATTCAGCCATATTACTGTGGCAGGAAAAATGAGAGATTATTAAAAATCCCTTATGCTGAATGCTTTGCAATCTTAAAGTCCAATGTATGTGTATTTAGGGTCTATGGATTGTCTTTATAATAGTGGCTACAAATTCAAATTTCAAATGTTATTGTTATCATCTAAATGAGTTTTTTTGGCTGACTTTTTGTGGGATGAAATTAGAAAGCCGTCATGGTAGACGACCATCATACCACCTTGTAAGGTAGATGAAAAGAAACTCATACTGAGAAGTATCAGCGTCTCCATTTCTTGTTTGCTTGTGCCTGCATTAGCACTGTCTTCATCTGGATGTTTCTTTTCAGGCATCTTTTAAAACCCTTCCTTTTTTAAAAAAATAAACACTAGATAATATATTCTGTAATTCACCTGTGTACACACAAGAGGTGATAGGTGGCAATATTAATCTACCGTGCAATGAAGTTGGCAACAACACATGGGCACGGCGGACAAGCCATCTTGGTGAGGACTCCTGCTTTCCCAACAGGATCCCACGTGCTCTGGACACGTGGCCATGACATGTGGATTGGGGGAGCATGGCAGGGTCATTGTGAGTGTTGAGTTAGCACAATGTAAATTCTGTCTTATTTTTTAAGGTAAATAAATACGGATAGAAGCTTGTATTTTTCTCTCTTGGCTTCATGGGATTGACTATATCCCATCTCAGAAATTCCTGAAATTAAATAACTTCTTCCTCTGTGCTCCTACATTGAAAAAACACAGTTACAATTTTCTTTTCATAAAAGCTATATGTGTCCATTGTAGGATATTTGGAAGGCAGAGAGAAGTATATAAATATAAAAATAGTCTGTAATCATATCCCATCAGAAATGGTCACCTAAACTCTTTTTTTTTTTTTTTTTCTTTTTTTGGAGACAGAGTCTTGCTCTGTTGCCCAAGCTGGAGTGCAGTGCCACTATCTCAGCTCACTGCAACCTCTGCCTGTGCATTCAAGCTATTCTCCTGCCTCAGCCTTCGGAGTAGCTGGGACCACAGGTATACACTATCGCGCCTGGCTAATTTTTGTATTTTTAGTAGAGATGGGGTTTCACCATGTTGGTCAGGCTGGTCTCGAACTCCTGACCTCAGGTAATCTGCCCACCTCAGCCTCCCAAAGTGCTGGGATTACAGGCAAGAACCACGGTCCCTGACCTAAAATCTTGATATGTGTATATTTCTCTAAACTCTTTTTTGGTCATTTAAAAAACATATAGTTAACATATAGTTAAGCCACAGGCATGGTGGCTCATGCCTGTACTCCCAGCACTTTGGGAGGCTGAGGCGGGTGGATCACCTGAGGTTGGGAGTTCTAGATCAGCCTGACTAACACGGAGAAACCCCATCTCTACTAAAAATACAAAGTTAGCCGGGCGTGGTGGTGCATGCTAACTTGGTAATTCAAGCTACTGGGGTGGCTGAGGCAGAAGAATCGCTTAAACCCAGGAGGTGGAGGTTGTGGTGAGCCGAGATCATGCCATTGCACTCCAGCCTGGGCAACAAGAGCAAAACTCTGTCTCAAAACATAAACAAAAATAAAAACATATAGTTAAGATCATACTGTTTATATAATATTATATCTCAGGTTTTCACTTAACAAAAAGTTCCTGTACTTTTAGTGACTCTCTGTAAATAGTTTGGTAATACTTTGTAGATATTTTGCTAGCATAGGAAACAAGCATGGACTTTGGGTTCAGCTTGTCCTGGGTGTGAATCCTGGCTCTCCCACTAACCTGTGGCATGTCATTGGACAAGTTGCCAGGACTCACGAACCCCAGATTACTCTTTTGGGAAATAAAAGTAAGAATACTTAGAGATTAAGTCAGGTAATATGTGTAAAGCACCTAACACATGGTAGATGTCCATTAACTGGTTATTATTAATATTAGGAGTCAACAAAGTATAGGGCAAATGTAGCCTGCCACTTGCTTTTGTAAATAAAATTTTATTGAAATATAGCATCACTCATTCATTTACATATTGTCTGTGGCTGCTCTCGTATAAAAAAGAAAAAACAGTTAAATAGTGGTGACACAGGCCCTGTGGCCCACAAAGCCTAAAATATTCGTTACTTAGCTGCAGTGGACTGAATGTTGGTGTCCCCCTCAAATTCATTTGTCAAACTTCCAGCCGCCAGGATGATGGTGTTAGGAGGCAGGGCCTTTGGGGGTGATTAGATCATGAGCCTGGAGCCCTCCTGAATGGGATTAGTGTCCTCCTAAAAGGGGCCCCAGAAAGCTCACCTGTTCTCTTTTCTACCACATGAGGACACAGTGAGAAGACAGTTTTCCATGTGCAACCCAGAAGAAGGTCCTTACCAGAACCCCATCATGCTGGCTCCCCAGTCTCAGATTTCCAGCCTCGAATACTGTGAGAAACAAATTTCTGTGGTTTATCACCCTCTCAGCCTATGGTATAAGCCATCAGCACAAATGAACAAAGACACTGGCCCTTTACAGAAGTTTGCCTGTTGTGTAAAATCATCATTCTTCACTCCTCATGAGTTTATCCTTCTGAACAGAACCCCCTCTCAGCCTGCACTATGGCCTTGGGTTCTGTGCCCTGACCTACCCCTCAGGGTTCTGATCAGTGTCTTGCACACAGAACTTTCTTTGACATCTTGTCCCCCAACCCCTCCAGCGGATGTCCTTCTGACTGACAGCATTCTCAGGGTTGGCAGGAAGTGTCAGACAATGAACAAGTCACCCCTCCCGCGGCAGTCCTCAATCAGTGACTGACAGAAGGTGCTACATAAATACCCCAGCTCCCTTCCCTGCCTCGGGCAGGCTAACTCTACCCTGGCTCCCAGAGTCACCCAGGAGATTCACCTTTGCTCAGCTTGGCAGCTTGCTTCTTTCTCTTCTCTGCTCCACATTCTTGCATTCCCCTTTTGGTGTTTCCTGGGCTCCCCTCCCAGGCAAATTCCTCCCACCCCCATCCTTCCTTCAGTCCCTGTGTCTGGAAGGAAGGAAGGAAGGAAGGAAGGAAGGAAGGAAGGAAGGAAGGAGGGAGGGAGGGAGGGAGGGAGGGAGGGAGGGAGGGAGGAAGGAAGGGAGCTCCTGTTTCCTCTCTTGCATCACCTTTCTCCCTGTCTGGCTCTCTCTCTAACTTCATTGTTTTCCACTGTGCTGGGGCATTAGCAGGTCACAACCAATATATTTTTATTATGGGTGAAGTGACTGAGCACTTTCAAGAACTAGAACGGAGACTCAGGGAACAAACCCTCAGCTTAAGCCACAGACCCACTGAGGCAGATGCAGCCCCTTCTCTGCACCTTCTGGCTCAGTTGCCTGCTCCTGGGTGTCATAGGGGCTTGGTGGCATGGAACCTTTCTGTCTGTGAGTGGCAGGAGAACGGCCTTTGAACCCTGCATAAGGAGGGTTGTTGCATTTGGGAAGTGCCCTAAGGGCCTTAGGAGGAAGGGCTCACCTAGTGAAGGACTTTTTCCGAGCATCCAGAAACACCAAAGGTCTTGCTGTGTTGTCTCATTTTTTATTTATTTTGCACAGAGAGGTTTTCTGCAGCTCACAGAATGGCTTCCTTGAAGGTCACTAATGATGGCATTGTGAGCCCCAGAGAGGCTGGGTCTTGATGTCAGCTGTGGCCCTGACTCACAGCAGGAAGAGCAATTAATTACCTAATTTGTCTCTGTCTCTGTTTGACCAGTTGGTAAATGGGGGAGCAATATTGCCTCTTGTTTTAAAGGGCCAGCTAGCTGGTCTTGAAAAAGCTACGACTGTGGGGCTTGGAAAGCCCTCAGGTGAAGGGCAACTATTCAGGCTTGGGTCTGAGCAGAGCTGTTGTTGTTTTTTAAACAAAGGCTCCCAGGAAAGGCTGGCTTGATAGAACGATATTTCTAAAGAATAGGACCCAAGGCATGGTCTTGATAGGCCTCTTAACATCCTGGCCTTATGCTTCAAACCCAGACATAAGAAATCCCCAAAGGGAGCTTGTGCCTGGGCTGGGGTGGCTCTGGCACCAGGGAAGCTGGGCAGTCACTCACTGCCCTTCCTTCAAGGCGTGAGCAGCCCCAGGAATGTCTCCAAGACATTGTCAGATGGTGTGCTCTTTCCTTCCTCTGATGGCAGTGGAATGGAGAGCAACAGTTGGACTGGAAGAGCCAACCACCCACTAAGGACTAAGGCCTAGCTTGCAGGAGAAACTTGAGCTCCCATGTCAGGGCCTGGGGGAAGGTGACTATATGGCTGCCGATTTGACAATGGGACATGTTTAACGTGGAAGTAAGAGTGGTGTTCATGCTTATGAGGGAAGGTTCATTGAGTCTGGGTTCATGCCTCCATGTTGTGGGGGAAGGCAGAGAGAGCACCCAGAAAATCACAGCTGAATAGTTGAAAAGGCGGTTTTCCTACATGGTACGGTTTGGCCGTGTCCCCACCCAAATCTCATCTTGAATTGTACTCCCATAATTGCCATGTGTTGTGGGAGGGACCTGGTGGGAGACAATCGAATCATGGGGGCGATTTCTTCCATATTGTTCTCGTTGTAGTGAGTAAGGCTCACCAGATCTGATGGGTTGATAAGGGGAAACCTGTTTGGCTTGATTCTCTCTCTTGTCTGCTGTGATGTAAGAGCTGCCTTTCACCTTCCCCCATGATTGTGAGGCCTCCCCAGCCACGTGGAACGGTGAGTCCATTCAATCTCTTTCTTTTGTAAGTTACCCAGTCTTGGGTATGTCTTTATCAGCAGCATGAAAATGAACTAAAACAATACATCTATAGCTATGGGCCTGCAGGGCTGTTATGTGAGAAAAACAAGTTGCAGAGTAATGTGTATGCAATGGCCATTCTTTAATAAAAATGGGCAGGGCCTCCTCCTATGCATGTTTTATGCTGGAGAGACACACACCGGGCTGTCTCCATTGATTACCTAAGAGGCAGAGACATGGCAAAAGTTGTAGAGAAGATTATATTTTACTATATATTTTCTTCATTTTTAATCAAATATGGGGCATACATGTTACTTTTAGAATTTTTGAGAAGGAATTTAACAAAAAGGGTTGTATAATATAAAAAGAAAGTTGTGGTTTGTTCTTTCACATTTGGCCATGTCCACTCTTGCCTCATCTCCCTATGCCTGGGAGCTTTCTGGAACCTGGAATCTCTGCCGAGACCCCTTCAGTTTCCTGCTGCATCTTTCTGCTTCTGGTTCAGGTCCATCCGGGAGGACAGGCTGCAAAGGGCTGGCGGGAGCATTTTTGAACCTTGGTCATTGCAGGGTTCGGCCGGATGAGGGAAGCTGGGCTCAGTCTTGTAGCCCATCAGTCTCCATGTTCTCAGCACAAAAAGCTCTCAGTATTTGACTGTCGGGCTGGAACTAAAAGCCAGAGGCTTGGCTTAGCTTCCATTACAAATGTCCTGAGCCATGCGGGCTCTTAATAAGAAAATTGATTCAGCCCCAGGCTTAATCCCGGAGGTACATTTTTTTCCCCCACGATAGCAAGTTCATGGCTTTACAGTATCTGATTTAGATTATTTGAAAATGTATTCTTTGACAAGGCTTAATTAAAGTGGATTGCACCTATATGGGAACATTTTACAATTTCCATAACAAACACTATTATTACCAGGAGCAATGTATTTTTTTTTTTGTTCTATTGATGTCTTTTATGGAGATGTCATAAAAAGAAGATTAGGACTTCTCATTATGAGGCAGATGGAGAAGAAGACGCATTTTGATTACCAGAGAGGGAAATATGTTCTTTCCAAACAGTTACCTTAATAGCCAGTGAGGGCTGGACTGGACTTGAATGGGAGGTCTAGGCAAATGACTTTTTTATGGGCCTGACTTTATAGCAGCTTCTTTTTGTATGTTTTAAATGAGATTCATCAAATGCAAAGCCGATTCTTCAGTTTGGCTAGAAACGAAGGTTCCACAGGTTGTATGTCTTTCTGAAACTATTATTAACAATTAATACAACTCACTTTCTGAGTCCCTTAGTAACAAGAAACTAGGCTTACTTTTAATAATCCATTATAATGAGGTAACACTTCACATCTACGAAGTATTATGAGAATCACCCATTAAAAATATTTTGTATTATAGAAGCAGTATATTTTCATTGTAATAAACTGGAACAACAGTCTTTCTCTCTACTGAAAAAACATAGCCAGGCTTGATTATTTTTATTATGAGCATTTCCTCTATGTCTTGAATTATTGTTAGAAATACCATTTTAAATGACTTCATATTATTTTACCTTTGGTTATAACATTAACCAATATTGGACATCATTTACTTTTTTCAAGTTTTTCATTTGTGTAAATAACAAAGATATTCCTTACAGAATATCTTTGTCCACATTGATGGCGAATTTCCTAGCATCAACTCTGGAAATAGAATTACAGGTCAGTGTGTAAACATATTGCAAATTAGCTTTCCAGAATCTGCACCAATAAATACTTCACATATAATCACATAAAATATATGTTGAACATGGTTATCAACATTCATGAGACAGAAATGCAATAGTGCCTTTATTAATTTTTATTTTGACATGGAGTATTGCTCTGTTGCTCAGCCTGAGCAGAGTACAGGCGCATGCCACCACACCCTGCTAATTTTTGTATTTTTTAGTAGAGATGGGGTTTTGCCGTGTTGGCCAGGCTTGTCTCACACTCCTGAGCTCAAGTGATCTGCCCACCTCCTCCTCCCAAAGTGCTGGAATTACAGATGTGAGCCACTGCGCCTGGCTCAATAGTGCCTTTTTACTTTAGTTTTACAGCTTTGATTACTAAGCCTACACTGAGATGCAGAGGTGCCAGGGCAGACTCACGAAGGCCCTTGAACAATCACCAGTGCCAGGGATGGACACCCTGCTGGGTTTAAGTAACTTTAACCCCGAGGAACATTTTAGAAAAATTCCATTTACATTTTGTGCTTTGGGTAAAAACACAGTGCTACGCTTATGGAATTTGTCTTGCTTCTTCTTCCACCATCAGAAGGATCAGAGGTGACCCACCAGCTCTGAAAGGGGATTAGACCTCCTATGATTTCAATTTGACTTAAGCAATAATCATGTCATATGCAAATCCCTGAAACCCAAAGTAGACATTTTTTTTTTTAAAGCTGACTTCATATAGAGTCAATTATCCTGAGCGGATTATGTTTTTAGTTCAGACTAATTATCCGTGAATTAGACCTATTGGAGGAAGCTCTGTCTGGGTCCATAGTTGGGAGCATGGAGCCAGGCAAGGGAAGCATGTTACTGCAGAACTAGGGAACTCAAAGACACAGCTGAGAAGCCAGAAGGAAAACAAAGACTTGTAACATATTTGCAGAACAAAATGTGGAGTCAGGAATGGAGAGGGGGACTCTCTCCAAAACTCAGAAGCAATTAATTCATTTCTTTCGGAGCTAATTTATGAATCTTTACTCTGAACTCTCCAAGTCCCTTCCTTGGTTTCAGGTCCAATACTCCTTGTGTTTTGCATACCTAATTAATTAGAACGTGCATTGCCTTACTTTGCCAAGGGTGCATAATTTATCATGCTGGGCTCCTGAAACCATCTTAGGTAGGTTTTTTGAAATATATGCAAATTGACTCACCACCAGCTCTGCAGTTCAGCAGTGGAATCTGGGTGCTCCTATGGGAACCCTTGAAAGTGTACCTTCTTTGCTTTACTTGGGATCTTTAAAACCAAGGGATGGGAGGCATTTTACTAACAGACAATTGAAATGGTGAAGTAGTGTGGTGCATTTCAAATTTCTCATCTCCAGTTCATACTGTGTGTGCTACTGTGATCAGGGCCTCAGTTTCTCCATTTACAGTTGACCCTTGAACAACTCAGAAGTTGGGGCACTGACCCCCGGCAGTCAAAAATTCATGTATAACTTTTGGCTTCCCCAAACTTAATAGCCTACTGTTGACCAGAAGCTTTACTGATTACATAAGCAGTCTATTAAAACATATGTTGTATGACATACTGTATTCTTACAACAAAGTAAGCTGGAGAAAACATAATACTATTTTTAAAAAAACACAAGGAGGCTGGGCGCGGTGGCTCACACCTGTAATTCCAGCCCTTTCGGAGGCCGAGGTGGGCAGATCATTTGAGGTCAGGAGTTTGGGACCAGCCTGGCCAACATGGTGAAGCCCCATCTCTCCTAAAAATACAAAAATTAGCCAGGCATAGTAGCATGCACCTGTAATCCCAGCTACTCAGAGACTGAGGCACAAGAATCGCTTGAACCCGGGAAGTGGAGGTGACAGTGAGCCTAGATCGTGCCACTGCACTCCGGCCTTGGTGACAGAGCAAGACTTCATCTCAAAAAAAAGAAAAGAAAGAAAGAAAAAGGGAAAAAGAAAAAATACCCAAAGCAAAGCAAACAAACAAAACAAAACAAAACAAAACAACACAAGGAAGAAAAAATATATTTCCTATTCATTAGATGGAAGTGGATCAGTTGGTCTGACTCTCTCAGGGGTGGTAGAGGCGGAAGGAAATCCACGTATCCGTGGACCAATGCAGTTCAAACCCGTGTTGTTTGAGGGTCAACTGTGTGAATAGGAGGTGGTCACTGAATTGATGGTCTCTGAGAGAGTGCCCAAGGCATGTCTCCTCTGTCACAAGGTGGCCTGGACTTATTTTTCCCATCGAGTTCTTGTTTCTGCAAGGCCAGTAACATATTAACCGACAGACAGCCTGGTCCTGGATTTGAGACACCACAAAAAAATGAAGAAAATGCTACTTTCGTGGACTCATCTAGAATTTTTCAATCAGAGATACCTAGGAAAAGGCTATTTTGACTTTATTCTTATTTGTCTTGCTTGTGTTAGGGTTGGGGTATGTTTTGAATCATGGTTGTAGGTAAGGTGAGAGGGTGGGTACTGTAATCTTTTCAGCGTTCTGGGCCTCTTCGGACTTAGCTGAACCCCATGTCAGCCTGAGCATTCTCTACACGATGAGACTGCTAATTAGGACTTCTGAAAGTCAAGCAGTGTAGGCTACATAAGGCTAGCATGTGAAAACAGTTCGAAATGCTTTTATCCAATGCTGCAGAGCTTTCAAATAAAGACTCTTGCCTCCTGCAGCTTTTCCAAATAAGGAATGGGGATTTTGTCAGTGTAAACATCAGTATAAATATGCATCTGGGTGTTGGCCACGTTAGCTACCTACCTAGAAGGACGTTTACAGCCTCAGGTGGATTCTCTCTGGGGCTGGAAAGGTAACAAGATCAGGTCATGTTTTCCTGTTTTAATTACTTTTCTACTTGGAGTATAATTTCAAAGACGTGTTGTTAATTTTCAAGAGTGAGGTTTGGGGTAAGTGTAAAGGATGTCCTCTCCATTTCTCTGGATTTTTATAGCTTGCTCAAGTTAGATGACAGTCCTGCAGCTGTTGTCTTGAAAACACCTGGTCCCTATGCAGACACCAGCCTATGAACACTGGGTGACCCGGATACGTATGCCTTAGATCAAGGTTATCTAATAGTTTACATCAATAAAAGCCGCAGCTGAGCTGGAGAAATCGTGGAGCTGACGTGATTCACATACAGAGGACAGAGTTACTTGTCTCTAGGTGAGTGGGGTGCAATGGAGAGAGCTGAAATGAGGGACTCTCACAATCTTTTTGATCCTGCTTACACCTCGAACAGGCTAAAAGAGACAGACAGACACACAGCAAATGGAAGAGGCTACAGGAGACGCAGGGACCTGACGTGCCGAGCGTCCATCTTTTGGGCACTGTTCAGAGTCCTGTCTACATTTTGGCCTGCAGAATGTTTAAAAACCTTGACCCAGTTGTCAATCTTTTAAAAGGCAGTGATTTCACTTCCAAATTTGAATTTCAGTTTCTTTTGAAAAAGAATTCCTGAAAACACTGGGCCAGCATTTCCCGATGGCCTCGGTTTCTGGAGCTGGGTGGGAGCTGCTCTCTGTCCACCCTCCCAACCCTGCCACTGTGCTGTGAACCTCACAGCCTCCACCCCTGTTTTGCCGATTTCATTACCTGCCTAGACTGAGAGTATCCGAGCCTGTGGCCCTGGCTCTAAACTAATGTTGTAAACACCAGTCTGGGCAAGTTTTAATCTTCCCTAGGTCTCAGTTTTTCCATTTGTAAAATGATGAATTGGATTAGATAGGGCCTCAAGTCTTTCCTCATGCTCAGATTTCATGATTTGGGGTGATTATGAATTTTAAAATAAATATAAAATGAATTTACTTTGGGCACATATTGAGAAGCAATGACACTTCTTTGACCTTGAAGAATTCTAAAATTCATGAAGGGGGCTGGGTGCAGTGGCTCATGCTGTAATCCTAGCATTTGGAGGCCGAAGCAGGAGGGTTGCTTGAGGTCAGGAGTTCATGACCAGCCTGGGCAACATAGTGAGACCCCATTTCTACAAAAAATTGAAAAATAAAAGTCACGAAGCATTTCAAAGCCATTTGTATTTTTTCATTGGAAGACCAAAGCTTCTGCTAGTTTGGAGGATTTGTGGGAGAACCAAGGGCATGGTTTTGCTGTGGGTTTGTCTGAGGCTGCAGGGACAGGAATATCAACAGAGAGACACCTTTGCTTTGTGCCTGTGCTTACTGTGTAAATCCAGCTTCACTCTAGACACCCCTGTCTGAATCACAGGCCCGTCTATTGGCCTGAATCCTCGCGTCTCTCCTATCCAAATCGCTTTCCCAGCATGAGAAGATCACCGGGCCAGGAGCTGGCCGCTCCGGATTCTTGCCTGGGATCTGTCAAGGTTTTACTGCACGGTCCTGCTTATGCCCTTGTCACTTTCCACATCTGTGAGAATGGAGGAAATGTCTTCAAGCTCTAATGTCCAGTGCTCCTGAGGTTCATCCGATGGTGTTCTAAGAAGCCCCGAGGGAAAGCTTATGGAGGATGTTGCTGGGTCCCCTTCCTGCAAACCACTTGTAGTGTGTCGAGGACAATATACAGACCCAGCAAAGGAGAATCAACAAGCCATGTCCTCCAGTCCCAAGAAACATTCCATCTAGTGGGAAAGAGAGAAAATATACTTAGGACTCTATCATGGAAGAGGAAATAAATGCTATTTGTCTCATTTTTCTCTACTTTTAAGGGTCATTCATGTTCAACATCTGAGCCTTTGCAGAGAAACAGAAAGAAATAATTTAAAAAGAAGAGCAGAAAAACACAAATATTAGATTTAAAATTGTCTCTTGTCAGATTGATTTTTCTAAAACACAGCTCCTTATCCATGGGAAGTCTCGTATCAAGTTCAAATTCCTTGATAGATTCTTTCTTCTTCGGCTCCACACAACCAGCATGACTGCCTTTTGCTGCTCACCAGTGGAAGAAACCATGCCCCTCTGCTCATGTCCTCCCCAAGCAAGCATCCCCCATTCCTGCTCGACCTGCCCATCCAGCATCTCCCTCTGTACAGATCCAGGAGAACCTCCAGGGCCTCACTTACATGGTGCAGCTCACCCTACAGGTACCTTCTCTGAGCACATTCCCTTCTCCTCTCAATTCCCTTGCACTGGCTCATTCATTGTTCTGGCCCGTGCTGCCTATTCCTAAGGATTTTCACTCTCTGCAGGTTTTGTCTCCGCAGCTGTAATGCAGCCTGCTTCACCCCAGAGTTTGTGTTTTGAGTCCCTGCCACAGGAAATTTAGATAGAGTGAAGGCTCAGTAAATATTTGTTAAGTGAATAAATGATTGAGAGTGAGTGAATGAAGGAAAAGAAACATGAGTGAGTGAGTGAAGCTAAAGGGAAGAAATGCTGTCCATGCGAATGGTACACCACCGTTCAAATGGCACGGCTTCCCTCCTTGCAGTTGACATTTCCTGTATCTTGCCATCAGTGCACACAGGCATGCAGGACTGGCCAGTGTCCTTCCCAGGAGGAAAAGGATCTCATTTTCACGGCTGTCTTTTCTTGGTGCTTAAGAGATTGACCAGCTGATGAGTTCTCTGAGAACATTTACTCTTTTTCTTCTGCCCTGGAGAAAAGGTTGAGGCTGGTCACTTTATCTTCCTTATCTGTGATACTACAGCCAAATGTCATTAGTCCAACCAGTTAGGGATGAAGGGCAGACGAAGGAAGGAGAAAGCCTGACCATACATACCATGCTGAAGCAACTCACAGTTTATATTCTCTAACTACTTCTTACTATGTGACTGATACTGCCTAAAAGTTACTCAGGTACCTATTTTAATAAATGGATGAGAACAATATGTAATAACGGTATTAGAATTCTTCAGAGAAACAGAAGCAATATGGTGTGTGTGTGTTTGCATAAAAAGATTTATTATAAAGACTTGGCCTACATGATATGGAGGCTGGCTAGTCCTGATATCTGCAGGGTCAGACCTAGGAGACCTGACGGTGTGGCTCTAATCCAAAGGCTGGCGGGGCTGAGACGAGGAAAAGTCAGTGTTTCAGTTCAAGTCTGAAATCGGGGAAAATGATGTTCCAGTTTGAAGGCTGTCAGGCAGGAAGAGTTCTGTCTTCTCCAGGGGTATGGTGTGCGTATGTTGGGGAATGTCAGCCTTTTGTTTTGTTCAGGTCTCCAACTGACTGAATGAGGTCCATCCGCATTAGGAAGGGCAATGTGCTTTACTCTGTCTACTGATTTATGCTGCTCTCATCTCAAAACACTCTTATAGAAACAACCAGAATAATATTTGACCAAATATCTAGGCATCCCTTTGTTATAGGATCTTTGGGGTGTCACTTTTCTGGCTGGAAACCTCTGTGCGGCTCCTGCAGTGGGACAGGCAGCTCCAGGTGACAGCATGGGCGCCAGCTTTCCGTAAGATTATAGCTGGACCAGGAGCACCACAAACAATTTCCCCAGCTGGCACTGGGGAGCATGGTGGCACCCAGAAGCTTGGAGATGCCAGGAACCACAGGGCCTCAAGGAGGGAGTCACATCCCTGGCCTGGGGAGCACTTAGGTCTGGGCTCCCCAAGGGGCCACAGCTCTTCTCTCTGCCTGCATTGTGGTGAGCAGGGGGCGTGTCTCAGCCCTGTTTGTGTTACAGCTCTTGTAGCCTCTCCATTTGGCAGGTCCTGAGTTCTTGTCCTGCAACCAGGAAGAATAAGGTACGCAGACAAGTGGAGGGTGAGCAAGAGGAAAAGGAGCTTTATTGAGTGACAGGGGACCCATTGGGGGTAGCTCCTTTCCACACAGCTACCCCCTATGTTTCCACAGGGTGTCCCAATGAGTATTCAGCTTCTAGCAGAGAGGAGACCCTGGAGTGGGAAGCTCCTCTCAAAGGGGAGAGCCTGGGATAGGTTGCTCCTCTCTGCAGCTGGTCTTCCTGATGTCTGCCCTACTTTGGCTGAGCCTGGGGCTTTTATAGGTCTTGGAGGGGAGGAAATACATGCTGACTGGACCACGGGCAGCCATGGGCGGGCTCAGAAAAGGCACCACAAGTCTCTACTCTGGTCTGTGGGACTGGAAACCTGGCTCCCAGGCTTCAGGGCCTCCCCAGCCTGAAGGTAGGGCTTCACTGGGGACTGACCCATCCCCCAGGAGACTGTCTGCCTTCTGCCTCCATCCATGGTGCCCAGGCTGCTCATGCCATGGGGCACCTGCAGGCCAGCACTGAGCTGCCCTAAGTACCCGCTCAGACTCGCCCCTCTCACTCCCCCACACTTGTGGGTACCCAAAGTCCAGGGGCTAAGACAGCAGGGGGCTGTTATGTCAGTGCTGCCCCCAAAATGTACACCACTACTCCACATTTCTCTGAGACCAGGGCTGGTGCCTGCAGTGTGGAGAAGCCAGGCAGTGGGAGCAGGCACTTCTGAGCCTGCAAGGGCATGAGGGGCCTTCTGAGGCCCCCAAGAGCACACAGAGGCCCTGATCTATTACCCTGACATGGGTGGCTGCCGCTGTGCCCAGGAGGGCAGGGCTGCTGCCTGCTCCCAGTTTCCCCTGGCTCCGTGGAGCATGCAGCCCTGGCCATGCCCCTTCACAGCCTGGAGCAGGGGTTCCAGGTCCTTGCTGTGCCTGGCCTGGCATCCGGGGCAGGGGTGACATCACCATGAGCTCCCCACATTGCCCCAGTGCTGAGGGATGGCCCTGAGCTAAGCAGACTGGACCCCAGGCCTGACTGTAGGGAGTGCCAGGCTCCACGGGCACTGTGACACCAGGCAGACCCCAGGACACAGCCCCAGGTGGCCCTGTGCAGAGCCTCTTCCTGAGGCACAGGAACCCAGCATCCTTTGTGGGGTGGGCACAATGGCTGCACTGCTGGTCAGGTCTCTGAAGTGGGTGCCGATCCCATGTGTACCCCGGGCCCCCCAAGTGCAGCTCCCGCTCTGTGCCCTGGACAGGCCCCCACACTCTGTGTGCAAGTGTGGCACCACCCCGGACCCAGCTCTTCCTCGGGCTCCTCTCTGCCTAGCTGCCGGCTGCACGGCCATACTGCTTCCCCACTGATGGGCTACCTGGCCTGGCCCCATCAGGGCGGCCCTAGGGCAGAGGGCTCCGAAGGAGAAGTGGGGCACTGTCTGCCTCCTCCCCGCACCCTACCTGCAGTGGCCACCATGATGGCAGTGGCCATGCCAGACAGCCCACTGCCGCCATCACCTTGACCTCATCAAGTTGACATGTAGAATTATCACAGTAACCAAAACAAGAGATTTTAACATAATGAATAGTTTTCAAGTGGTTAAAGTCCTCGAGGATAATTTGTTGTGCTTCACATTGTCTAATTGTTCTCAAGTTTTATCTACACCATGAGTCAACTTCCCAGACCTTTGAAAAGGGGGAGGGAAGAGAACCGAGGAGGAGTGGTAAGTGTGAATTCATTCCTCCATAAGGAACCCTCCTGATGCGGTGTGTGCTTGCGAGTGTGAGCACAACTTTTCCTGCCTCCAGAACTGGAAGATGGAAGGCTTACTGCTTTAAGCAGAGCCTTTGGAATCAGTATTTCACCTTATGGAGCCACAACTGAAGTGAGTGGGACTCCCAAACGATAATTCAGAGGTAGGAAGATGGAGTTCATCCCAGGCACTCTGAGCTATTTCTAACACTGATTTTGCTGGGAATAAACCACTTGAATGAATTGATTACCTAATGATAGCTACAGTTTTTGTTTGTTTGTTTGTTTTGAGACAGAGTCTCACTCTGTCTCCCAGGCTGGAGTGCAGCGGCATAATCTCGGCTCACTGCAATCTCGCCTCTGCCGGATTCAGGTGATTCTCCTGCTTCAGCCTCCCGAGGAGCTGGGATTACAGGATTACAGGCACCTGCCAGTGCTCCTGGCTCCTTTTTTTTTTTTTTTTTTTTTTTTTTTTGTATTTTTAGTAGAGAAGGGGTTTCACCATCTTGGCCAGTCTGGTCTTGAACTCCTAACCTTGTGATCCACACACCTCGGCCTCCCAAACTGCTGGGATTACAGGTGTGAGCCACCGCACCCATCCTTTTTTGTTTATTTTTATTTATGTATTTTAACATTGCTTCTGTGATCATAAAAATCAAAGCAATTGGGCCAGGTGGTGTGGCTCACACCTGTAATCCCTGCACTTTGGAAGACTGAGTTAGGTGGATCACTTGGGTCCAGGAGTTTGAGACCAGCCTGGGCAATATGGCAAAATCTTGTCTCTATAAAAAATACAAAAAATTAGGCAGGCGTTAGTGGTGCACACCTGTAGTTCCAGCTACTCTGGAAGCTGAGGCAGGAGGATTAACTGAGCCCAGGAGGCCAAGGCTGCAGTTAGCCTTGATTATGCCACTGCACTCTAGCCTGGGCAACAGAGTGAGACCCTGTCTCAGAAAATAAAATAAAATAAATTGAAAAAAATAAAGCAATTATTCAGTGCTTCCCAAGTACAGTACTATTTACTATGCTAAATGTTTTATGTACTTTTTAAAATTCACTATGACCAGCAAACAAACCTGCAGTCTGCATTTTTGTCTCCATTTCACAGATGGCAAAATGGAAACTCAGAGACATTAAGAGCTACTTATTCCAGGTTGCAGATCTGGTAAGTGAAGAGCCGAGAATGACAGGCTGGTCTTCTGACCCCAAAGCCCATGGTCTGCTACCTCCATGATTGTTTACACTGCAAGAATAAGCCTCTTGTTTTACAGGCTCGTCAGTCATTCCCAAAGACCTTTTAATGGAATCCCTCTCCTCCTCTGGATATATCCATACCGACTTGGAACAACTGTGATTTTGTTGTGATCTTTGAAAAGGATTTGATGATTCTGTATGTTATACAAGCAGGCTTTACCTGTAACAAACATCTGTTCTTTCTGGATGACAGCATTATTCTGAGACAGAATAAAAATGCAGAAGAGGGCAGTCAATTTCATCCCACAGCAATTTTCTATTTTAGAACACTGTTGCAAACGGTGCTGAAGGAGGTACCTATTCCATGTGGAATAGGCTAGGACATTTTGTTCCTTCTGAACAAACCTGGGGAGAAAAAGAATGAAAATCCAACTTTTATTTTAAAAGCATTAAAAGGCTGCTGCTGTGTACTCAGTCACAGGCTTGGGCACTCACACTGTGCCCAGCACAGGGCTGCACGCTGGGGAGTTGCAGAGGGAAGGAAGGCAGGCCCCGCCTTGTGGGCGGATGACTTAGTTCAGAAGCACTGTGGCTAAAGCGGAAAGCCACTCAGCTGAGCTCCAGGATACTGGGGTATTAAAGGAAAGCACAGTTGAGCCAGTTACCCAGGGGTGGGAGAGGGGTACTGGGCAAGTCGCTGTCCTTCCACCTAAGATGAGCTCCATGGCGTCCCACATTTTTGCTCCCTTCAGCACATAGCTGCTTTCCTCTTAATTAACTGCCATGCCCACTACCGGGAGACTTATGCAAAGAAAATATTCCAAAGGATGAATAACCCCCAAAATGCGGGGGGAATTGTCCATTAACTTTCTGTGTAGCTTTAGTTATGCCTAGTCTCCCATCTTCAATGTTTACACATACCCAGGTTTGAACCCTGACTCTACTACTTGTCAGCTGACTGTGGGCATGTCTTGTGACTCCTCCATCTCAGTTCCCTCTTCTGTAAAGTGGAGACCATGGCTCCCAACACAGATACTCACCAGGAGTAATTAAGAGAATGCATGCCATGTGCTTTGGTGGTACCTAAGAAAAAATATGTTTTTTATAGCTCTCTAAGTTTGGGGAAGTGAGCTGTTGGTTCTAGGATGCTGGCTGGGCAGGCTGATGCAAACCCTGGCCCCTTGGGGCCCTAGGCATGATTCTGTGGGTCTGTTTGCTCAGGGAATCTGGTAGAGGAGGGAGCAAGAGAGAGAATGTAAGAGCATAACTGAGGAGGAGTGCTGGGAGCTGAACTAGGTCAAGAGCTTTAATTCAGAATGGAGCTGAATTAAGGGCCCAGAGAGAGTGGAAGTGACCTTCCAACTCTGCTATATGTGAGCCTAGATGGTCTGCTATCACATGACGCAGAACGTGAAATAAGCAAATGATATTAGAGGAGCTGTTACGGTAGAGACCACGTCTCTCTTCTTCACTCCTGCATCCCTCGCTCCTGGCACGATGCTCAGCTCATTATAGTGACTCCATAAACATCTGTTGAATGCATGACTTCATGAACAAATGACGTGGAGCATTGTGAGAGCCAACTGACAGGGGCTTAAGAAAGGAGCTGTGTAACATGGAGTAATGGGTGTTACAAGGCCTGGGGCATGACAGGGTCCCTATGGACATAACCAGGTAAATTGGTCTGAGAATATCACCACCACCAATATCACCATCCTTATCTCATTAATAGCTACTATTTTTGAGCATATTTTTGTGGATAGGGTAGAGTCCATATTAAGTTATATTGCTTTATTTAATTATTGCAATTCCCCTGCTAGATAGATATCATTAGTCTCATTGCACAGATTTGGAAACTGAGGCCAAAAGATTAAACACCTTTCTGAGGGTGACATATTCAGTGAGCGGAAAACTTGTGATTCTAAACCCAGATGTTCCTGACTCCAGCCAATGTTATGACATCTGCCAAATATGCAGCCTCTCTGTGTGGACCAAAAGGCCAGGCTTCCAGGCAGCAGCCAAAGCATCAAACAACGGGGGCTGCATGATTCACCTGATCCGAATCATACCTGGGTTGACCAGGAACTAAGGGCAGTCATCTAACATGCTCTGGTTTCATGGGGGAAAGACCCCTGACCATAATTACAAAGGCTAGAGAAGAGGGAGATATCCCTGGGACCTGGGGGGCATCTCTCTCTAGTGAAAAAAGTCTGGAGAAGGATGTGGCTGCCTTTGAGCTGCTCTTTCCATGATGGTATTTTTGTGCAATGCTTTTGGATGAAGAGGTCATGGGCATTGGGATAGCCCAACAGTGGACTTGACTGTTGAGTTGGAATCTTGGGTTAGATACACTGGACTGTTCCTACAAAATCATAGGAAGTAAATATATAAGTATGACATATGAGACAACTCTGTATTTATATCTAGGTGGAGGATCTCATGAAGAATGAGGCGGTCAATAAATGACCTGAGCTTAGTTTTCTCCTGAGCACACCATCTTGGGGATTCCTCCTTGGAGTTGCCTCCTGGAACTCCCAGAATTAGCTTAGGGAGACCTATAGTGAAGAGTGAGGAGTTAACAATGATATGAGTAGGGACAGCATGAAAGTCAAAATCCTAAATTAAAGTTAATAGGTCCCCATTGCAACTTTCAGGCTGGTGAGACCAGGGATTGTTTGAGTCACAAGGAAAAAGGTTTTTGCTTTGCTTGAGCCAGAGGTAACTGTTGATTGAGAGATCTTGGGCATATGTGTGAGAAGACCACCAAGAGACAGAAATAATTCACAAGAAAGAGTCAGCCACCTCTCCATGGCAGCCCCTTTCTATCTAGAGGATAAAAAGTGGCTGCAAATTCCTTGGCAGCTGTCCATCAATGGGTGGGTTTGTTTCTCAACCATTTGGATCAGGGTGCGCTTTGTGACCAACAGAATGGTTTGGAAGGGATGCTATTACAGCCTCTAAGAAATTGAAAGCTTGTACTTCCTGACTCTTTGAAGTTTCTTTGTGAGGGCTCCAAATCCCTATGTGGAGGTGTGACTGTCCTGAAGCTGTCATGCTGAAAGGTCACAGGTGGACTCCTCGGTCCAATAGATCAGGTAAGCCCCAGCTTCCAGCCACTCTCACCAGGGTGCCACACATGGGAGTGAAGCCGTGAGGTCTTCCAAACCCACCCACCCACCCACCCACCAGCTGAATTTCACTGAGTGGTTTTAGTTGATGCCTTGTGGAGCACAGCATCCAAGTTCTTGGAGGAGAACTGAGCCTTATCCCAAGATCTTGACCCATAAATTATGAGGTATAATCAAATAGCTGTTTTTTAAAAAGCCACTGAGTTTTGGAGTGATTTGTTTTTCAGTAACAGTCAGAGTAATCATCCTTCAGCTCTCTTTCTTGCCCAAATTGGAGAGAGCTTCAAGTGTTGGTCAAATAAGGACGATGCTTCTGGAGAGACGCAGGAGTGTGACTGGCACATGAGAGTATTTAGGGATGGCTGTGGCTCTGAGGTTGAGTCTCTGGGGACCGAGACCTTATCTTCATCGGTTCAGATTCAACACCTTACCTCTAGGTGCACGTGGGCTCTTGGGCTTAAAGGGATGCAATTGACCATGATGATTCTGGAGTTCTGGAAGAGAAAGGACTGTCCTCTTATAGCCATGAGTCTTCTATTAATGTTGAAGGAGGAATCCCTGTTCTTCCTGGATGGGACATGGCTGTGGTGTTCATGGTATAATGAGACTTCCTTCTGAGGAAGAGGGTCTGGCTCATAGGATGAGGGTAGGGCTTTTTCTCCTTTGCCTCCTCATATTTTATGAATGTATAGGGTCAGATTGAAGTCTGCTATTCTTTATTCTATATCAAAATCAAGCAATAGTAAGAAAAGCAAGGCTCATTTGTCAATATAATAGCTGTTAAAAATCATGCCAAATAAGTTTGAGTTACTGTAAACATCATTTTATTTGTAAGTACTTATTAGTTATGTACTCTGTGCCTGGCCTTTAGAGCTAGAAACTAACTCTACAGAGACATCTAAGACACAGTCCTGCCCTTAAAGTGCTAACTGCCTGCCAGAAGGTTAAGATGTGTAAGAGAATTGCAACACAGGGTGGTGAGTGTTACAGGAGGAACAATCCAGTGGCTGCAGAAACCCAGGGAAGGAAAGGGAACATATTCCAATAACTTCTTGGGAATGGGCTGGACATATCAGATAAAATGGAACCTAGAGCTCTTTCATAAAGAGAAGAGCTTCAGAAATTGGGTGTGTCATAATTCAGGCTCTGCTACTTCAGAAGTGACAGCAGGGGTGATGGCAAGAAGTTCGGGTTAGTAGTGAGCACAATGAGGTCCTGTGTTACTGGAAAGGAGGAGGAAAGGTAGTCCTGGCAGATCCTAGCAGAGACCTCAGAAAGGAGTGGTGGCTTCTTAGGGACCTGAACATGACAGTGATGATGATGACATTCTTACTTATGATCTCTTTTCGATTCCCTAACATTTATGAGGAAGGAAATATCATGTCCTGCTTTGTAGGGGGGGAAACTGAGGCTGAGAATAGTTACATATTTGGATGAAGGCCGCACAATGAGTGAATGACTGAGATAGGTTTCTTATTTTATCCCAGTCTGGAATAAAATTTCATATTCCTACTTTTCAGAAGAACCAAGCTTGGTAAGAGTTAAAGCCTCTGAGATTAATCTGGTACTTTATCAATTTTACAAAGTTTTATAGTCAGATTTTCCAGGATTTGGAGAGGATTCTGAGGTCACCTAGTCAGTCCAACAATAACTTAAAGCCCCATTGCACTTTTCCTACTTGAGAGGAGATTAGAAAAGTGATGGTAGAGATAACCTTCACTTCAGTTTTCTATTTTGCAGAGCTTGATCATCATATCAAATTACAGTCCATTCTGCTTTTTCCACCCCTTACGTGATGCATATTTTTCCATGTTTCACTTCACCTCCAGGAGGATTGAAATTTACTTGTATATAAAATTGTATATTCTCTTTGATCCTGAGTTTGTTATGTGATCAAGAAGACCAGAAAGAAATACATCCAAATGATAAATTCATCATCTCTGTGTTATGGACCAACTACTGATTTTTATGTCTGTTTTTATATTTTCTTCTGTACAGTCTAATTTTTTTTTATAGTTCAACACACATGATGTGGAAGTGTTTTACTACAGACTGACAGTCTACATCTCAGATCTAGATCTTCAAATCCTATCTCAATCCAGGAGGTTCAGAGATAGGGTCCTTTTCCCCAGAAGAGAGTGGGTGAAATTGATGGAGATCAAAGTCCTCTTCTGCTTAATCCACACACACTGGGCTGAAAAGCCTTTATGAGTGTCAAATGGAAGTGCTAGCTTTCACACCCTCTTTCTCAGAGATGTTGGAAAAGATTAAAGTGACGAAGTCAACAAGTTTCTTTGAACTTTCTAGAAGAAAGGATGGATGCAGTACAAGATGTTATTTAATTCTAGTAGTAAAAGAAGGAGCTACTTGGGAGACATCTGTGGTGCTAGCTTTATTGATATTCCCATTATATTTATAATAGTAATACTGATACCCCCATTAAGTCAATTCCCATACCAACCGCCATAGGGAAACTGGCATCTGACCTTGTTACTTCCCTGCTTGAAACCTTTCCAGAGCTTTCCATTGCCTGTAGGATAAAATTCAATTCTGTGTTATGGAACAAAATTGTCTACTGAAACCTGTGCTCTGAGCATTAAACCTTAGCAAGTCCCGCCATACTTTGGGGCATTTGCATATGCTTGGCCTTCCATCCAAAATGTCTTTTCTTCTCTAGCATACCTTGAAAATGCCTATGTAACCTTCAAAACTGTTATTCAGAGACCTCCTCTAAGAAGACTTTTTGGATCTTTCTTTCCATCGTGAATGAATCCCATGCTTTCTGATTACATCAGTACTTCACATCTCCCTCTATTACACGAAACACAATGGGTTGCATTTACTTGCTTGCTTTTCTGTGTTCCCAAATGAACTATGAATTCTTTGATGGAAAGCATGGTGTCTCATTTGTTGCTCTATTCTCAGTGCCCAGAAAATGACCGACACAGAGGATTCATGCCAAGGAAATTTGTTGAACTGAACTTTTGAACTGCATGTGAGAGGAATGGCAGGATCTGATATGGTTTGGCTCTGTGTCCCTGCCAAAATCTCATCTTGAATTGTAATCTCCATGTGTCAAGGAAGGGACTTGGTGGAAGGTGATATGGAAACAGTTTCCCTGATGCTGTTCTTGTGATAGTGAGTGAATTCTCACAAGATCTGATAGTTTAAAAGTGTGTGGCATTTCCCCACTAGCTCCCCCTCTCTCCTGCTGCCATGTAAGACATGCCTTGCTTCCCCTTCACCTTCTGCCATGATTGTAAGTTTCCTGAGGCCTCCCCAGCCATAAGGAACTATGAGTCAATTCAACCTATTTTCTTTATAACTGACCCCATCTCAGGTCATTCTTTATAGCAGTGTGAAAATGGACTAATACAGGATCCCAGTGGTGTAAGCCTTGAAACAACATGCAGAAGAGAGAAACATCTTGATGGACAAATATAGAAGTGTCTCTGTGTGATTTTTAATTTGGTCACATACCATAAATATCATTCTTTAGTATAATTCTTGCTTGTCTGAATTATGATGCGACAATCCTAGCCACTCTGGTTGAAAGCTCTGAGCTGTTGCTAAATATTGCTCTGTTCCTCCATGAAACAGACTGAGAATAAATGAAGTTGCAAGAGAGACATTCAAATGGACAGCTGCATGCACAGTCATTGGCCTTGAACATCAGTACTGGACTGGAAACCAGAGATGTTCTGCCAGCCCACTTTATGATGAGGGGCATTTTGAAGGAAGGTCTCCAGGCACTCAACTGTGCACTCCATTAGCAGCATGAAGGTAGCTAATAGCTCAGTGCTGCGGTGACATGGAAATTGCTTCAGACTTCAGATGGGACTTGGGCTCACTGGACAGCCAAGAATCAGCCTCTGATGTTATTGGAACACAACTTGTGTTTCTCTTGCCAAGTCTAACTCTGGGAGAGACATTGTCACAAAAATTTTATGTTAGCAGATTTCCCTTATGTTCTTTAAATTTCAACCTCCTTCAAATTAGCATGACTGAAAGGGTGCGTTATCAGGAGAAAGGGCACACTGGTTTGCATAGTTTGCCCTTGATTCTGAGAAACACTAGGTCCTATTCTGCTCAACAGACTTTTTTGTTGTTCTGGATGTGTTAGATATTCTATGACCAAACTTCTGGGTGTTCAATGCCAAACCTCAAAACTTTTGTATCAGATAAGACGAAGCAAACACTCTTATCTTTTCAACTTCTGCTCTCTGTGTGGACTGGAAGGGAGCAGCTGGAACAGGCTATAAGGCTCAAGGGCTCGTGTGCCTAATACAGGTCTTTATTCGAGCAGGTATTGTTCAAATAGAGGTGCCTATGATGAAAAGTACAGCTGTTCAAAGTCACTTTGCCTCAAATAACTGGAGACTAAAGGTTGAGTGGCAGATTTGTAATTCTCTATCTTTAAATATCTCTCTATATTTTAAAAGTAATACATGTTCATTTAGTCTGAAAAACTTCAATTTGCACAAATTCATACAGAGTAAAATGTAAAACACTCATTGATCAGGATTTTTACCAACCAACTTCATTCCTAGAGGTAAGGACTAGGTAAGGATACTGCTTTCTATGTATCCTTCTGAGCATTTTCTGTGTGTGTGTGTGTGTGTGTGTGTGTAATAATTTGGGGGTTCACATAAATGGCATCATACTACTTATAGTATATCAGGATCCCAATAGGAAACAAATGGCATGCTGGAATTAGGATAATTTAAAGAGAGTTTAGTTAGTTACAAGGGATTATTTACAAAGATACGGGTGATCTACTCAGGACGCAAAAGATCAAGCAGAAAATTGGAGCTCGTGGCAACAGAACTGTTAGCAGCCCAAAATCTGAAGGAATGAGAATGCTACTTTTTGGCTGGGGGCACACAGCCATCATGAGACAGCCTTGTGGTGAGGAAGCCAGTGAAGTAAACACTTGTATCTTTTTCCTTCACTTTCTCTGATGTGCTTCTGGGGCGTCCCAGGGGCTGATTCCAACAGGATGCCAGAGGGCAGGTCGGTACAGACCTGTCTCTAAGATGCAGGGTGGGGGACAGGGTACCAGAGTGGAGCATGGACCTGCAGCACATGTGTTGGTCTGCAGCTTGCTTTCTTGCTTTCTACCTTTAACAACTGATCATGGTTGTATTGTCATTTAAAAGAACACTCCATAGTATTCAGTTGTACTGTTCATCTCATCACTTACCAAAAAACATTTAGGTTATTTCAGGATTTTGGCTATTACCAAAAAGGCACTATGAACATTTTTTTTTTTTTTTTTTTGAGACGGAGTTTCGCTCTTGTTACCCAGGCTGGAGTGCAATGGCGCGATCTCGGCTCACCGCAACCTCCGCCTCCTGGGTTCAGGCAATTCTCCTGCCTCAGCCTCCTGAGTAGCTGGGATTACAGGCACGCACCACCATGCCCAGCTAATTTTTTGTATTTTTAGTAGAGACGGAGTTTCACCATGTTGACCAGGATGGTCTCGATCTCTTGACCTCGTGATCCACCCGCCTCGGCCTCCCACAGTGCTGGGATTACAGGCTTGAGCCACCGCGCCCGGCCATGAACATTTTTAAAAAAATAATTTTGTGTGGTTGTACAGTTCACCAATAAAATAAATTGCTTAAAGTAGAATTACTGGTTTGAAGAGTGTGTGCATTTTAATGTAGAGAGTTTCTATCAAATTACATTACACCAGCAGCTTTCTGATATTTCCTCAACCAATGCTGGGTATTGTTCATCATGACATCCTTGCCATTCAGAAAAGTGAAAAAGGATTTCTTGGGATTTTTTCGCTCTGAGTTTAGTTGAGCATCTTTATATGGCCATTGAACATTTAATTATATCTGTGTGTGGTGCTTGAGATCAGTTACTTGGCTTTCTCATGTGGATTTAAGGTTTTCCATATTTGTAAGAGCTCTTTGTATATGAGGGAAATTATCCCTGTGTCTGTGATATGACTTGCAAACCTTTTCCCACACAAATCTTCATTTGTCTTTTGATTTTAGTTTTCCCCCATTACAGTTATATTATATATAAACTATATATGTATTTCCCCATAGTATATATTTCCCCTATATTGTAGTTATTTATTTTTACCAAATCTAATTTGCCATTTTCCTTTGTGACTTTTTGTTTTTATAGGTTGCTTAAAATTTTTTTCTCATTGTGTGATTATAAATACATTATTGTTTCCTTGATATTTTCTCCCTTCCCTTCCCTTCCCTTCTCTTCCCTTCCCTTCCCTTCCCTTCCCTTCCCTTCCCTTCCTTCCCTTCTCATCCCTCCCTTCCCTTCCCTTCCTTTTCTTCTCTCCATGTGTTTTTATCTTCAATTTAGTTTTAGTTAATTTTTATACAGGAATAAGGTAGTAATCCAGTTTAGTTTTATTGAATGGCTGGTGAACTGTCACAGTGCCCTTGATTACATTATCTTTTTTGTCATTGGTCTAAAATATTTGCTTTAATATGGCTTAAATTTTTGTATGAATTTATGTTTGAGGTTTTGGAGGAATTCTGTTGCTCTGTCTATTCCTGAACCAACAACAAGTTGTTCTAATTATTATAACTTTATAATGTATATTAATATCTGGTGTTAGTCTTCCCCATTATTCATAAGATTTTTTCCCAATTTTCCCAAGTGCTTTTCCCCCAACAAACTATAAAATCATTGAAGTCTAGTTCTAAACATAACTTCTTGACATTTTAACTAACTGTTGCAAAATATTTTAGGGAGATAGGTCCAAATAATATTAACAGCAGCGCTGTGTGTAAAGGTAAAAACTACAATGGCTGAATGCTGATTAACAAGATGATATATCAAAACACATAAAATGCATCAGTGAGAAAAAATATATTGGTGTAATCAGCGTCAAAATGGATGACTCCTACAAACATAATATTACGTAAAAAAGAATAAGTCACAGAGGAAGACAATGTTATATGTATGTGTCTCTCTCTCTATATATATATATGCATGTGTATGTATATATCTGTGTATAACATGATAAAGTATATTTTGCTTAGTAATGTATATTTAAATAGTAAAAGAAAAAATACATGGAAATGATAAGCACAAATCCAAGATTGTAGATACTCCTGGTAGGATGGGGGGATATAGCCAAGAAGTAGACACAGGCGCCTTCCCCGTATGGGTATTGTTTTACTTCTGCTTTCTTTTCTTTTTTTTTGAGACAGAGTTTCACTCTTGTTGCCCAGGCTAGAGTACAGTCATGTGATCTTGGCTCATTACAACCTCTGCCTCCCAGGTTCAGGTGATACTCCTGCCTCAGACTCCCCAGTAGCTGGGATTACAGGCGCCTGCCACCATGCCCAGCTAATTTTTGTATTTTTAGTAGAGATGGTGTTGCACCATGTTGGCCAGGTTGGTCTGCAGCTCCTGACCTCAGGTGATCTTCCCACCTTGGCCTCTCAAAGTGTTGGGATTACAGGCATGAGCCACCACACCCATCCTTGTTTTACTTCTTAAAGCTAAGATCCAGAAGAATTTTCTGTGTTACTCACTTTTTTTTTTTTTTTTTTTTTGAGTCAGGGTTTCACGGTGTTGCCCAGACTAGAGTGCAGCAGTGAGACCTCAGCTCACTGCAGCCTCCACTTTCCTGGGCTTAAGCAATTGTCCTGTTTCAGCCTCCCAAGTCACTTGAACTACAGGTGCTAGCCACCAGTGCCTGGTAGAGTAGGAGTTTTTGTAGAGTCGGGGTTTCTGCATGTGCCCAGGCTGGTCTCAAACTCCTGGGCTTGAAGTGACGGACCTGCGTCAGCCTCTCAAAGTGCTAGGGTTGCAGGCATGAGCCTCTGCACCTGGCCTATGTTATTCTTGAAACTCTTTTGTGTGCCTTTGATGTTGATGGTTGTTTTTAATTTAAAATGTCTACTAAGTACATAAGATAAATCAACATAAAATGGTATTATTTGCAGATAAGGAATGTCGCTATAATAATATTTTCAATTCTCTATGACTCCTAGTATATTTATTATTTCCCTGAACACATTGTATTGAGACTGTTTAAATAGTTCTGTGATTATATTTTTATAAGCTCTAAAAACAAAACCAAGATTAAAATAGGAAGATTCCTGACAATTTAAGGAGCAACTCCCTATTGGAGAAATTTCAAAGAATTAAATGGATTTGACTAGATAAAAATCTTTAAAAAATGTCAATACTACAGAAGCATCATAAAACATTCAAAAGACAAATGAGAAATTAGAAAATATTTATAGTGGTATGGTAAAGGAGTCATGTACTTAATATGTAAAAATGTTCACACCAATCAATAAGAAAACATTAAAACTGTAATGAGAAGTGAGCAAAAGACCTGAACAGGAACTTTACTGAAGAATAAATACAAATGGCCAATAAACAAACAAAGCAAGCTTAACCTTATTAAAGTCAATTAAAACAGCAAGGGGAGTTTTTTCTTGGTAAATAAGCAAAGATTAAAGGTAATATAAAAATATCGACAAGATCCATGAGGCAGGTATTCTCACAGACTGCTAGAAGGGGTTTCATCTGCTAAAACTTTTGGAAAGTAATGAGAAAATATTTCCAGAGCCTTAAAACAGATAATGATTCAAAGCAGTAATTCATTTTAGAGAGCTATCCTGAGCAAGTAGACAGAAAAATTCAAATATTAATTTGCGTGAATATGCGTCCAAGTTTGCATGTTTATTCACTTCACGAAATCTTTAGGGCCAAAGACATAATCAATACACTTCACTTTTTCTTGATTATGTTTTCATGACCTCTTTGTCGCTGTAAATCCCCATGTCTAGTGGAAAAGCTGCTGTGTAGATAGAGTATTGTTCTCACCTTCAGAAGCAAGAGGATGAGACATGCTCATTTGTTGCTTAGGGAAAAAAGAAGTGAGTCCCCTTAACCACCCAGAAGAAATCCATGTCCTCCCTGCATTCTCCTGTTTCTGCCTGAGGTTTTCTCCCGTCCTGTGCTACCATATAAAGCAGGGCTTCTCAGCCTCGGCGCGATTAATATGGGACTGGGCAATTCTTTGTTGTGGGGCTTTCCTGGGCATTGCAGGCCCTGTAGTTGCATCCCTCACCTCTACCTATTAAACGCCAGTAGATGACACAATGTTCCTGGACATTTCTGAAAGTCTCCTAAAGGAGGGGGATCATTGTTTCCTGTTGAGAATCACTGGTTTCAAGAGTTTGTCTTACCAAGGGTTGGTCTCTTGTTTCCCTGGGTTGGGAACATAGGCCCTACCTCTAGGGCAGGAGTATTGATGTCACATTATAAGAAGAATATGTGGGATGGGATTGTATTGAAGTGGCTAGCTTTGGAAAATGCTATCTATCTGCCTCAACAGCCTTGTCACTAACCCACTGTGCATTCTTGGGTGTCCTTTTCCTCTCTGGTTCTCAGTTTCTTCATCTGCAAAATGAAGAATTTCAGCTCAAAGCAGTGGTTTCTAAGAAGCATGTCATGGCCTATGTAGGGGATGCTGTGAGATAAAGGACTCAGAGAGGGGGACACCCCTCTTTCTTCTTCCAAATAAACTGTACTTTTATGTTTTGTATTTTGGTATTTCAAGTAAGTCTCGTAACAATATGATCATGTATATGCATTGCAATATATTCTAATGATGCCAGTTCTGTGAAATTACTTTGATTTTCACGGGGAATAGTAGCTAGCAGCCAACAGCAGGGGCAGGAGCTATGGAGTCCTGCAGCCTCGAGGTGGGCGTATTTGTTTTATTCTTGTTACCAGAGGGGCCCAGGTGGACCCTGTGTATACAGAGAGCTGTAGTTTATCCTCAAGGCCACATTAGGGGCATCAGCATTAGACATCTGAAGAAACAGCTGTGTCTGTTGGAGTCGGGACTTGAGGGGTTAGAGAGACTTACTGTAGAGCCACTCTAGCTGGCCTTTTGGTTTCCCTAGAACGGGATAATGTAGAAACAACTAGTACCACACTGTAAGTAAGACCATGACAGGCAGCAGGTCAGGAGTCAGTTGAGCTCCGGTTTTAGAAATGAATCAATTTTTAAAATAAAGTATACTGCCAGGACTTGGCAGTTCTGATGTTCTCATGGTGGGGGTTTTGACCAAAGGTAGCTCACCTGAGACAGGAGCGCTTTGGTTCACTAACTCGATAAAATGGTCTCAGGTTTGTCTGGGTCAAGAACCAGGTAACTCCAATTCTCAATCCATGTCTGCTTTCCTGCCTCTCTATCATAATGCTCATCTACTCTCATTTTTTAACAAATGTTCACAGACAAAGCCAAACATGAGTCTGTTTTGGCTTTTGTTTTGAGTAGATTCTGTCATTTATGTTTTATGTAGAAGCTGTCACCCTGAAAAAAAATCCTTAAAAAGTGATTTTTTTTTTCTTTTTAAACATGACCGAAGATTTTACAGAGATGTAGAGGTGAGAAAAATCTCCTGGCTTTTCATCCCTTGAAATGTGAAAAGTTGTTTTAATAGTGTCATTTGCCATTTTTGCTATCTCTTTTTCAGATCCATTTTTTTTTCCTGAGCCTGACTGAAACCATGATAAGATCCGCAGTTCCCGGGGTGAGCCTGACTTCAGAGCTCAGTGATCTGAAGGATAGAGATCGTTCAGAAAAAGAACTCATTAGCATGACTCAAGAGTCTTGGAAGGTAATAATTTCAAGATGAAGGGTTGAGAACAACACTGGGCTTTTGTCATGACTGAAGGAATCTCTTTGCTGGGCAACTTGACAATTTCTGAAGCTGCTTTACCACCGGGCTCATCATCAGGAGCTATTTTAGGTACTTCCTGCTGTAAGGGTTTTGACAAGTCAGATATAAGGAGGCACAGTGTGTGTGTTCTCACATTCTTTTCCCATTGGGCAGTGCTATGCTTTGAATATCCGTCCCCTCCAAAAGTTACATTGAAATTTAATTTTTAATGTGCTAGCACAGAAAGGCGGGGCATTTAAGAGATGATGAGGTCATGAGAGCTCTGCTCTCCGGAATGCATTAATCCATTTTTGGATTAATGGGTTGTCAAGGGAGTGGGACTGGTGGCTTTATAAGGAGAGGAAGAGAACCAGAGGAACAAGCTAAGCCCCCCATCATGTGACATCCTGCGCTGTCTCGGGACTCTTCAGAGGGTTCCCAGCAACCAGGAGGCTCTCACTGGATGCAGCCCTTGACCTTGGTCTTTTCAGCCTCCGTAACTGTAAAGAATAAATTCCTTTTCTTATAAATTACCTAGTTTCAGGTATTCTGTTATAAGCAACAGAAAACAGATTAATACAGGCAGATAAAGAGATTGTGTCCAGAGTTTTTAGAAGCCAGGAAAATGCACTGTTTCTCCAGTGTGGTTTTTGGATGAGGCTGCCAGGGTAAGTCAGCATGTTGCTTAGAAAACCGAATCAGAGTCACTATGACTACATTACTACTACCCCTATTAACTAGTATGACTACATGGATATAATTTATTAAAACTGCCAGTGTAACAGTCACCAGGCTTCAAAAGATGATTAGGACATTGTCTCTGCCCAGGAAAAGACCAGCTTCAAGTCTGCATAGTGAGTGGGTGGCAGAGTGGGGTTTGGTGTTCATTGCTTTTGCCTCTCATAAAGTCCTCAGAAGAGATCTATACCCAGAACCTTTCAAGAAAACATGTATAAGCACTTACCTTCCTCAGTGTCTCCAGAATTTATATCCTCCTTCCTCCTTTGGATGCCTTCTTAATTGTAGCTGCCATTGAATTCAGCATCTGTGGATGTAGGGATCATGACAGATGTTTCCCCCACATAAACTCACTAATGCTCACAACAGACTAGGCTAAGACTAGGTAAGTAGATGTTTCAAGTTTGAGAAAATATATTAGGGAACTAACAGGGAATTTAGGGGACCTGCCGGAGGCTATATAGCCAGTAAGTGGCAGAGCTATAAATCAAGTCCAGGTTTCACCTAATCCCAAAGCTCCTCAACCTTAGATCATTCTTTGTTATAAATATGTATTCATAATTAGGATTCTAGGAGTAGTTGTAGAAATTATCAATGTGTTTTTTAAACTCTAACACTTACAGGATAAGTCCACTTTCCTGTTTCTTTTTTTTTTCCTTCGACCTTCAAAGGAAACTCTTCAAACTCTTTTAGTTATGCATTGTTCTCAATTAATTTCAAATTGGGTCTCAGAATATTTTATTTCTATTCATTTTAATTTTACTTACATATTTATGTTTTTATTATGGTAAGAACACTTAAGATGAAGTAAATTCTTAACAAATTTGTGATTGCGTAACACAGTATGTTAACCATAGACACAGTGTTGAACAGCAGATCTCTAAACTTACTCCTCTTGTTTAACTTTATACCCAATGAACAGCAACTGCACATTTTCCCCTCCACTGCAGCCCCTAAAAGGTACCATTCTACTCTCTGTTTCTGAGTTTGACCATTTTAGATACCTCATATAAGTGGAATCATGCCGTGCTTGTCCTTCCATGACTAACATGTCACTTAACGTAATGTCCTTCAGGCTCATCCCTGTTGTTGCACGTAGTAGGATTCCTTTCTTTCTCTCTCTCTTTCCCCTCCCCTCCCCTCCCCTCCCCTCCCCTCCCCTCCCTTCCCCTCTCCTCTTCTCTTTTATTTCCTTTTCTTTTCTTGTGACAGGCTCTCACTCTGTCACCAGGCTGGAGTGCAGTGGCATGATCACAGCTTGTTGCAGCCTCTACCTCCCAGGCTCAAGTGATCCTCCCCACTCAGCCTCCCAAGTGGTTGGGACTAAAGGTGTGCACCACCACACCTGGCTAACTTTTTGATTTTTTGTAGAGATGAGGTCTCACTCTGTTGCTCAGATCTAGAACTCCTGGACTCAAGTAATCCACCCACCTTGGCCTCCCAAAGTGTTGGGATTACAGACAGGCCTGCATGCATATCCAGGATTTCTTTCTTTTTAAGGTTGAATAATATTCTATTGTATGCATCGTTACATTTTCTTTATTGATTTATCTATTGGTGGACACTTAGGTTGATTCCTTACCTTGCCTATTATGAATAGCGCTGCAATGAACATGGGAGTGCTGATATTTCTTCAACATACTGATTTTATTTCTTTTGATTATATACCCAGAAGTGGGATTGCTGGATCATATGGTAGTTCTATTATTAATTTTTTGAAGAAGCTCCATACTGTTTTCCCTAGTGGCTTTAACATTTTACATTCTCACCAAAAATTAACAGTGTACAAGTGTTCTCTTTTTGTCACATATTTGCCAACACTTATCTTTTCTTTTTTTGGTAATAGCCATCCTAATAGATGTGAAGTTCTTATTGTGGTTTCGATTTGCATTTCCCTGATGATTCCTGATGTCAATTTTTAAAAATGTATTTATTGATCATATGTATGTCTTCTGTGGAGAAATGTATGACCAATCATTTATCTATTTTTAATTGGATTATTTGTTTTCCTGCTCTTGAGTGGTATGATTTCTCTGTGTTTTGGATATTAACCCCTTACCAAATGTATGGTTTGCAAATATTTTCTCCCATTTCATAGGTTGCCTTTTCACCGTGTGATGGTTTTTTTTTTTTTTTTTTTTGGCTGTGTAAATCCTTTTTGGTTTGATATAGGCCCACTTGCTTGGTTTTGTTTTTGTTGACTATGCATTTGGTGTCAAATCCAAGAAATAATTGCTGAGAGCAATGTCATGAAGGTTTTTCCTACTAAAATAATTTCAGGTCTTAAGTCTAAATCATTAATCCATTTTGACTTTACTTTTATGTATAGTGTAAGATAAGCAACAATTTCATTTTCTTTTTTTTTTTTTTTTTGCTTGTCAGTATCTAGCTATCCCAGTACTATTTGTTGAGACTATCCTTTCCTCATTGTGTAGTCTTGGCACCCTGTCAAAGATCAATTGACTGTATATGTGTGCATTTATTTCTGGGCTATCTACTCTGTTCCATTGGTCTTTATTTCTGTCTTCATGTCAGTAGCATACAATTTTGATTACTGTAGCTTTGTAATATATTTTGAAATCAGGAAGTATGAGGCTCCCAACTTTGTTCTTCGATTGCTTTGGCTATTCAGGGACTTTGTGGTTTCATGTGAATTTTAGGATTTTCTGTGTCCGTAAAAAAATATCATTGGGATTTTGACAGAGATTGTGTTGAATCTTTAGATTGCTTTATTTAGTACAGGCAATTTAACAGTAACAAATCCAATCCATAAACATGCAGCATCTTTCCATTTATTTGTATACTTTAATTTCTTTTTACCATGTGTTGTAGTTTTCCTTGTACAAGGAGGCTTTTGCCTCCTTGGTTAAGTTTATTTCTAAGTGTTTTATTCTATTTATTTTTTCTATAAATGACATTGTTTTCCTAATTTCCTTTTTGGATAGTTTGTTGTTAGTGTATAGAATTGCAACTGATTTTGTATGATGATATTCTATCCTGCAACTTTAATGAATTTATTAGTTCTAACAAGATTTCGTGCATAGTTTTTATGGTTTTCTACGTATAAGATCATGTCATCTCCAAACAGATAATGTGACTTCTTCCTTTTCAATTGGATACCTTTTATTTCTTTTTGTTGCCTAATTGCTCTGTCTAGTACTTCTAGAACTATGTTGAATAGAAGTACTGAGAGAGAGCATCCTTGTTTTGTTTCTGGTGTTAAAAAGAAAAGGTTTTCGTTTTTCTTCAGTGAGTATAATGTTAACTATGGGATCTTCACATGTGACTTTTATTTATTTATTTTTGGTTTGATATAGTTGATATATCTCAACTTAATCTATCAATTTTTAGATAAAGTTGTGAGATATCATGAACATAAAATTTTATATATTTAAGATGTACAACTTGATTTTTTGATATATTTATATATTGTGAAATACTCACCATATTTGAACTAATTAAAATATCTTACATAACTTTTATTTTGTTGAGATAGATTTTTTTCTATACCTATTTGTTGAGAGTTTTTATTGTGAAGGGTGTTAAAATTTGTTAAATTCTTTTTTCTGCATCTATGGAGATGATTATGTGATATTTATGCTTTATTCTCTAAGTGGGTTCTATTACATTAATTGATCTGCACATGTTGAACCATCCTTGCATTCCAGGGACAAATCCCACTTGGGTTAATGTGCTGCTGAGTTTCATTTGTCTGGCTTTGATATCAGGGTAATGCTGATCTCATAAAATGAGTTTAGGAAGTTTTCCTTTTTCTTTGATATTTTGGAAGAATTTAAAAAGAATTCATGTTAATTATTTTTTAAATATTTGGCAGAATTCTTAAGTGAGACCATGTGGTCTTGGACTTTTCTTTGTAGGCCAGTTTTTGATTACTGATCAAGTGTTCTCATTTATTATTGTTCTGTCCAAATTTTTCTATTTCTTTATTTTATTTATTTATTTTTGCATGCTAAACTACTTTAGTCAATTTATTTCTTTATAATTCAGTCTTGGTAGATTATTTGTTTCTATGAATTTATGCATTTCTTCTAGGTTATCCAATTTGTTGATGTTAAATTGTTCATACTAGTCCTATGATCTCTTCATTTTAGTTGTTTCAGTTATAATGTCTCCCCTTCATTTCTGATTTTATTTATTTGAGTCTTTTCTCTTTTTTTTTTCTTAGTCTAGCTAAGGGTTTGACAATTTTGTTTATTTTTTCAGAAAGCCAACTCAGTTTTGTTGAATTTTTCTATTGTTTTTCTATTTTCTACTTTATTTCTGTTCTAATCTTTATTATTTTCTTCCTTCTACTAACTTTGAGTTTAGTTTGTAGGAGACCTCGGTACTCCATTTTTGACAATGAAGACAGATAATCAATAAGAAAACATCAAATTTTCACAACACTGTAGACCAAATAAATGGGCCTAGCAAGACATATACTGAACATTCTACTGCCCTCTTTCTTCTATATCCCAGCTTCCCCTTCTACTGCTTGTGGCAGATAGGACAAATAAAAGATTGTTTTACACTCTATATCTTATATATTAGTTTCCTAGGGCTGTCATAACAAAACATCATAGACTGAGTGGCTGAAGCAACAGAAGTTTATTTTCTCACAATTCTGGAGGGTAGAAGCTGGAGATCAAGCTACTGCTCATGTGTTTCCTTCTGAGGCCTCTGTCCTTGGCTTGCAGATGGCCACCTTCTTGCATTTGTTGCAAGAAATCCTCACATGGCATTTTCCTGTGCATGCACATTCTTGATGGCTCTTTCTTTTCTTATAATGACCCTAGTCATATTGGAGAGCCCCCCTCCCTTTTAAGACTGCATTTAACCTTACTTACCTCCTTAAAGCCCCTATCTACAAATACACTCCCATTTTGAGGTATACTGAGGGTTAGGGCTTCATCATAGGAATTTTGGGAAAGGGGAAACAATTCAGTCCATAAAATATATATTCGAAAATCAGTTGTGAAAGATGTGATGATCAAGAAGACATTCTCTCCGTCCTCTAGGAGCTTACAGGGTAGATGGAGATAACTAAAGAAAGAGAGGGACTGTTCGTGATTTTGAAGCTCAGTGGAGGGTCAGACCACCGTGAGCTACAGTGCTTAAGGAAGACTTCTGGGATGCGCCAAAGAACAGGGTGCCTTCAAAGATGCACACACATTTCTAGAAATTCAACAGGATCTTTTTTTTTTTTTTTTGAAACGGAGTTTCACTCTTGTTGCCCAGTCTGAAATGGCACGATCTCAGCTCACTGCAACATCTACCTCCCAGGTTTGAGCGATTCTCCTGCCTCAGCCTCCCAAGTAGCTGGGATTACAGATGCCTGTTACCATGTCGTGCTAACTTTTGTATTTTTAGTAGAGATGGGGTTTCACCATGTTGGCCAGGCTGGTCCCAAACTCCCAACCTCAGGTATCCGCTTGCCTCAGCCTCCCAAAGTGCTGGGGTTACAGGCATGAGCCACTGTGCCCGGCCAAGAAGTCCATCTTAACTGCGTATAATTGTTTAAGCATTTCCTGGGCATCTATTCTCTGAAGGCACTGAACTGAAGGAGGAGAATACAAAGACAAGGATTTGTACTGGAGTTGCCCACACTCCAGGAGAAGGACGATTTTAGCGTCAAAGATAGACAATAGATTAGACAGGGAAGTTTGCAGCCTAGACCAGCCATTTAAAGTTGCTTGTTGGGGAACAGCTGAATCTCTAACAAGTGATACCTAGATGCATCTCTCAGGCTCAGAGGTGGCTACAGAGGGCACTGCATGGGCTTATAACCTTGGGCCTATTCCCAGGATTCCTGAATCTCTGCCCTTTGCCTAAGACTACTGTCCCTTTCCTGATCACTTTGTTTTGATTGACTGCTTAGTTTCCCTCTGCCATTTAGCTTACATATCGTTCACATTTCAAGTTTCATGTGGCAGGTTATTGTCTTTTGTATTTTACTATTTGCAAAGTTCAGTCTACATGTGTGATGCCTTTCATAAACCATGAATGTTAATCAGAGTTTAGGTGTCAGCCACAACAAATTTTGACCTCACAATGTCTAAATTCTAAAAACGTTTGAAACCAGAATGCAAAACCATTGTCCTCACAACTCTCTGTAATTTCCATTAATTGCTCTAATATGCTGGTTCCTCTTTTCGATTGCATGCCCTTTAGAAGAAAATCATTGATACATTAATTACAGCTTTCATCTGGAGGTTCGAGCATTTCTAAACATTTATTTGGATTTCATACCCAACTGGGGGATAATTGCACATAAAAGGATCATGCTGGGTTAGATGCTGACATGAGGTTTTAAAATATCCTTCCTCTAGTATAAATAGTCCAATTGGTAGCTCAGGCATGCATCTGATCGCTCTGTGCAGCTTGACCGACTGCATTTTCTGTTTAGTGATAACACAGGATAATAGATGGTACTCCTAGAGGTAACCTTCAAGCTCGATGGCTGATGCATGCTTTCCGATCCAAAGTTGTGGCAGGTGAGATTATAAAGCCTGAGTCTTGGAGAAATGCTGCAGGATGCCAGAAATGAGGCAGCAGGAATACAGCTTTCTTTTTCAAAGGAGAATCCCAGAAGGACATACCTAATCAATGTGGGATGACCACAATGTTGCTTGGAACAGGGGATGCCCAACTGAATTCCAGCAGACCGCACCTTGCTGTGGCTCCTCTCCTTTTAATGATCTGGAAGGTGCTCCTTGGGGTCTCTGCTGCACATCTTGGAGGGTCTGATGTGCCTCAGTCTTGCTTTGTGCTGGACCCCGGCTTTCTTCCTCTTCCCTGCCCTCCCGACCGGTACATATTCTTGCTGCTTCAATGATGTAACGCTTTTCTTTAAGCTTTGCTTATCTTCGCCTATGAAACCACAGGTGAATAATTATAAACAAAGGGTTTTAGCCATGTACTCAAGAAGGAATTTGGCAAACAAATGGTTTCCATGAACTCACACTGACATTGTTTCCTTCTGGATTGTCACCACCCACAGAGTGGGAAGGGAGCCAGAGCACAGCCTTCCGGAGTACACTGATTGGGGTCCTGGGTGAAGCCAGTTGTTTGCAGTGTTTCCCCTACTTGATGAATTTCTCTCAGGGGCAGGGCTGGGATGCAGAAACTGTGGATTAGTCCACCAATCACCACGTATGTGCCCAGTGACCTTGATGACATCAGCTCAAATGGGCTTCCTTTCTACCAACACACAGGAGCATTTTAATGCAATCACATGCATTCATACAGATAATAGCTACAATTTAAAACTACCATTTATCAGTCACTATGTGCCAAGCATTAGATTAGGAAATTTACATACATGATTTAATTTCATCTTCATGATAGCTTTGAAAATTAGTTATTATGCAGCTTGCCCAGAGTCATGAAGTTAATAAGAAAACCCCAAGTCTGAGATGCAGGTTGAACTCCAGAGCATTGTTCTTTTCCCTGTACCAGGCTGCATCTCAGCCAACACCTTAGATCCATTTAAGTCCAAATATATGTGTATGCACACATTTAGGTAAGCACGTGGATGTATGGAAAAGGTTACGTTTACGCCAGGAGCATGAGTTTTGTGTCTTTGGTTCCAAATTCCCTGGGACACGGTTTTATCGTCTCATCCTGAGCCCCAAATGATCCTTTCCAGCCTCTCTCAGAAGCAAGTACTTATGGCTTCTCCTTGTTTTTATTTTCTGTGTAAGTGAAAACATCATAATATTTTTTACATGTGTTACAGAATAATTGAGCTAGTTTTCATGTCATAAATTATGTGGCTGATTCCTTATACTTTTGAACCACCTGTGTTATGTCTGACAGGTACACCAGTTTTGTTTACTGGGAAGTTATGTGCCTGCCTTATTTCTATTGTGATTAAGGCTATATCCATCATTATCTCATTTAATCCTCCTAGTAACCTCTGAGGAAAGGATTATGATAATATCCTCAATTTTATGGCTGAAAACATTGAGACTCAGAGAGCTTACAATATTAGTTTTAAATCACCAATAAGAAAGTAACAGATCTGGGATCCCCAGTTTCCCCTTCTTCCCCCTCCCTGACTTGAAGTCCCATTCTTTCTGCACTTACTCAGCAGGGCTGTGTGTGCTCCCTCATCTGCCTCCTGGGACACCCCTGGGTCCTGAGCAGGCGGCTTGCCCCGTGCACACCCAGCTTGTTTCCCATGCCTGCCAGGATCAGGGGAGGAATAAACAGGGGCTCAGCAGGCCCTGTGTTTGTGTTCTGCCTTGTTTCAATAAAATATGATCTTCCTGCAGACAGCCCAATGCAGTCCACTGAGTTCATTAAATCAAGAGCTCTCTCCATGCTGCTCCCACTAAAAGACACCTTCACTTATGCACAGGTGGTGGTCCTGAGACTCCAGTTGCAGGGGACACCTGTCGGGGGGAACTGCGGCCAAGCTGGGAATGTGCTCTCCGGACATGGCAGGGGGATGGAGATTTGAGACACAAGTTCACACCCACATCTCATTTTATGCTTTTCCAAAGTGAACTTACAGATCTTATTCCCTTTTGATGCTTATGGGTTCAATTATCCCCCTTTTGTAGATGACTGAGCAGAGGCCTGGCAACATGAGGTGACTCCTTCAGCATCACTCAGCATGCTGGTGGCAGAGCTGGGATCCAGGTGAGCTTACTTTTGACGAGGCATTTGCTTGTTGTGTTAAATGACAACACTTCTACGTGGACTGGTTTTTTCTTTTTTCTTTTAGTGGCACTGCTATCCTTCCCTAACCACATTAGTTCGTGACTGCAAATACATGCTTTCCTGTGGTTTAGCCTTTTTGCTGTCATCTGCCTCTAATTGCCGGAAAGGTTTTCTTTATGCTGAGCTGAAATCTCCTGTTTCATTCTAACTCAGACCCTCAAAGCTTTATGGAGTAAGTTTTCAGCCCAGGTCTTCTCTTGTCCCAATGTCTCTGATTTCTTCAGCCTGTTCTCATGGGAGAGAGAATCTAGGCCTCTCTCCATCCTGACTGACTGTCTGGATGTACATGCTATGAAAAATGAAAGTTCAACTCCCCAGGTGGGATCTAATCAGGTCAGTGCCTAGGGAGGTCTCTGCCAGCTGTGTTGGGCTCGCAGGGCTCTAGCTGAGGTGCTCTCTGAAGGGGTCCTCTCCATCACTCAGGCATGGGTTTATTTCCTGATAGGGCTCACTGGACCTTCCAGAGGCATCTGCCTATCTTCCCCAGTATAGGTTTGCTCTGTGAGAATGGGCATGGTGTTGTATTCTCTGTCCAGTTTAAAGTGTCAACAATGCAAATGTTAAGAAACCTTTAATTTATTATCTAAAAAACAAATCCACAGATAATGAGCTGCTTCATCAACAAGGAACATTTACTGCGCATCAGTTATGTACAAGACTTGGTGTCAGGCCGTAAGACAGTAAAATGTTGTCCTCATAAAAACAATTTCCCTACATTTGTGGAGCCCATTGGAGTTTACGATTGTCTCTATACCAATCATCTCACTAGAATCCGCGCCCCTCTGCAGAATATAGAAGTGGACTATGCATTGACCCCAGTCTGGGGACAGATTTTGCAAGGGCCAGGAATCAGAAAAATAGAGGGAATCTCAAAACAGGGGCTAAACAGAGAGCGTTTGGGACATGGAGTGTCAACAAAGGCCAGTGAAGAAGACAGAATATTGCTCATACAGATGGGCTAGAGGCAGATACTGAAGCTAGTGTTTGCAGCAAGGCCTCTGAGAATGGAAATGTTAAAGAGCAAGAAGGTCATAAGGGAACCTAAGGAATTTGGCCTTCGAGGTCTGCTTTAATTTATCTTCTGCCATGTGGTACGCAGGTCAAAAAACAGTCAGCTAAAGGGTGGAAGAGATGACAATTTGAGGACATTCACCACATTACAGAGGAGGAAAAATGGAGATTCCTGGCGATTGTGAATGTTATAAGCAATAGAACCAAAATTAAATTCTAGCCTCCTGACCCCCTAATCCAGCCTCTTTCTGTCACCCCTTGCCACTTCTGCCTCAAGGACATTCTCTTTCCCCCACTAACTACGATAACCCAGATTGGAACAAGCTGGGTGAGTATTAAATGTTGTATATTGTCACACTGGGCTCGAGAATTGGGAGCTTCCACCCTAGGTCGTGTACATATTTTAACCCATTAAAATGTCAACAGCTGCCTGCTGAATCATGTGGTAGGAATATACTTTTGATTCAAAGCAGCAGCCAAACTTTTATTTGTGGATATTTTTTGTTATATAATAAGTTATGGGGTTTCTTAACTGTTTCGCTGTTGATACTTTGGACTGGACAGTTCTTCGTTGTAGGGGCTGTCTTGTGCCTTGTAGAATCTTGAGCGGCATCCTTGGCCTCTACCCACTAGGTGCTGGTAACACTCCTCTCTCCAGTTGACTACCAAAAATGTCCCCAGATATTGCCAAATGTCCTCTAGGGGGCAGAATTTCTTTCCATGCTCTGCATTGAGAACCGCTGATCTGTTCATATGATTTTAAACTCAAAAGACACCAAAGGTGTGCAAGGATCTTTTTAGAATAATGACTTCTTTTACTCTGGGAAGATACCCAGTAGTGGGATTTCTGGATCAAATGGTAGCTCTACTTTTAGTTATTTAAGGAATCTCCACACTATTTTCCATAGTGGCTGTGCTGGTTTACATTCCCATCAGCAGTGTAGAAGTGATCCCTGATTGTTGCATCCACGCCAGCACCTACTGGTTTTTGATTCTTTGGTTATGGCCATTCTTACAAAAGTAAAAATATATTTGCACGTGCATGTTTATAGCAGCGAAATTCACAATAGCAAAATCGTGAAACCAACCCAAATGCCCATCAATCAACGAGTGGATAAGGAAACTCTGACATATATATGATCATATATATACATGGAATACTATTCAACCATAAAAAGGAGCTAATTAACAGCATTTGCAGTGACCTGAATGAGATTAGAGACTATTATTCTAAGTGAAGTAACTCAGGAATGGAAAACCAAACATCGTGTGTTCTTACTGATATGTAGGAGCTAAGCTATGAGGACCCAAAGTCATAAAAATAATACAATGGACTTTGGGGACTTGCGGGGAAGAGTGGGAGGGGACTAGGGATAAAAGACACCAAATATGGTGTCGTGTATAATGCTTGGGTGATGAAGACACCAGGTTCTCACAAATCTCCACGAAAGAACTTACTTATGTAACCAAACACCACCTATACTCCAATATTATGGAAAAATAAAGTTTAAAAAAATTGCCTAGAATAAACTTGGAACTTAGAAAAAAAGATACCAAAGGTCCAAGAACAATCTCTCTTTCTTCTGCCCAACCACTCAGCTATTTTTTTTTTTTCCTAAATTGCTCTATATGGCGTTTTGGGTTTTTGCAATGAAGCCACACTTGTCATTGCTGAGAACACGGAACTGCTGCATATGAAGAGGGGAGATGTTTCTGTGTGGCTGCCGGAGGGGCCTGACAGCCAGGCTGAGGCCACTGCTCTAGGCTGGCTTTGCAAAATGTAGGCAAGCATTAGAAAAGGGAAATTTGGGCTGGGTCTTTGGTCCCCACCTCTGAATAGCATGATGTCCAACCTGCCTTCAAGAACACCAGGAAACAAGTTGAGATAAAACTTACTCCTCACTCAACCCTGCTCACGCTTCCTTAGAGCCAAGGAGTTCCTTCCTGCCATTGACACAGCCAGCCTTTTCCATAGCTTAGCTCTAGTTCAGCGTTTCTCCAGATGTTCTGTAATAAGTGCCTCATGTGTGCAAAGCATTTTCCCAGGTAAAATACACATTATTATTTTCTTAATAGACCTCCACAGACACAAACACTCCCATTTGACAGATGAGAAGATGAAGTTTCATGTGGGTCCACATTTCCTCTTTAACTAAAAACAATTGTAAATGAGTCTCAAATTTTAGAAAAGTTATAAATGGAGTACAAAAACTTTTCTTGAAGCATTTGACAGTAGGTTCTTTTCCTGATACCCTATCACACGCAAATACTTTAGAGTGCATTTCCTATGAACAAGGACCATCTTCCACGTGACCATAATACACACACAAAATCATCAAGTTAACATTCATTCTTTCCTATCATCTAATCCTCTGTCCCATTTAAGTTTTGCCTGTTGTTCCAGTAACAGCCTTTAGAGCGAATAGATCCAGTTCAGAGTCACATGATACAGCTACCAGTTGTGCTTCTTGAGACTTTTTCTACGTGGAACAGTTTCTCAGTCTTTTTTGACTTCCAGAACACTCTAAAAAATATAAATTTGAATCCAATTTTAATTTTTTAGCCAATGTTTATCATCTTCAATGGAACTGAAAAACTTATGTAGTTCAAAATTTACAAAATTAAATACAAGTAAAAGGAATGTTAATCATCTTTCGAATAGTGTACAAGTTTGCGGCATTTATACTATGAAGATATCAAAGCTTAAAATGACAACTGAATTTTGGGATCTGCTGTATATTGAAAACCATACATTTTCACAATATATATAGTTCTAATCCAACACAAAGAAGTCTAGTCTAGCTCTCTCCCTTTCTGTGTTTGTGACTCTCTTCTCTAAAAGGGAGAAACCTAACTCCCATTGTCATGATGCATTTTCTAACTTGTTCCTCTCCCTGTGGGTGAACAGCCTCCCATCCTTGCCATAGACTATGCACACATCACCTCGCTCCATGCTGGGGCTGCTCTGCTGCTCCAGGCTCAGGCTGTTATTCCCTGTGTTTGGCCATCCCTTGACATCCTCGCCTGTCCTGTCTGTGTGGATTCTTTCCTCACCATTCTCTCACTCCTATACCCCTCATATGGACACTTCAGCTCTTCCAGTCCCCACCCCTCAGCTGGTGAAGATGCCCACCTTGGTCAGCCTGATTCAATGGTTTTAAGACTGGATAATTCCGGAAGGGGAGAGGAGAGGGACATGAACAGGAGAAGGTAGAAGAGCTTGTGATTATTTTTCTTTGCAATCAGGTTGCACCTCATCCACTGTATGGCAAAGTACTCTCTCTGGGAGGTCACTGGTGTTCTTACCTCAGTCTTCCTCTTCCAGATCCTTTTGCAGCAGATAACACAGTTGATCATGTCTTCTTTCTTGAAACCTTCTGTTCCCTTTTATTTTTTTTACTGTTATTTTCCTTTACGCATCCCTAAAATATTGATGCTTGCTTATGATTTCCCCTTGCTCTCCTCTTCTCATTCTACACCATTGCTTCAAGTGAATGTATCTAGTCCAACATCACATGGGGAATTGTGGATGAATGTCTTTTATCCAATGCCAGACATAGTAGATGACATATCCCCAATTCAGAAGCTGTATCTCAGTTAAACAGTTAAACAACTTTCTTTGGAACAAGACTTTAAGATGCCTTTTAACATATTAATGGACATTCTGAATCTTCAGGAGAGTGATAATGTCAGTCCAAATTTATTTGGCTAGAAAACCGTGTTTCTCTATTTTTGCACTCTCTATTAACAACTTGCAAAAACGCCGGTGTTTGGTGGAGCACAGGGTGGAAAGTGCTGCTTGGAAACAATGCTTAAAAGATGCCCCAGAAACATATCCAGGAGGCCTCATCACGGGCCGCCTTCCAAAGAGGAGGACATGTGACACATTCGATCAGTTGGCCCAATCTGGAGGTTCTTTAGAAGGAGGAGTACAGGTGTGTTTCTGTGTTGGTCTTGAAAGATACAGAGATGCTGATAGTGAACATTCTCAACATCTGTTCCCTTCAACTGGGTACAGTGCACATAAACCATAACTTTATGGGGTTTGAGTTTAGGTTATGGTGCTTTTTCTGCATATGCAAATTATGTATGTGCCCAGAGTCTCAGTTTCCTCATCTGGAAAGCAGGCATGAGAAAAATCCTACACAAAATGGTGGCTATGAGAATGAAAGCTATATAAAGTGGGCAGTTGTGATCACCTTCTCCATCTTCCGTGCCCTCCCAGGCCACCCTAGTAGATAGTGGTGGCACTTTGCTTAAACCCAAGTCTACTACCTCTTAGGTTTCAGAAACCAGCAGATGTGGCCTCAACCCTGACCCTGTAATACTAGCTGATTAGCCTTTGGCTTCTTACCTAACCTCTCTGCACATAGCTTTCCGATTTCCTATGAAGTGGATGATAATACCTATCTCAAGGTTTCCTGAAGTGATGGAAAGAGAATGTATAAAGAGCTTAGCACACAGTGGCTTTCCCATGTTGAGAAATTAGCAAATATAGCATGGAGCACTTCTAAAGTGCCCATGCATTGAACAGAAGAGTCCCGTTTGGAGGGGATTGTTGGCCTCCATGACAAAGCAAACATCTGATTGGTTTTGGGAATATCACCCCCCACTCCACCATAATGCCTCAGAAATCTAATGGCTAGCCCCAGCACTTTTTTTTTTTTATTTATTTTTATTTTTTTTTTATTTTTATGAGGACGGAAGTAAATCTGCCTCATGTGCTGCTTCCTGGGTTTGAAGTGTGACTCAGAAAGAAGAGATGTCTGTCTGTCTGCCTCCCTCCCTCCCTCCCTTCCTTCTCTAATGCGTCTTGAGGCAAATGTGCAGCCTGCGAAGGCTTAGAGGCCACCCAACGTGTCCCAGGCTTCTTCTGGATAACTGGACCCTGAGATCCCCCTGGGTCTGTAGGGGAAAGGACACCAGGCTTCTTTAATCTCCCTTTCTCCAGAGGACTCAGGTCTGGAGAGAGTTTTGTCTGAGAAGTTTAACTCAGACTATATTAATTTGGGGTTTATTCTACCTCTCTGAATCATTGCTGCTTTCTGGAAATTAGGCGATGGAATATTTTGAACCAATGAAGAAGAGCCTTACAGAACTTCCTGTCCACCTCCCTCATTTTGTGGTGAACCGAGGCTTAAACTGGTTCAAGGTCACATGCTTGGAGATAGAGCTAGGGCTAGAATCTGGGGCCCCTGAGTCCCTTCTGGCCTTGCCCTCTATGCATGAGATATTAATTTCTTGGACTTTCTATTTCATGGTTAGTATTTTCCTTGTTACGTTTGCTGTCTCAGATTTGATCAGATCAATTGTTTGTTGTCCAGATAAAAGGAACACGGCATACCTCTGAAATACTTTAAAATCAATGTACCTTCTTCTTTAATATCTAAACATTTGAATCATGCTTGTAAAGAGCTGCAAATGACAATTTCTGGCTTACTGTAAACTACTGACATTTTATAACAAAAATGATCCATCTCTTCTTTTAATGCACATAAAGGAGTATAAGTTATTTTATATGCACCATCATCCTTTAAAAATATCATACATAAATAAACTGTTTTTAACAGTTGCAATTTTTTCTTTTTGTGAGATGGATTCTCTCTGTCGCCAGGCTGGAGTGCACTGGTACGATCTTGGCTCACTGCAACCTCCGCCTCCCGGGTTCAAGCGATTCTCCTGCCTCAGCCTCCCAAGTAGCTGGGACCACAGGTGTGTGCCACCGCACCCAGCTAATTTTTGTATTTTTAGTAGAGACCGGGTTTCACCATGTTGGCCAGTATGGTCTCCATCTCTTGACCTCATGATCTACCTGCCTCTGCCTCCTAAAGTGCTGGGATTACAGGCGTGAGCCACCGCACCTGGCCAACAGTTGCCAATTTATGTTTTTCCTTTTTCTCCTTTACTTTGAATTTCGACTTCTCTTCCCCTTCAGAATGTTGAATTAACGTATTTTTACACTGAAAAATCTTTTTATTAATCACTTTATCATACTTTGAGGATTCCTGCATCAAAAATATGCACATAATTTGAAATTTAAATTTTTTAATTCCCTTATCTATTAAGGCTATGAAGTGTTAACATTGTTTTCTGTATTTGATTGCTATCACAGCTATTTTTAATATGCAATTTATCAGAGCAAAGTACACATATTGCAAATTTTTATTCGTATTAATTAAATATCAAAAGTAAATGTCATTGGAAGTGAAACCTTAGCTGGATTAGGTGCTTTATAGTGTCATGAGTCGACAAGGCGTCTGGACACATGTAGTTTCTTGTTGTGTGCTCCAGAGGCAAAGCCACATGGAAAGATTTGAGGTGAGTTAGGGGCATGTTTTTCTTTCATAGGGTGGGGAAAGTATGGCTTTGAAAGGGAAGGTGGGAGATGACAGCCACCATGTCACCATGCCAGCCTATCCCATGGGGTGTTCTTAGATACAAATTGAGGAAAGAGTATTCAGAAATCTGTGAGTGGGGAACTGATTCCATCAACATTCTCTATCCTTAAAGATTCCTGGAAAAGTCTTCTGGTATTTCCAGAGGCTTCACACCTGAGTTTGAAAACCGCTAGAGTCAAGGAAAGTACATGGATATGGTCTTAGTACATAAATGTCCCACTGAAAAGAGAGCTGCTGTTGGGATGCCACGTAACCTGTATTCATTGCGTGCTTTTTTCCAATACAATATGAAGCAACGTTCCTTTTCTTGTAATTTTATATCATGGGATTGCTTAGTTGCTGGGGCTAGGTTAAGTGTCACTGTCTGTGTTGAACACTAAAGAGACAGAGATGAATAAAATCTGGCCTCTGCTCTCAAGATACTCATAGTCAAGAAGGGAGATGAGATAAGTCCATTGTCACTAAAATAAGTGATCAGGGTTTTACAGGGGGCATAGAAGGAAGAGAGAATACTTGCAACTGGAGAAAAGAAAGTTTCCACAGGGAAGAGCTCGTTTTAACTGGATCTTGGAAAAAAAATGGGTAGGGTTTGAACATTCTGAGAGTAGAGAAAGAACATTTATAGCAAGAGGTAAGAAAGACACAAAAAATCTGGATTGCTCCTTAATTGGTTCCTCCCATCTGTCAATCACTGACTTGATAGAAGTCCCACAGTGACAGGCAGGATGGCATCAAATGATATGTGATAAAATGCCTGAGACAAATATAGGTGCTTTAATTGCAAGACATATTAAAGCTATTAACCTAATTATGGTGATGGCATTCTGTGTCTTGCTGTAAAGAGCAATGGTTTGCAATGTAAAATAATAACAGCTTCCTTCTGGCTGCTTAATTCTTGATTTTAATATGTACCACAAGTCTTGGAGGCAGATTTTATTATTATGTTCATATAAAAGTGGAGACTGAGGCCCATGGAGGGTTAGGTCTCCTGCTCCAAGGTCAGAGCTGGTGAACGGCAAAGCTGGGATGTACAAACAGGTGGGTCCACCTTAAAATCCTGTGCTTCTGCCACCCATCTGCAGCTTGCCTCGTTCTCCTCTCTGGCACCTTCATGAAGTACCAGTGTAGCTATAAATTCCACACACATGTCACCTGGCCAGCTCCCTGCACACAATTCTGTTCAGGTCGCTGGTTAAGGTGTACTGGCTCTGCAGCTGTTATTCACAGTGGTTATGACAGGCTGGAGTGGCTGCTTGGAGAACAGACAGCCGAACAAAAGGCCACTGTCTCAGGGACAGGCAGACGTGGGATGTCTTCATTGCCCAGCCACCAAATAATTGTTGAGTGAGTCCTCCATAATTCATTCTCCCATTCACTTATTCAGCAAATATTAAGATCCCTATTATTTTCAAGACTCTCTGCTAGGTACTGAGAAATGGAGAGAAAAGGATCAGTAATACGCTGAGCAGCTTACTGAATAGGAGATAATTCAGACAAGCAGACTCTTGGCATTGCTGTGTGGAGGAAAACTGGGGCTGGGCAGGCACCCCCAATCCCCTTTTCTTGCATTTCAATCATTCTCTCCCTCCTTCCTTCAACCTGGTCTCATTTCATCCCTGTGACTGTGGTAGGCATCATGATTTCTGTCAACAGACACAAGAACTCAGGCTTAGGTTATAGAACTTGCCCAAGCATGCAGATTAGAGGTGGAAACCCAGATGGAACCCAGGCTTCAGGCATCTAGGCTGGGGCCTGTCAGCCTGTCACAGTGCCATCAGCTGCATTTGGACAAACTCTTTTCATTCATGCTGGCCTCTAGCTCAGCTCTAGGGCTCCAGAGGGGAGCATGCCCCCTCAGATGCTGCTAAGACCATCACTGTCTGCTGTGGCATCACAACCCCTGACTGCAATCCTGTTTTGTTTTTTTGTTTTTATCTGAACTGAGTCATCTTTATCCTATTTCATGTGTGTCATATGTGTCATATTCACATGCTTTGCAGCAGAATCACTGTGCTTGATGGTGGGATGCCACCTGAGACCTTGCTGGGTGTGGTTTGATACACATTAGAGTCACTCCATTCCCTTCGAAAATTAGGAAGTTGTTTAACTTTGAAGCCTCGAGGGTTTTGGATAAAGGATTGTGGACCTATAGTAGAGATTGGGTCTGGTGAATGAAAACAAAGGAAAGAAGAAAGAAGGAAAGAAAAAGAAAAAATTCAGAATGAAAGAAAAAGAAAAGAAAGAAAAATTTTTTATAAAGGATATATACTATGTAGTGGGGCATCGGAGGGGAACTTTCTTTTTGTTTTGGGTGTGCTGGGGTGGCTTCAGAATGACGTTGCCGAGCTGAAATGGGACGGAAGTTATAGAGACCCTGAGTGGTGGGAAGAAGCCAGATTTCTAGTTAACTCACAGATAACACAACTGAGGTTCAGAGAGGAAAGGGAACTTGTCTGAGGCCACATATCTTTTTCAAATTAAAGTTGGGCTAAAATCCAGGTCTTGGGGCTCCCAGGTCCCCAGGTCCCCAGGTCCCTAGTTGCAAGGCTGAGGGTGGCCAGGAGCAGACACCTGCATCTGGCGTGTCCTGGCTGGACATGCGCACGTGGACAAAGCTGTGTTCCAGCTTTTGTCTGCCTCTGTCACTCCCCAGGCTCTCGCCTGGCTGCCGGGCCTGTCACTGGCTTGTTTACAAGGCCCCCTAAGCTCCCCTGTCTGAGTGGATGAGGGCAGGGTGCCTGGCCAGCTTGTGGTCCCTGTACTGGGAGGCAGTGGGCACTTGTCTCTGACGTCTGACAACAGCCCCGAAGGAGCAAGTGGATCTATCAGGCCCTCCTTTTGGCTGCTCCCCTGCCCCTCTGGGCTGGGAATTCAGCACCATTTCCAAATGAAAATGGCCTTGAGCTTCCTGTTTTAGATTCACTAGCTGACATCCTGGGAGGAGGGTTGTTTACAGCCCTTCAGAAGCTTCCACTGCCCAGCAAACTCCTCCTCTCCCTGTCAAGAGTTCAGAGGGGCCACATCAGGAGGCCTGGGGCCCTACAGGTAACGAGTCACTGAGCCTTGACCAAGCAGCAGGGACCTCCAAGCTGCAGGAGGTGGGCACAAGCCCAGAAGGCAAGGCCCCGGAGACAACAATGACAAATGAGAGGAGGCAGCCCAGCAGGTGACAACGCGTGGGAGGCCTGGCAGAGCCAGACGTGGTGGCCTTGCAGGTGGCCAAAGCCTGGCGCAGGGAGTCTGGGAACAGGTGCCACCTGAGCTCTTGGCAGGCAGGTGATTGGCTTCAGGGAGTCGGGGGCGCAGGTGGCGGGGTTGCAGCTGCGGCCTTGAGTCCTGGACCGACCTGGCGTTCGAGGCAGTGCCCCCAGTTTGGAAAAGGCCTCAGCAGCAATGAGCAGTTCACAATTCCTTAAATATGGCCTCCTCTCTCCACCTCTTCACCTGGTCACTCCTGCTCTTCCTTGGAGAGTCAGTGTAGGGGCTCCTTTCTTTAAGACGGCTTCTCGGCCTGGGCATTTCTCTGGGCTGGGCTGGGAGCCTCTCTTGGGTGCCCTCCGTTCTCTTCTCTCTGCCGCATGCTGACCACAATGCCTCACTCCCAGCGACTTGCCTAGACAGTGATCTTGTTGAGGGAGGGACAGTGTCTTATTTGACTGAGCCCACATGTGCAGGACAGTACCTGGTCAGTGCAGGGCTCGGGGATATGTCTTGAATGAAGAGACGGATGCAGGGCCAGGAATTGGGACTGAAGGAGTTGCTTGCAGGGAGCGTTGTCTCAGCAAGAAGGAAGTAGCTGTCTTGTTAGAGCTCAGTCCCAGGTCAGGACAGTGGTTGCAGCCTGGCAACTCAGTGGTGGTCTCGCTTATTGAGCCCCTGCCCTTCAGCCGGACCTTGGCTGGAACAGGAGTACACACTTGACTTGGGATTGAGGCACAAGTGGTTCTCAGTGCCAGGAGAGGAGGAACCCAGTGTCCTCCCAGCCTAGAGGGCCCCGCTGCTTGGTCAAGGCTCAGTGACTTGTCACATCGGGGGCCCCAGGCCTCCTGATGTGGCCCCTCTGAGCCCTTGACAGGGAAAGGAGGGGTTTGCTGGGCAGTGGAGGCTTCTAAGGGGCTGTAAACAACCCTCCTCCCAGAATGTCAGCAGACAGGCTAGTGAATCTAAAACACGAAGCTCAAGGCCATTTTATTTCGGAAATGGTGCTGAATTCCCAGCCCAGAGGGCCAGAAAGAGGGCCTTATAGATCCAGGCGCTCCTTCAGGGGCTGCTGTCAGATGTCGAGACAAGTGCCCACTGCCTCCCAGCATGGGGACCACAGGTGTCCTCCTAGGCATAGCCTGATGCCATCCCACTTGCTGGGACTGGAAGCAAGCCACAGTTGAGCAGTTCTGTCCTTGGAGAGGAGGCCTGGGGGCTGGGCAGATGGAGAAGGTGGCATGGCATTCTTTGAAGTGGATGGAAAGAAATGCAACTGTTTCCCACCTGGGCCTGGGTATGTCCCCTGCACAAGGGACTTCACAAGTAGGGAGAGAGCATCGGCACGGAGGGACTGGAAGTGGAACGCACGCGGGGCCTGCTTTGCCTTTTTGCCTCCCCAGCCTTGCCGTCCCCACTGCAGGGTCATTTTATTCCGTGTGCTGCTCATTCCTGTCCCTGCCTCTAGGGCTGCTCTTGCCATCAGTAGAGCTTGGTGCCTTATAGCTCCAGGAGGGCAGCAGGGACAATGTCTGCCTTTCTCCCTGCTGTTTCCTCATTGCTGGGCAGGAGTACTTAGTGCCTAGAAGATTCCACTAGCGATTTGCTGAATGCAAACTTTAAGAATCATGACTCAGTTATTGACTCCATACTGTGAGTGAGGCACCATCCAAAGCAACCGATGAATGTTTTCTAATTTAGACTTCACAAAATGCTTTCAGGTCAATATCCCCATTTTATAGTTGAGGAACCTAAGGCAGAGAAGTTAGGTAACTTGCCCGATGTCACACAGCAAGTAATTAGCAGGGATGGACTGGAACCTAGGTCTGTTTGCTTGCAGAGCAGGTATTCTCTTCTGCGGTGCACAGGCCGCTTCACCTGCTGGCCCAGTCTTCACCTGCATGGGCCCAGGCTTTACCTGCCACTTGGTCTGCCTCAGCCAGTGGGCCTCTCCATCAGCACCACATCTTTGCAGCGGCAAGGCTGAGGCGTAGAACCTGAGCCATCTTTGCCTCCTTCTCGCTTATTCACTATAGTCAGGCAATAAAACAGTTCATCTGCCTTTGCCTTCATCATGTGTTGCAAATCTCTGTGTCAGTCCTATTGCCAGCAAGTTAGGCAAGATCCTGATCATGTAATCTGTAGGCTCTACTGCCTGACTCAAGCTCCCTGCTTCAATCCACCTTGCTCAAAAGACACATCTTTAGGAAGCATCTCTGCTGCTTACAAACCTAGAGTGTAAACTCCCCATCTGCCTGGCCTAGAAGTCAGGAGTCCCACCAGCAGGCTCGTGGTATCTTGCTGCTCCCCTACGATGCTGACTGGACCAGTTGTAGGTCTTCCTGGAGCCCTGTTGCTATGTGATTCTGTGCCTCTGCCCCTTTTCTCCATGCTGCCTCTCTAAAACCAACCCTTAAAGGTACAGCATTCACCTGGGGAACTTTTACCAAGGCCCCCATCTTAGAGTTAGTCATTAGTCAAATTCATGTCCATTCACCAGTTTCCCAACTCTAATTAGTATGCAGTTGGCTAGAATAACTCTTTTTCCCCTCTGCCTGGAATTGGTTCAACTTTCTTCTTCTGCACAACTAATTAAAAGTTAACTAAAAATAAAACCACTCTGAGTATTAATGTGGCAAAGAAATAAATAAAATTAAAATAGAATGACTTCTCCACTTCCTCATAGTAACAGCTACTTCTTATTATTCCAGAAAGGGAGCTTCTGTCCTTCTTAAAATTTTTCTCATTATAATTGCTTCAGGAACCTGAAGAGTAATGTTCAAAGTTTGCGTTTGTTGGATCTAAGTGATAATCCAACCAAATTCTATAATTATGTTTATACGATTAATTAAAAAAAAAGTCTTGGAGGTTGATATATAATAAGAGTTTTTTACGTTCTTAAAAAAGTTTGAAGATTTATGTGAATTGGAGTAAGACATTCCAGTTAGAATAGATTTGTAGTTCATTCAAATTAAGCCTTAAGAACTAAAATAAAAATTAGCTCTGAAAACATACTGAATCCAGCTTTCACCCCAAGATGTAGAGAGCCGAAGGAGTATTGCTACCACCCTTGCAATGAAAAATAACTGGGCTTATTTCAAATGCATGACTGTTTTTGAAACCATTGGAGAGCTGAGATCATGAAGGTAATAACTTATGAATAGTCTAAGGAGAGACGGTGCCTATGGGAGAGAAAATGTGAACATACATTCACCTGAGATAGACACACGAGTAAGAATAGTTCAGCTGGAAGAGCTCACTAATTGGTGAAGCTCTTCCAATTAGTGAGCCCTTCCAGCTAAACTATTCTTACTCGTGGACTGATGGGACACAGGGAAACCCTGGGACCACTGAAATTAGGGGGTGCACACTCTCCTACAGGCTTTGTCTGCAAACCCTGTGAATTCTATCTTTCCTATGAGGGCACTCGAATAAAAGATACAAGCACAGAGCTGGAAAAGGGAAGAGCAACCATGTGGTAGTGACCAGAAACTGCCCCATCATTCTCTCTCATCTCCACTGCAGAGGGTAGAGTCAGGGTTATGACATTAGTCATCTGTTTCTGGCAGTGGGTGAATACTCCTTGCAGCAACAGGAAGAAGGGAAGTTGACAGCAGGGTGGCAGGGGGTGGGGATGGGCACTACTCCTGGGGAATGAGATGGATCAAGTGCTGATTCCACAATTGCAGATAGAAAGGAGGCAGAAGCTAAAAGGCCATACTCCAGGGACCCAGGGACAAGGTCCAGGCCTGAGGTGAAGCCCTAATCAGAAACACTGAGATGGTACTTATCCATCTTCATCTCCACAACTAATCTAAGATTTCAGTAACAAATAATAGCAGGATACTAGTGAGTGAAAAGCAGGAGAGTATGAAAACACAGAAAGGAACCCTCTCTGAGACATAGAATAAAGGGAAGACCAAAGTCCAGAATCAAACAGATATTACCTTGGTAAACCCTGGACACAACAAGCTGTCTCTACAGCATTTTGAAGGACTGTTATACATTGAGGATAACTACAGTGACAATAAATCTCAAACCCAGCTCAACACCTGACTGGATTAATGTGAGCCCCCATGCTATGGATCTAGCAAAGAAAAGCTGTGTCCACTTCTAGACATAAAAACTATTATCTCAGTCTCTACTGTCATATACATCATGTCTTCCTTTAACAAAAAATCATGAAGATATATTAAAAGGCAATACAAAGCAACATACTCCCAAGAAACAAAGCAATCATCAGAACTCAACACAGATATGACAAAGATGTAGAAAGTATCCGGCAGGAAATTTGAAGTAACCATGATTCATGTGTTAAAGGCCCAGATGGTTTCACTGGCAAATGCCACCAAATATTTAAGGAAAAAATAAGATCAATTCTACACAAATTCTTCTAGAAAATAGAAAGCGGAATACTTCAAAACCCATTTTATAAGATTAGCATCACCCTCATACCAACACCAAAAACGTTACAAGAAAATAGAATTACATGTCAATATTCATCATGAATACAGATGCAATGACTCTCAAGAAAATATTAGTAAATCAAATTCATCAATATATAAAAGGCTAATATATCATGATCAAGTGGGGCTCATCTCAAGAATGCAAGGTTGGTTTAACATTTGAAATTTGATCAGTGTAATTCGCTTAATAGACTAAAGAAGAAAAACCAAGAGAGATATAAAAAGCATTTGGCAAAATTTAACACCCATTCATCATATAAACTTTAGTGCTCAGGAATGGAAAGAAACTTTCTTTACCTAATAAAAGGTGTCAAGTGGTTGCAGGATCAAACTTCCTTTACCTTATAAAAGGTGTCAGGTGGTTGCAGGATCAAATGCTCTAACAATAGGATCTAACTGTATTACATATATATAACACAAACACAATGAAGTGGGTGAGAAATAAAGTAGCTGACCTAAGAAACTTTGGGAAAAGTGTTTGCCCAGTTATTATAAGGTTAAAGACAAAAAACAAAACCCCTGCTAATTGGTGCTCTAATTGGTAAATTTGAATCTCAACATTTTTAGCAAGTAAGTACATAAAAGTTAACAAGTACATAATAAATGGTAGACTGTGAGAGAAATCTTTCTCACTGTCAAAGAAAGAAGATGCTGATAAGCAAAATGCAGGGAGATTAGAATAAACCCTATGTTGCTAGATTCAATTTGGAGATGTCAGCATGAATGTATGTTTATTTTGATGTGTGTGTGTGCATGTGTGTGTGTGTGTGTGTGTGTGTGCAGTTAGATACAGAAATACATATAGGTATGTGTGTATTATTAAAGAAAAATTGCTCTGAAGCTTGTTAAAAATGGTCAAGGAGACTTTTATTTAAGACTGTTGAAATAGGAGAAAGAGATTGGGTTCAACTGTAAATACAGCAAAGACAGCTAGGCATTTACAGTCAATAAGCAAAGTGAGGGGGTCAGTGGATGGAAAATTACTATAGGAGACATCAAGGGTAGGGAATTCTTGCTAAACTGACCCAACAGAATTCTTACCAAAGGAAGGTCAAGGACTTATACATCAGAGGGGAGGGATGATGAACTTGATCAGATATCATGGATAATCAAATATCAAGGATATGAGTGGAGAGATGAACTAGCAGGATTCTTTTCTAACACTGGGCTGGGCAGGCCAAAGAGAGCATGGGGGGCTGTTATAGAAGAGGGCTCAGAGGAAAATGATTAAAGTTTGGTCAAGGAGAAAGTCTATGTCAGTGTACATAGATTACTATACATACATGTATCTCCTAGCTCTGTATGCCGACAGAATCTAGAAGCAGTGACACCCCAGTAGCAATGAGCATACCTAGCACCCAGATCTTGATTTCTAAATACCACTCAACAGTTAAAAAAAAAAAAAAAAACCAGGGCACCTTGGAGAAATGGCTGATTGCAGGTCTGGGACAAGTGAGAAATGAGAAACTAATACAGTGATATAAAAGTGATTGAATAAATAAAGGAAACAGGGCAGATCTTTCTTAGAGAAGAATTCCAGTTAATAAATGTAAAAGAAATAAAGAAAATTTAAAAATTGAGATTAGAATAACACAGTTATAATAGTTGTAGTCAAGATAAATTGACAAATTCTAAAGTGAGTGGGTAAAACTTTTAAGGTGAAACAGGACATTTGCACAGGCCCCAAATATATCTCTTCTCAAATTTACTGAATATAGTGGTAGTTCTTTTAACATATACCACAAGTTCTTTGATATTCCTTCCTCCAGAAAGCAGAGCTTAATACATTTCCCCTTGAATGTGGGCTGGACTTAGTGATGTGATTTTAACATATAGAGTATGGCAAAGGAAAATCAGACACTACCTTGATTAAATGATTAAGGTTAACATCACCAGTAACAAATCATACTGATATCGTGTGCCCCAGATATTATGGGATAGGGACAGATTACATTGTTGTATCCCAAATCCATAGCCTCAGTCAAATAATGAGACAGCATCCCCAAGGGCTCAAATTGAGAGATATTGGGTACAATTTCTGATCACTCCTTTTCAAAAATTTCAAGCTCATGAAACAAGAAAAAACAGAGAGGCTGTCACAGATGGGGGGAAGCTAAAGAGACAAAATGATTAAAGATGATTTGGCTTCCTAGATTGGATTCTGGAACAAGAAAAAGGATATTAGCACAAAGACCGGAGAAATTCTAAAACAGTCTGTAGTTAATAGTATTGTATTAATATTAATTTTTTAGTTTTCACAAATGTACTAAGTTTTCATAATACTAGAGGATGCTGGATGGAGTATATAACAACTCTGGACTCTCCTTGTGAATCGTGGGCAGATCTAAAACTATTTCCAAATAAAAACTTCAAAAAAAGGTATTGGAGCCCTACAGGGAAAAAAGAGGGCAGATTATGAACAAAGGATACAGGCAACAGGCCAGGGATGCTTCTAGAGCAGAGTGCATACTTCAGAGTCAGTCAGAAGACAAGGGTTCAATCGCCTTACCTCCACCCTTTACTGTTTTCTTTTCCTGAGCAGGTGACTCCAATGCCTCTGGACCCCAGTTTGCTCAGAGAATAATAAAATTTGCATGCAGAAGGCTATCAGTGAGATTAGACTCAAGTGCTGGATTAGATTCAAGGGTTAGATTCAAATACAAGAGGCCAAGATGATAAGCATGTATAACTGTCCTGTGATTATCTCCCAGGTTCAAATTGTGGATGTTTTCAAAGACCTTTCATGCCCCTCTCTTAAGGGAGCCTGCTGGCTGCAGCATGTCTCACTCAGGGCTGCAGCTGTTGCCCCTCTCACAGTGAACACTGACACACAGTAAGTTGTACCAAAGCTTGTTTGATTGATTAATATGCTTTAGTCCTCATAATATGTGAATTTTTTTTACCTTATATGGAAAATGGTTTAACAAGGAGAATGCTCGTTTTTAATCCATCTTTTTTCTTTTTTTGAGACGGAGAGTCTCACACTGTCAGCCAAGCTGGAGTTCAGTGGTGTGCCCTCAGCTCACGGCAACCTCCGACTCTAGGGTTCAAGTGATTCTCCTGCCTTAGCCTCCCAAGTAGTTGGGATTATAGGTGCCTGCCACCATGTTTAGCTAATTTTTTGTATTTTTAGTAGAGACGGGTTTCACTATGTTGGCCAGGCTGGTCTCGAATTCCTGACCTCGTGATCCACCCACCTTAGCCTCCCAAAGTTCTGGGATTACTGGAGTGAGCCACTGAGCCCAGCTGAACCCTTGTTTTATAGGTAAGGCTAAATATGTCATAAAAGACGTTTACAAAGTCCCTTAGTAAGGTGGATGCAGAACTGAGCCCAGAATTCTGCAGAATGTTCAGTGTTTTCTCCCAGAATACCTGGGGTACAAGGACCTCTGGGTTTTAGATCTCAGTAACTGTTATTACTTTTCTGACCTCAGGTTCCCTACAGTGAGACGGGAACTTAGGAGATACAGCTCTAGTACAGTTTAGGGCAATCCCATCAAAGTGATTTGGGTAGCCCTGGAGGCCCTGGTGACACACTCGGCTGAATGAACACTTCAATGGGATGGTAAAGAGTGAAGTGCTACTGCTGGCTGAGCGTCCACCCTGTGCTCGTGAGGTTGCGGTAACAGCCCAGTGGAAATGCTGCATTTGTCAGGGAGCCTGTCTTTGTTCCCTTCTTTGTCCCTCACCCAAACTCTTCCCTGGGGATTGTCAGCTCAAGTGACTATCTTGAATCCCAAGGACTTCATTCTCCTTTTCTTCAACAAAACCTACATTAAAGTGAAACTCTTATTTATAGCAAAGGAAACAATGAAAAAAAATGAAAAAGCAACCTAAAAAATGGGAGAAAATATTTGCAAACCATGTATCTGATAGGGGTTAATATCCAACATATATTGGAAACTCCATACAACTTAATAGTAAATACCAGCTAAAAAAATAGGCAAAGAACCTCAACAGACATTTCTCAAAAGAAGACATACAAATGGACAATAGATATATGAAAAGGTGCTCACCACCACTAATCAGCAAAATGCAAATCAAAACCGCACTGCTACATACTTTCAAAAAGCTAGAAGAAAGATATTGAATGTTCTCAACATTGAGAAATCATAAGTGTTTGAAATGAAAGATATGTGATCACCCTAAACTGATCACTATACATCAGTATGTACTCCATAAATATACACAACAATTATATGTCAATTTAAAAATTTAGGGCAAATAAAAAAATCAGTTCCTACAATAAAAGGCCAAGGTGAGTTATACCTTCATACCTGTCGGTGTGGCTGCTATCCAAAAGACAAGCGGTAGGTGTTGGCAAGGAGGTAGAGAAAAAGGAACTCTTAACACACTGTTAGTGGGAATGCAAATTAGTAGCGCCATATGGAAAACAATGTGGAGGTTCTTCAAAAAATTTAACATAGAACTACTTTGTGATTTAGCTCCCACTTCCAGATTTATACCTGAAGGGAATGAAATCAGCACCTCATAGAGATATCTGCACTTCTGTGTTCATTGCAGCATTATTCATACATAGCCAGGGTCTGGAAACAACATGAGTGTTTGTTGATAGATAAATAATTAAAAAATGTGGTATATACATATACAATGGGATTGGACATATGTGTGTGTGTATATATATATATATATATCCTTTTTAATGTGAGGATATACATTGAATTTAATTGAAAAAAAAAAAAACACAAAAAAACAAATAAACCAAACCAACCAAACAAAAAAAGTTGGGAAAGACACTTTTATGTGGCAGAGTAGGAAGCACTTCTTCATGCTCTGAGATAAAAAAAATGAAACACACAAGGCCACTCCAACTGCACCGTGGGCAGCCATGTTACTGGTGGTTTGGAAAATTGCTGCCCACAAATATGCGAAGAATGGCTTCTATGTCTGTGTTTCCTCAGCATTTTGCTCAGATCTCAGTGTCAGCTTCTCTCCCGCTGTTCTGGAATACTTATCCCTTCACTGTTGCCCTGTTGGATTGTGAGCTCAAGATCCTGTCTCATTGCATTTTTAGATCCCGGCACAGTGCCTCACACAGCGTTGGTGGTCAGAGAGGGCTCCCTGAATTGATTTGTCTAATTTGCACGCTTCAGAAGTGTTGGGAAATACATGATAGAGATTTTGATATTTATTTTGGGAGGAAATCATATTTAGAAATTGATCAGTCTTTGCTAATTGGTCAGAATGGACTCTTGCCTTTGAAATGTGATTTCGATACACCCTTAGGGAGTTTCCATTAGCATATGACATTTTGTTGTCGTGTGCTAGCCTTGTCCCAATTATGTTTGGTACTAGCAAATGCATTTATGTTTGATTTCAAACAGAAGGCTAAATGTTCAAAGCACTGTTTTTATATGGGAAGCATCCGAATGCCTTTCCGTGAAAAATGATGGCCAGATTGATCAGAGGCATGAAAGCTAGGGCAACTCCTCACCTCCTCATAGTTATTTACAATTTAGAAAATGAGGCCACAACTATCATCTCTTTTAATCCTCACAACCACTTTGTGAGGTGTGCAGAGCATAGATTATCACCCTCATTGTGCAGAGGAGAAAACTGAGTCTTATCTAAGTGACTTTCAGAGATCTGAGTCAGGTCAAAGGCTTTGGAGTTTCAGTTCATAGAGTCTCCCCCTGTTCCATGGCCACTCTAGAAAAGAACCCTCACATTCTAGTTGTTTTGTGAAATCTCAGTTCTATACGCTGCCAAGCCCCTTGTCAGCATGCTTTGCTGCAGATTGTGTTTATTTTTCTATCTTATGAAAAACCTCATTAGTAGGTTTTGTTGTTCATTCTTCTGTATTTGTAATGTCAGTAGGCTTGAGTATAGCTGAAGTAATTGGACTGGGGGGTTTCTGAGCTGGGAATTCATTGTCAAGTCAGCTGTCGCTGATTCTTTATCAATGTGAGAGAACTCAACCATGCAAAGACCTTGCCCCCCCATGTACCTGCAAATCCTGCAGCATCAGCATATTAGCAGGTAGTGTTACAGAATGCAAATGTTGTCATTTAGAAAATTGGAAGCACAACTGGGGAATTTTCTAAATTGTATATTTAAGCAAAAAAAAAGTTTTTAAGTTTTCTCTCTGTTCAGCCTAACCCTTTATTAGTAAAAGTCTGTGTGAAAATTTCTGTTTCCTCTTTTATGAACTTTATTCATTGATTCATTCATTTATCCATCCAGTCAATCAGCATTCATTGTTCATCTGCTCTGTACAGGCACTGGCCATGTGCTCAGGAATAGAAAACTTACTAAGAGGATCTCTGCCCAAATGGGTCCAGTTTGCAGGTAACAGAGAGAGCAGGGCTTTTTATAATCCCAGGCAGCCTAGTGTGGGGATGAGTCAGAAGGCGCCCTCCAAGGTGAGATGCTGAGGTGAGTGCTGAAGGCGGGCTCACCAGTAGAGGCCCATTGGTCCCTGGCAGAGCTAGATTTAGAAACCAGGTTTTCTAATTGTTGGGAAAATTTTAATTCTCTAAACCTCCCAGACAACCTTAGCAAAGAAATCCTGGTGTGAGTAACGGGGAGAGGGCAGGTTTTCTGGTACAGCAAGTAAGAAGGCAAAGGCTCAGGCTTGCCATAGCACTTGGAGGCATGTAATGCTGTTTAAAATTGCTGCGGCTTAGGGAATCACAGCAAGGGGTGAAGAGATGGGCAGACGCCAGAGCCAGGACAGTCCTGTGTCCTGGCCAAGATGGCTGGACCTTAGTTTGCAGGTCACAGACAGATATGGAAGGGCTTTTAGCAGCAATGTGACATGCTCAAATCTGACTTTTACAAATTTCATTTGGTCAGTAGTGCAGAGACAGAGGAAGAAGAAGGGAGAAGATGCTTCCTATAAAAGACAAGATGGGCCAGAACAGAGACAGGGATGATGGAGGTGGTGCAGCTCTGCTTGAGATCCTTAGAGGGGTGGAGACAGCAGGACTAGGAGCTGAGCTAAATATGCAGGGGTCCAAGAAGCACAGGGAGGCAATGTCTGGCTTTTGCTGCCCACGGGCTGTGTGACCTTGTGCAACCCCCAATCTCTCATCTGTCAGATGACTTTAGTGACCACTACTCTGCTTCCTCACAGAGTACAGAGATGACCTAGTGACTAAGGGAAGAAGGGTGCTGTGTCAGTGGTAAAGTGCTGTTAAGTAGGATTTGCCTTATTATGTAAATCAGGGGTTGGAAAACTGTGGTTCAGGAACCAAATGTGGCCTGCTGCCTATTTTTGTAAATCAAGTTTTACGTGATGGCAGCCACACCCAGTTGTTAATGTTATTGAGTATGGCTGCCTTCTTACTACAAGGCAGAGTCAAGTCATTGCATCCGACCAAAGTCTGAAATATTTACTAGCTGGTCTTTTACTGCAAAAGACTGCTGCTTTCTGGTTTAAGTCATGGATTACGGTTTTGCCAACTTTAATTATTGACTGATGTGTGAAGATTCCAGGATCTCTCAATTTATGGATTTGAGTACTATTGGGCAGGCAGCTGGGGCTGTTTTGGGTGTCTGTTGTCCCTTGGATCTGGCATAGAATGATTTCTCCTCTAAGAAACGGGACAGAGTCACTTCACAGCCCTGCCATCCTCATCTCTCATTGAGCACACACAGGGAATATGCTAGTTTCAGTCTGTGTCATCCCTCCGAAGAGATGCAAACAAGACCTTGCCAACGGGCTTCCTGTGAATTCCTGGATAAGACCTTGTGCTCCCTTTCTTCTCTGTCCTTTCCTGATAGTTATTTTAGCCGAATTATTGTTCATTTCACTTATTTTCCAATTTCCTGGAGCGATTTTGTTTCTCCACTTCCTTTTCCCAGCAATTTTCATTCTTCTGTTTCAATTAACAGCCTGTGTAATAATAAGTAGAAACCAGACTAAATTAGGGTCATTATTGCCCAATACTCAGCTTCAGGCCAGCACATGACATTGTCACTTTTGGGGTTCAAACTACCCTTGACATACCTTTTCATTTCTGGCTCTGAGGATGGCAATTACACATTTATAGGCAGAGAAGAACAGAGGGTCAAGGTCACTGACTGCCTAGGTTTGCGTCCTTCCTTGTCATTGGCTTTCTTACGAAAGAAAACAATTTGGACTAAGTTTTTACATGAGGTCTCCAGTAATTCTCAGCTCCAGAAATACCAGGAGGATTTAGAAGCTGCATGTGCTATTAAATATTGTCTACATTTAAGGCAAATAGAAGAACATGTGAAGCACAAACAACATATCACCTTCATTTCTCACTGCACTTTTACTCGGTGAGATGAAGTCTGCTCCAAAACCTACTTGGGAACGTGTGCTCTCAAGCCTCAAAATGGTCCCATCCTCCCAGGACTTATTTCCATGTCGTACAGATGAGGGGAAAAAAAAAGAAAAAGAAAAAAAATAGAACGCCAAAGCTGGCAGAGCCCTTGGAAGCAAGGTGGCTAGTGTTTCTCACGGTGAAGATGGTGTAGAGGCCCGGATGCTGTGGAAACCAGCACTGGACAGTTGCCGGACAGGCGGCGGAAGATTTCTTCCCTTGTTCAGGATCTGTTTCTTCATCCGATGTACAGTCAAAGAGCACTTACTGCTGTCCTGAGATAATTTCCAGCACTGGATGTCCTGCTCCATATCTGGGCCGTGGGACCATTTGTCTGTCCCTGGCTGACTTTTCCTGCCTGCCCGCCCCAGGCATTTGGCCTGGTTTGTTTCCCCTTCAGTTGCCATTCCCTCCCTTGGGGACTCCCCCACATGCTTCAGAGTGGGATCCTGCCACTTCATCCTTCTGACACTGCCACCCTGTAGCTGTTTCTGTTGTAAGGATTTCCTCTGGAAAAAGACATGAATGTAGAGAACACATGTGTGAGAAGAAAATGCTCCTGAATCTCAGGATTTGCACAGTCATTGGTCCTGGTCTGTGGCTACCGACTCCCTTGGGAGAGACACCTCAGATATTCTCATGGACACTGGCTCACTTCTTCTATTCCTGAGGTGGTCCTTGAGCCTCCCCCAAAGGACTCAGGTCTCCCTGTCTCCAGAAATGTGGACCAAAATGCCCAGTGTTGGTGAGTTGTGTTCTCTCCTCAGGGGAAGCAAGGTAGCTCTGTCTGGCTTGAATGAACAGTGTTGTGAATATTGGAATAAGAAGTAACTTTGTGCAAAGCGGAGCTCCTGTTGAAAGATTGTGCGTAGGGGCTGACATGATCAAAGTTGACCTTTGGTGAATTTAATCTGCCAGTGATACGTAGGTTAGATTTGAGGGATGAAGCTGGAGAGGACAGTTTAATTAGGCAGTAGTTCAATGCAAACCAACTGATGAAAGAAGAAAAAAGTAAACTGAACGTATTGCCCAGGAAGGCAGAGACAACCTCAACCATCAGGGATTAGGCAGAGTGGGGGCCTTTGGCTTAGCTGTTACAAAATGACTTAGGGACAAGTGCGAGCACTGGGATTTAAGGGTAGCAAAGCCTGAAGGAGGGCAGTCCCTATGAATGCCACCTCCTGGACCAAGGGCAAGGGTGGGCCTTAGAAAGACAAAAACCTCAGAGTCTGACACAGAGGCATGAGCAGTGGGTTTCAACAAAGCCCTTAACTTTCCAGTTTGGAATTGGCAGGTTGCTGTGAGCTTGGCACAGGACAACTGCTGAGCCCCACATCTGTTGGCTGAGTCTAGACAGCATAAGCTCACCCCTGGCTGTTATTTGCTGGTTTTGACCAATTTTCTGAGAAGCTTTTCTTTTGACTTTTTTTTTTTTCTGGAGCCCTGAAAGCTTGCTGTCTTAGGGAACAAGGTGGCCGTGCCTGGGAACGTGCATTTGCATGTGCTTAAGACTCAGCCAAGACTTCTTTGGTCAGATCAAATAAACCAACCGTCTTGCGGTAGCCAGAGATCCCTACCTGCTGGTGAATTGAGGCTCTACATGACACCTGGGAGAGTCATTGTAACCTCTTGGAGCCCTAATTTTCCCACCTATAATAAGCCTTACCTTGCTGGACCATGGCGAGGTTAAATGAGTATGTGTCTGATGCACAATAGGAACACAATGCATATGACTGTGCAATGTAGAAAAGAAGTCCAGGCTTTTGACGCCTCCTTTGGCTCCTAGGATCCTGCTGTTTGCAGGTACTTCAAGTCCCGGGGGACTTTCTGAAGGCCTTGAGCAGGGTCAGGCTGCAGGGGCAGACTTCCCGATTCCATCCTCACAGAGTGCTCCTCTCTCTCTCTGCCGAGTTGCCATCCTCTCTGGAGACAGAGAAGACGAATCACCGTCTTGAAGACGCATCACTCACATCACCGCCTGCCTGACCCATTACAAGACTTAAGCTGTCACTTAATTTGTTCCCCATTTAGTGCACACACATCCTCACCTCCTCACCTTTAGCAGAGGTTGGAGGAGGGGCCAGGAAGGAAGACAAGAGTCAGGAGATGATCAGCCTCCCAGGCTGTCCTTTCTGAGTTCTCTCGGCCCTCAGAGGCTGCAGGAAGGAATTCGATTCCATCAGTGGCTGGCATGTCCAAGCTGAGGCAGGAGCCAGGCCACAGCCTTAGGGAGGGAGCTGCTGGGTTTGGAGGCCGTGAGCAGAGCTCAGCTCTCTGAACTTCAGAGGATTTGTTTTAAAGTCATAGCTTTCTGGAAGCCCCTGACCTTCTGTTAGCTCCCCCTGAAATGCTTATCTAAAAGCTCCTGGCTTGTGCACAGAATATTGAGCTGTGGTGCATGCTCCCCTCTTGGCTCCTGGGATAGGATTTGACATAATCAGCCTTTGAATTTCCAGGAGCCCTTAATCTTCTTTGACCCACACAGAGCCACAGATGAGCCTGTGAAAAATCGTATGTAACATTTTTTAAAAATCCTTCCCTGACTTTTTTCTGTGAGGATTTTGAATCATAAGGTGTTTCTGAGCTGAAGGCACCTTAGAGGTTGTTAGCACAGGAAGCTGGGGCCTGGCTTCCAGACATCCCCATTTTCCACTTCCTCATTCAGTGTGTAACCACAGCAACTCCAATAGCTTTGTACTTGGCTTTCAGCTGTGACAGCCTGTTTAATCCTCAATGCCGCCTCAGGCAATTGGCATCTTTGTTTCCATTTTACAGATTAGGAAACTAAGTTTCAAATGCAGATAAGCCACTTTCCGAAAAACGCAGGGCTAGAGTCAGTCTGTATTCAAATTTATGTTCATTATGTCTGTTTTCACAAGCGGAGAGTCACCATTATGAATATTTATTCATAGGGTTTTGATGGAGCTAGGATCCTGTCAGAAGCCAGAGAAGAGATGAATTTACCACTAGGTTAACAAAGATGATGCTTCAGGGTCTAAATTCACGTGATTACATCCTTTTGTAAAATTTGCAGAAGATGTTATATCTGTAATTGGTTAAGATAATTGTCTCTTTCTATCCTGACTTCCTCTGCAACCCACTTACCCTCTGGCCAAGTGGCATGGAGTGACCTTGGGCCAGATTAGCTTTGGGAATGTATTCGCATGAGTTCAGCGGGAGATATTCATATGGTCTCAGTGACTTTTGGAAATAGTTAGGTTACTGCTGCTTGTCCTTGGGGAAGAAGGGCTTCTAGAAATCCTCTTGCTGTTCACTTTGCAGACTCACCGGGTTATCACGACACAGAAGTGTAAGGTCAGGGGTTGAAAAACAATATGACATATCTGATGGCACCAGGCAGCAGACACCTGTGGCTGGTGCAGGACAAGCAAGGTGTGAAAAGTACACAACCAGAGCTAGTCTGCAGGAGCTTCTAATTGTGAGATGTGCAGCCTGAAGTGAGATGTTTGGTTCTCATCTAATAATCAAATAGAAGGTCTTTCCTGTTAAGAATATCATCAGTGACATATATACAAATGGTGGTTTTATAATTATATAATGTACAATGTATATATTTATATATGTAATTATATAAATTATATATGTAAATTATATAATATATAATCATATATAAAATTATATAATGTATAAAATATATAAAACATATAAATATATAAAATATATATAATATAAAATTATATGATAAGATATATAATTATAAAACTACCTTTTTTTGGTTGTTTGATGGGAATTCTCAAAATACTTTAAAATAGAATTCTCAAAATACTTGTATTTTGTGAAGGGTATCCAATTTGAGGCTGGGGCCAGGCTACAGTCAGATGGAAGTGGCCATTGGTACCACAGCACCACAATTAGCAAGTGTGTCTGTGTGCAAAGTCATGTTTCATGCCTCCCAAATACTATGACTGAAACTTGAGTTTTAATCAATCATGCTAGAAGAAAGCCTGAATTAGTTTTTTACTATTTCTATATGAATAAGTGTAGCAAATCATTGAAATCATATGAAAAGAGGATCAAAGAGTGTGCAGACACAAAATGTAGAAAGAAAGTTTATAAAGGTGTTATCAGGCAGATAATTAAAAATAAACAGGCTTGTTTTCTAGATTTCATGATACTGTATTTGTCCGCTTTTGACATTCTGTTATTTACAAAACTTATATTTCTAATTCTAAATAATTAATCACCTAACGTACTTTTAATTTTGTTATTTTATATTCTTTTTCTAATTGTGGGTCCCTGGAATTGTAAAAGTTTCAGGTATCAGATAAAATACAAACACCCCTGACCAGAGAGCAATTCTGTAAACTGTGGAGCACTCTGAGCATGTCGGCAGTGGTAGCGCCTCTGCCTGGCAGTGGAGACAGGGTGAGGATGTGATGGAGACTTTCATGGAAACTCCCGTGGAAGTTAGAAATTGGGGTGTCTCCTAATTGCCCTCCCTACTTTGGCCTTGTACTCCCAAGCCAGCCTTTTAAAATGCAAGGTCCTGAATGAAAGATCACAGCAGGGCCCCAGAAACTTTAGGGGTCATGGAGGAAGGCGTGGGATCACCATGCTTGCCACAGAGAAGACAAAGTGTGAAGTTCTGCTGTGGGTCATCAGATTAGCCTTTATTGTGTGACTCTTAGCTCCAAAAAACACTGGTTCTGTCCCTTTGATGTTCACATTTAAGACATCGAATTTATTCATTGTTCATCCTTCCCACACCTCCACCCATTGCCTACCCATATCCAAGGTCCCAGTCAAGTCCTTCCTTTTCTACTAGAAACTTCCTGGCTTACCCAGCCTGCAGAGCATCCCCTAGGGAGTCTGATTTCCATCCTGCCCAGGCCCCTCCTTGGACACTTTGTGTCCTCTGCATCCACCAGCTGTGTGCTCTTGGGCAGCCAATAAACCCTCTGAGAGTCAGGGTCTGCATCTGTAAGCTGGGGTGAGTCATGTTTAAGCAACCTGCCCTGTCTACCTGAGGAGCTGTGTGAGTACCAAATGTGCTCTGGGGGAGAAAGCATGAGCTGTAAGTTACAAGCTCCAATAGTAAAGTCACTCTGCTGATTCTCCGTATAAGCAGAGCCCTTCTGCAGAAGTAAAGGTGCCTTACTGAGAAATTTTCTAAGTGCATTTTTCTTTTGGTTATGCCAAGCACTTGTTTCCAACAAGTAGTAAAATCACTCTGCTGATTCTCTGTACTCATGTCAGAGCTCCCCAGTTATATCTGGAGTAGGGGTACATGATCTTGAGACCTTCTGTAGCTTCTTGTACAAAGAATGTGCTCAATCAGAACTTGGGAGTGCTAAGGTGGAAAGTGACTCAGTTTCTGTAGTCAGGCCTGGGCTGGAGTTTTATATTGTCATATTGCCAATGTGATCTTAAGACTTTACTTAACCTTGCAGGGCTTCTGTTTTTCTACTGTAAAATGGGAAGGAAAAAGAAATGCTTAAGAGACCTGTTGAAGGCATTGAGGTCATGCATATAAAGTGTCTAGTACCCCTTCTAGCACAGCATCTAGTAAATGGTTTTTGCTTTTGCAATTGTATGTTTGGTAGACCTTATAAGAATACTTACTAGAATTTGTTTTATATCAATGACTCTGCTAGGCATGAGGGATGCAAGCACGAATAGGATTCAAGATCATTGGTAATAAGGAAAATGCAAATTAAGACAAGAAACCATTTAAAATATACAACATATTAGAAACATCTAAATTATTGATATTATCAAGTATTAGAAGAGGTACAAAAGGGCAATTCTTTTTATAGACAGTGTGAAAAAAAATTGGATTTTTAAAGGACAGTTTCACAATTTCTACTTACATTTAAATTATGTACATACTTTTATTTTAAGTTCTGGGGTACATGTGCAGGATGTGCAAGTTTGTTACATAGGTAAATGGTGGTTTGCTGCACCTATCAACCTACCACCTAGGTATTAAGTCCTAAGTCCAGCATATATTACCTATTTTTCTTGATGGTCTCCCATCCATGACAGGCCCCAGTGTTTGTTGTTCCACTCCCTGTGTCCATATGTACTCATTGTTCAGCTCCCACTTATGAGTGAGAACATGGGATGTTTAGCTTTTGTTCCTATGTTAGTTTGCTGAGGATTATGGCTTCCTGCTCCATGCACTTCCCTGCAAAGGACGTGATCTTGTTCCTTTTTATGACTGCATAGTATTCCATGGTATATATATACTACAGTTTCTTTATCCAGTCTCTCATTGATGGGCTTTGGGGTTGAGTCCATGTCTTTGCTATTGTGAATAGTGCTGCAGTGAACATACACGTGCATGCATCTTTATAATAGAATGACTTATATTCCTCTGGTTATGTACCCAGTAATGGGATTGCTGGGTCACATGGTATTTCTGGTTCTAAGCCTTTGAGGAATTGCCACACTGTCTTCTACAATGGTTGAACTAACTTACGTTCCCACCAACAATAAGAAGAAAAGTAAAAAAGTGTTTCTATCTCTCTGCAGCCTCGCCAGCACCTGTTGTTTCTTGACTTTTTAATAATCACCATTCTGACTGGCATGAGATGGTATCTCATTGTGATTTTGATTTATATGCACACACTTTTAACCCAATAATTCCACTTTTCAGTATTTACCCTAGTGAAACATTTACATGTATAAATTATGAAACATTTACAAGGGTTTTTACTGTGGCATTGTTTGTGAGAGTTAAAATTGGAAAAAAAAATAACCCCACACTCCTTTAAATACTCATCAACAGAGGAATGCAATCTATGGTGCAATATACTATGAAATACTTTATATCGATTTTTAAAAAGACAATGAATGAAGTCTATGCATACTGACATGGAAATATCTTGGCGTAATGTTATTAAGTGAAAAAGTAAAGTATAGAACAATGTATCATTTTTGCTAACAATCCTGTCCTCTCCGCCCACCCCCCCAACAAAGGCTTTCATGTTTGCATGTGTCTATGGACACATATACAGGGAGAAAGCTGGAATGGAAAAGTCAAAAATTATTGATAATGTTTTCCCCTGAGGAAGGGCTGATGTTACAGAGGTGGTTGAAAAAGTCCTATAGTATTCTGCTTAGTCAGCACTGTCTCAACTATTAACAAGCACATGTATTCATGCTTCATGTGAATTAAAAAGAAAAAAAATATTAGGGAGTAGTCCACTGGCACTTACTCTGATTACTGAGATAAGCAGGGTATAGGCTCATATCTGGAAGTTATTTTTGAGTTTTTGAGTATAGAGGATATCCTCTTAGTTGGATATTTTTCTTTGCTTTTTGTTAAGGCTTGTCTAAGCACCATAGGCTGGGTTGCTTATAAACAACAGACATTTATTCTTCACAGTTTTGAAAGCTGGAAGTCCAAGATCAGGGTGCCAGCATGTTTAGATTCCGGTGAGCGCCCTCTTCTGGTTGCAGAGTGTTGACTTCCTATTGTATCCTCACGTGGCAGAAAGCTTTCTGCTTTTCTTTTTTTCTTTCTCTCTCTCTCTTTCTCTTTCTTTCTTTCTCTTTCTTTTCTTTCTTTCTTTCTTTCTTTCTTTCTTTCTTTCTTTCTTTCTTTCTTTCTTTCTTTCTTCTTTTGTTCTTCCTTTTTCTTTCTTCTTTTTCTTCTCCTCCTCCTTTTTCCTCCTCCTCCTTTTTCCTCCTCCTCTTCCTCTTCCTCTTCCTCTTGTTCGTCTTACTCCTTTTTTTTGATAGGGTCTTACACTGTTGTGCAGGCTGTAGTGGAGTGGTGTGATCTCAGCTTGCTGCAAACTTCACCTCCCAGGTTCAAGCCATCCTCCCACCTCAGCCTCCTGAGTAGCTGGAACTATAGGAGTGAACCACCATGCCTGGCTAATTTTTGCATTTTTTGTGAAGATGGGGTTTTGCCATGTTTCCCAGGCTGACCCTGGGCTCAAGCAATCCTCCTACCTCCCAAAGTGCTGGGATTACAGGTGTGAGCTACTGTGCCTGACCTCCTGTTCTTATAAGGGCACCAATCTCATTCATGAGGGATTCACCCTTATGAACTAATTAGCTTCCAAAGGCCCCACCCCCAAACACCATCACATTGGGAATTAGAGTTCAACATATGCTTCCTTTTTGGGAAACAACAATGAGTCCTTTACATTCCACCCCTCGCCCCCCAAATTTATGTCCTTCTCACATCCAAAATGTAATTATTCCATCCCAACAATGCTAAAAGTCTTAACTTATTTTGGCATCAATTCTCAAGTCTAAAGTTTGAAGTCTTATTTAAATACCATCCAAGTAAGTTATAGGTGAGACTCAAGGTGTGATTAATCTGGAGACAAAATTTCTCTCCAGCTGTGAATGTGTGAAACAAAACAAGTAATTTGATTCCAAAATACACTGGTGGAACAGGCATAGAATAGTCATTCCCATTTCAAAAGGGAGAAATAGGAAAAAAGAAAGGAGTAAAGTATCCCAAGTAAGTCTGAAACCTAACAGGGCAAACAGCATTTAACCTTACATCTTCAGAATAACTTTGGCCTGATGCTCTGCCTTCTAGGTCCACTTTCCAGACACGCTGGGGTGGTGGCCCTTCACCCAAAGCTCTGCCAGGGGCCTGCCCCCAGGGTTCTGCTGGATAGTAGTCATTTGGGCAGAGGTTGGCTGGCCTGCTGAAAGCTGGGTGACCACCCTTCCCCTTTGAAATCAAAGCAACAGCCAGGATGATCTCTGAATTGCCTTCAGGGTCATTCTTCCCTTATCTTGAAGAATAGAGCATGTTTTCAGCCAAATAGCTCTGTTGTCCCATCTGTGCTGTCCCATATGATGACCTTCCTTCATTCCTTCCCAGATCCTCCCTTCAGTTCAAACTGGCATTTTTTCTGCTGGGGTAGCTGGTAAGTCTGTGATTCACATCCATACTAATCTCCTTAACAAATGGTCTCTCCAGCATATCCTTGATGCTCTCTTCTGAACATGTTTTCTCATTTTTTTGCAATATAGTTAGGCTGAGAATTTTCTACATATTTAAGTTCTAGTTCCTTCTTGCTTAAAATTCTGTATTCAGGTTATTTCCTTCTCCTTGCATTTTACTACAAGCTATCAGGAGGAATTAAGTTACTCCTTCTACACTTAGTTTAGAAACCTACTCAACTAAGTATCCAATTTCATCACTCACAAGTTCTACCTTTCACGAGACACTGGAACTAATACAATTTGGCAAAGTTCTTTTGCCATGTTACAACAAGAATTCCCTGTTCTCTATTGTCCAGTTACATAATCCTCATTTCCACAGGAGGCTTCATCAGAATGGCCTTTAAAAGTTTCTTCATAATGGTCTTAGCTTCTTCTAGCATGCACCTCAAAACCCTTCCAGCCTCAATACATTGCCTCATTTCAAAGTCACTTACACATTTTTAGGCACTGTTACAGCAGCACCCCACTTCTTGGTACCAATTTCTGTCTCAGTAATAAATATCCAGTCTGTAACAAGGTTGGAGTCCAGGAGAAGAGTAATGGCTGAGCACACAGTATTGGTTTCACCTCTGGGGGTTTTGGAGTGTGGTCAGGAAACAACTCGACTACACTCCTCTGCAGCCCGTTCAGATCTGCTCTGTGGTGCTAGCCAGCCCTGCCCTCTCTATTTCTTCTCTGGCTTGTCACTTCTCTATTCACTCTCTGACTTGTGCTGGCACCTCTGGCCATCTAGGGGTACACTTCTACACTTCTACATTCTTCAAGCTGAGGTCTCTTGGGCTTTCAGGAGGCCCTCCTTGGCAGGATCCAGAATAATCTCCAGCCGGTTCTCTCTCTTAGGGCCCGATCTGACCCCACATCTTCTGCCATGGGGATTTCAGCAGACACGTGTTGGCCCTTTGCAGTAACCTCTTTCTGCAACAGTGTTGCCTGAGAAGCTAGTTAACCACAGGCCTTTCAGATTTCACAGGCATGAATAAATTGGATTTTCCAAACTCTGGGAATGTGGGAAAAGCTCTCCTCGTGGTCCTGAAGCCCCTCTTACTAGGCTGAAGTTGAGGGAAGGAGGTGAGATTGCACACCAATTGCCTCCTGACCTCCTTTCTCCAGATTTTCCTCTCTCGTCTTTCGTCCAACCTCAGCTATTGGCCAGAGGTGCGTAGTTTGCTATGGGTCTTCTGCCTCAACAGAAGTCTGTCTCGGGGCCTCAACAAAAACAAAGTTTGAAAGAGCTCCATGTAACAGCCACAAAGAATGTAGTGAAGATTGACTGTGACTTGGATCAAGACTGTGGACACATTGAGATTATGGTTCTTAAGTCTTTCACTTTAAAAATGAGAATGCTGAGACCTAAACAAGTTGTCCAAGCTCACACAGCTATTTGGTGGTAGAGCTGGCAGTTAACATGAAATTGTTGGTTGCTGCTAACACTTGTGGCTCGCAACTCCATGTCAATTCTCATAAATTGCCTCATGACCATGAGAGGCTTCATACTTTTTGACAGCCAGTATTGACATATTGCTGTAGGATCTATAAATTCTATAAAACCATTTAGAGATTATATGTTCTCTTTTCACATTTGTAATCAAATGATGGAGTGGGGCATAGCAGCAGGTCTGAGATTCACAACTAGGGTTCTGAGGCAGTGCCAGGGACAAAGGAGAACATGCTGAGGTTCCTAGGGCCCTGACATCACACTTGGAGAGGCCAGTTTGCCACACACAGCCTCTTGCAGTGGTTCCCAACTGGAGGACATCAGTGATGTCTGGAGACATTTTTGTTTGTCATAACTGGCAGGAGAGGGAGTGATGTTGGTACCTAGTGAACAGAGGCCAGGGATGATGCTCAACATCCTACCATGCTCAAAATAGCCCCCATAACAAAGAACTGTCTGATCCCAAGTATCAATAGTGCTGAGAAACTCTGCTGTGGAGCATGAAATTCAGAGGTGGAGAAAGTCGGGGCTTGAACCAGAGCATGATCTGCAAACCTCACATGCAGGGCGGTGCCACCCTCCTCCTCCCTGCCATCCTGGCAGAAAGAGAGGTGCCCATACCTGCTCTGTCCTTCCTTCTTTGCAGTGGCATTGAGAATGGAGTCCACCATCAAGGCCAGGTTGGGTAAAGGAGCTCCTGTGCTAGAGAAACTCATCAGTATGAAGAGCATGCTATAGTGTTGGATTTACTCTGCTCAAACCTGTACCAGTCATTATCTTGCTGACAAAGCTCCAATAATTTAACTGTACGGTACTGTGATCTATAGAGTCTGATCTTCAACCCATCTCTACCTTTTCCCTTCCTTGTACTCTCCTCTGACCATCACATGCTCCACCACCCTGAACTTCTGTCTGTTCCAGAATGTGTCCTGCTTTTTCATTGCTAGGACCTCCTGTGTATTTTTTTTGTCGGAAAAAAAATTGTGCTTAAAAATATCACCCTCCCCACTTTCCCAGAAGATGATTTTCAGAAGACAACAGACAGCTGCTTAAATTAATTAAGAGCAGAAAAAACATGATGAAGAGTTTCCTCGCTGGCGAGCTGTGAAGGCTGTGAGACTGAAATTTTTTTCCATGCTAAGAAGTTTGCCTTTCAGAAAACTAAATTACTAACATTTTTTTTTGAAAAATGAATCCTTTTGGATCTTTCTTGAAGTCTCACCTCTTATTTGAGAAAAGGCTGCAAATAATTAGATTTGAGAGTCTGTGTTGAGAGCACCTAGCCTCTTCCACTCCCCCTTCCCTGCCTCCTGACCTTCCCTGCATTTGACAGGTAACATTGGGAAGGACACCAGACAATGCCTCCTAGGCAGTCAGTGGCAAAGTTGGAGTGGAAGACAGGCCTGCCCTCTGGTAGCTCCTCTCTGTCCTTAGCTCTGTGACTTTGATGGGATCATTTGCCCTTTCTGGGAGTCCTTATCTGCTCTGTCACCTGATTGTACTTTACTAGAACACACAAGAACACAAAAACATATCAGAATGTTTTGATCAGTCACCGTCAGCCCTGCTCATACACTTCTTACTGTGATATACGCAGGTGTGTTCATCCAAGGCCCCGTAATGGGTTTCTTCAGATTCCTTTATCTCTCCCAAGAGTTTGCTGAAATTACTCTAGTTTGACTTCCGGATTTTCCTCATTCCCCCCTTTCTGATCCCAAGGTTCCTCTTTTCTTTTGTTACTAACAAGCTTCATCCATAAAGTCAGTGTAATGGTGGTGAACCAGCCTGAAGGCAGCGAGTCTGTACCAGCTCGTTTCAGGATAAGATTGATAGTGCAATTATGGTTCTGAGAATAGTCTCACCTTTGGGAGAAGGTGCTTTGATTAGAATTTGTAGCTGGATCCTCCTAATGCGGCCTTCTTCCTGATGCCAGTCTTAACCTTCTGTTTTTTAGAGTTCTCTATGAGCTTTAAAAGCAATATTTTAAAATCAACAGTTTTTTATTATGAATCCTTTTGGAGCTGATAAAAAGCAAAAAGCATTAATTTCTTCATTCGGCAAATGTGCCCTGAACACACACCATATATCAGGCTCTAGGGCTACGGATATGAACCAGACTAACTTGTATCTTCCAGAAGTCTACAGACTAATAAGGGAATAAACACATTCGCTCAGTGTTCCTGGTATTATCCAGGGGTTGAGCATTTAGTGCTGAATGAGACTGGTGAGTTCCTTGCTGCTATGGCAGTCACATTCTGGACTGGGAAGAGAGAGAGAATTAACAAATGGGGAGGTATATTAAAAAACAAAACATCAGGTGGTGATAATGCTCTAAAAAAATAAAACTCAGTAATGTGATAGAGGCTGGGACCTACTTTATAACTGAGGCTGTGGACTTTTGTCTTTAGTCTGCTATTGGAATGTCAGGAAGCGGTGTGCATGTCAACACGTGGAGGAAGGGAGTTCCAGGAAGGGGGAAATCTCAAAGACCTAAAGTAGCTGGAGCTTGTTGGGTTTGAGGACAGAGACGCCGTAGCTTAGAGAGCAAGATGACATCAGAGGAACACAGCTTGCTATTATGCAGGGCCTCATAGGCAGGGGAAGGAATTTGGATTTTATTCCAGTACGATGAAATAAAATTATTCAAAAGTTTTAAGCAGGGGAATGACATAATCTGATTTATGTTTTATAAAGATAATAATGTTCTAGCTTTATTGGATTTTGCAATTAAAGTTGTTTTGGCTTCAAAAATAAATTGGACACTTTCTAAGCAAATGAGATAATAGTTCTCCAATTTTGTTATGTGTCAGAATCACCTGGAAAGCTAATAAAGAATACAGAGACCCAGACTTGTTGAAGTAAAGCAGGCACTGGCCCTTCATTTTTTTCCACTGACTTACCTAGATGATTCTTATTCATAGCAGTGTTTGAGAACCACTGGGTTAGAAAGCAATGCAATTATCTGTTGTTTAAAAGTTAGTTAAAATGCAGCTATAAGTACATCAGTTTCTGATGACTCTTTCAATTGTAGATCTTTAATTATCTTTCAGGTTTCTTCTGTGGCAATTGATCTATTTAACAAAACTATAAAAGAACTGCATTTATGAATATAAATGCAAAAGTTTCTAAATATTAGTAAATAAATTCAAGCAACGTATCAAAAGAATAAAGTGAGATGATGAGGCAGAGTTGTTTCCAGTAAACGAAGATTCAACATCAATGAAACATATAAACATATCTATTATATTAACAAACCAAAGGAGAAAACTTGCCTGACCACAGTAACAAATGCTAAGGCATTTGATAAATTTCAGCAGCAGTGCCTATACCAACTCAAAAAAATAGGGATCAAATGAAACTGCAGAATATGATAAAGACTAAATACAACGACAGGAATATGAACAACTAAAAATCAGTGGTAAACATTATCCTAAATGGAAAATAACTAAAATTAAGAACAGTAGACAAAGCCTGCTATCCCCTTCATTATTTAACATGGTTAGGAGGGTTTTAGTGAATGCAAGAAAACAGCAAAATAAAATAACTGCTGAAAACATTTGGAAAGAAGAAATAAAACTATATTTTTTAGCTTATGATAGATTTTAAACTAAAAAACCCATGAGATTCTAGTAAAACTCATTTCTAGTAAAACTACAATTATTAAGAGAATATGGTGAAGTGGCTAGATATGGGAACTATCTACAAAAATTAATGTCTTTTCTCTAATTTGATATTAAAACAATTTACTTACAAAATTGAAAAGTATAAAGTATACAGAGTGAAAGATAACAGCAACAAGAAAAAGAGAAATATAAAGTACTTGAGTAAATAAAAAATAAAGGCAGTAAATGTACACAAAGAAAACTATGACAACCTTACTTAAAGACATACAATCAGCCTGAGCCAGAAATATGCATTGTTCTTGGATGTGTGGAACAAGAATCTCCTCAAGCGAAAGACTTTCTGTTACACGCCTATTTATTACTCTAAATTAATATTAAATGTGAGTGCCATGCCAAATAGAATCCCCCATTTTCTGGGGAGAGGGAATTTAGACAATGATCCTAAAGTTTATATGAAAGATTAAAAGCCTGAGAGAAAATATGCATGAGAAGGATGGTAATGAACAGGGAGTAGAGACCACATATTATTATACCCTAAAGCCACTGTAATCAAGTGAATGTGGAATTAGTTTATGAATGGACAAATAATAAGATACAAAATAGGGAACGTATGTATATGTCCTAATACCTGTGAGACTTTGATATTTAAGAAACAAAGCTGGCACAACCAGCTATTCATCTGAAAAAACAATAAAAGTAGACACACATCTTAAGCCATCTTTTATTCTACATCAGACATAAAATATATTTCAGATAAATAGATGCAGCAAAATCTAGAAAATTACATGTACAATATGGAAGTTAGGGGTATCTTCTTAACTAACACTGCAAATCTAAAAGCTATATAAGCATATATATATATATATAATTATAAAATAATAATAAAATAAATATATATAATATATATGCTATATAAGCATATGACAATATGTTAACAAAATGAATCCAGAAGCACATAAAAAGGTAATCGGACTTGCTCAGCTAGGCTTTATCTCTGGGATGCAAGTTTGGTTCAGTATACACAAATCAACAAAGGTGATTCATCATGTAAATGGAACTAAAGACCAAAACCACAATTACCTCAATAGATGCAGAAAAGGCTTTTGATAATATTCAACATCCCTTCATGTTAAAAACTCTTAATAAAGTAGGCATCAAAGGAATGTACTTCAAAATAATAAGAGCCATCTATGACAAGCCAAGAGCCAACATCATACTGAAAACTGGCACAAGACAGTGGTGTCCACTCTCTACACTCCTATTCAACATAGTATTGGAAGTCTTGGCCAGAGCAATCAGGCAAAAGAAGGAAATGAAAGGCATTCAGCTAGGAAGAGAGGAAGCCAAACCATCTCTGTTTGCAGATGACATGATTCTATAGCTAGAAAATCCCATAGTATCTGCTCAAAATCTCTTTGAGCTGATAAGCAACTTTAGTGACGTTTCAGGATACAAAATCAATATGCAAAAATAAAAAGCAATCCTACACACTGCCAGCACCCAAGCTGAGAGCCAAACCAGAAATGCAATCTCATTTAGAATTGTCACGAAATGAATAAAATACCTGAGAATACAGATAATCAGGGAGGTGAAAGACCTTTACAAGGAGAACTACAAACCACTGCTCAAAGAAATCAGAGATGACACAAACAAGTGGAAAAACATTCCATGCTCATGGATATGAAGAATCAACATAGTTAAAATGGCCCTACTGCCCAAAGCAATTTACAGATTCAATGCTATTCCTCTCAAACTACAAATGATATTCTCACAGAACTAGAAAAACCTATTTTAAAATTCATATGGAACAACAACAAAAAAAGCCCAAATAGCCAAAGCAATCTTAAGCCAAAGGAACACAGCTAGGGGAATCACATTGCCCGACTTCAAACTACTACAGGGCAATGGTAACTCAAACAGAATGGTAATGGTACAAAAACAGACACATAGACCAATGGGACAGAATACAGAGCCCAGAAATAAAGCCACACATCTACAACCATCTGATCTTTGACAAAGCTGACAAAAACAAGCAATGGGGAAAGGACTCTCTATTCAACAAATGGTGTTGGGGTAACTGGCTAGCTAAAAAAGATTGAAACTGGACTCCTTTCTTATACCATATTCAAAAATCAACTAAAGATGGATTAAATATACCTAAATGTAAAACTTAAAACTATAAAACCTTGGAAGATAGCCTAGGAAATACCATTTTGGACATTGGAACTAGCAAAAATTTTGTGGTGAAAACACCAAAAGCAATTGCAACAGAAGCAAACGTTGACAAATGGAACCTAATTAAAGTAAAGCGCTTCTGCATAGAAAAAGAAAGTGGGAACAGAGTAAACAGGCAATCTGCAGAATGGGAGAAAATACTTGCAAACTGTACTGATACAGGTCTAATATCCAGAATCTACAAGCAACTTAAACGAACATTCAAGCAAAAAAGCATTGCCCATTATAAAGTGGGCAAAGGACATGAACAGACACTTTACAAAAGAAGACGTATGTGCAGCAAAAAAGCATTTTAAAAATGCTTAATACCACTAATCATTGGAGAAATGCAAATCAAACACAATGAGATACCACCTGACACCAGTTAGAAAATGGCTATTATCAAAAAGTCAAAAAATAACAGATGTTATAGAAAAGGGAACATTTATACACTGTTGGTGGGAGTGTAAATTAGTTGGGCTTTTGTGGAAAGCAATGTGGCAATTCCTCGAAGAACTGAAAATAGAACTACCATTTAACCCAACAATCCCATTACTGGATATATACCCAAAGGAATATAAATTATTCTACCATAAAGACACATTCATGCCTAAGTTCCTTGCATCACTATTCACAAAGACATGGAATCAACCTAAATGCCCATCAACAGTAGACTGGATAAAGAAAATGTGGTAAATATATACCATGGAATACTATGCAGCCATATAAAAGACAAGATCATCTTTTCTGCAGGAACATGGATGGAGCTGGAGGCCATTGTCCTTAGCAAACTAATGGAGAAAGAGAAAACCATATACTGCATATTCTCACTTATAAGTGGGAGCTAAATAACGAGGACACATGGCTAGAAAGGGGAACAACAGATACTGGGGCTCACTGGAGAAAGGAGGATGGGAGGAGGGAGAAGTTCAGATGAAAAACAAAACCCTTGGGTACTATGATACCAGAGTTAGCAAATAATCTGTATGCCAAACCCCTGAGTCACAAGTTTACCCATATAGCAAACCTGCACATTTATCCCTGAACCTAAAATAAAATATTAAAATAAAAGAAGTTGGCAAAAAAGAAAGTGAAGATATATTTGAATACGTAAAAATGAAAATTTTGTGTATATAAAAATCCCACAAATAAAATCAAATATCAAAGAGAATGCTTTGATTATATTAGTGATAAAAATGAACAAAGTGTGAATATTTTTAATATTCAAAGATCTCTTAGAAGTTGACAAGAAGGCAAACAAACACTAAGAAAGTGAACAAAAGTTGTACATTTTCAACTCAGAGAAAAGCAAATATCAGTGCCCAGTAAGCTTACTAAATGATGTTTACATTAACTCTCAATTAAGGAAATACATTAAAATCACTATAAGATACAATGTTAAACCCACGGATTGTCAAAATTTAAAAAGAACTATAATACTTGTGGTTTTATAGTGCTTGTAGTTTTCACTTGGAGAAATGTGAAAAGTTACAATCTTTTTATAAAGCAATGGGCAACATCTATTGAAATGAAAACTAAATATATACTTCATCTCAGTAGATCTAGCTACTCCTGGTAATCTTTTTCACAACTATTAAATTCTTATGATTTAAGAATTCATAAGTAAAGGTGACTCAAGTGGTATTATTCATAGTGGTAAAGCAAAGAAAAACAAATAAGTGAGCAAAGTGAGTACCATCAATAATTGAATACATGAATACATTGTGGTGGAACACATACCGTAGAATACTATATAGTCCTTAAAAATGAGTTATTTATTTAGTTGACTGGTCTTACCACTAACTATTATTGAGTAAGAAAAGCATGAGGCAATAAAATATATAAGGATTCCATTTTTATAAATCAAACTGACAAAATGCCTCCTAAATGCATACAGATATGTATATGCACATATATATCTGTGTAGAATTGAAATAACACAAAAAAATAATAATGGGTGCAGATGAGGAGAAATATAGCTTATCAAGATGGGCTGTAGTGTTTGTGGAGTGGGGAGGTTGATGTAGGTGAAGGGGGAACATGGGAAACCAAACAAAAAACTAGAAGAAAAAACTGAATAGAAAAAATATACATATAATCTCATTCATATAAAATTTAACATACTACTTTGAGAGGTATATTAATAGTTTGAGATCCCTATTGTAAATCTAGTTACAGTTAGTGGTAAGACCGATCAACTAAATAGCTAACTCATTTTTAAGGACTATATAGTGTTCTATGGTATGTGTGTGTGTATATATATATATATATATTATTTGTGTGTGTGTGTGTGTGTGTGTGTGTGTGTGTGTGTGTGTGTATATATATATATACACAAATAATTAAGTAAAATGATTTTTTAAAATCAAACATTCCAAAACTATTTAAAAGGTCACTCAACAATATGAGAAGAATGGAACAATGGATATAGTATGCAAATAGAAGCAGGATGGGCAGTTATAAGGCCATCCAATAATCCAGGTAAAAGATGATGGAGGCTGCAACTCAGTGTTCATTGTAGAGATGACAGAAATAGATACATCTTGGAAGTTAAAAATCTTCTGATAGATATGGAGAGAATTGAAAGATAAAAATGGGACTCAGGGACAAATCTTAAGTTTTTGCTTCATCAACTGGGTGGATAGTGGATTCATTTTGCAGATAGAAAAGACTGAGTGATGACTGGTTTGGTTGAGGGAAGAAATACAGGGTTATCTTTGGGAGGTATGTTAAAAGTTTGAGATCCCTATTGTAAATCTAGTTGGAAAGGTCAAATAAGTAGAAAGACCTAGACTCTTACTGCTAAATGAGTTGACAATGACTATCTCTCATTTTAGGTAGTGAGATTGTTGACATGACCTCTCAATATCTCCATCTTAGATAGTGGTAAAATGAGAGGAGTCAGTCATTGAGAGAAAGAGAAAGACAGTATTTGTTGAGCACTGATGGTAAAGTAGACCATTCACAAAACTGAGTTCATCGAATCCTCATAGCACCTGAATGGGGAAGCTGTTATTGTCCTCCTTGAAGTGGGTGTTGGTGTGCCTCACCCTTATCTGCTTCTTGAGGACCAGGACACTCTTCCCTGGCAGCCAGACATCTTGGCTGCTGATACCCCACAGCTTTTTCCCCTGCCCAGGTTCTTCCCCTGCCCAGGCTTGCTTCTCTCACTCCATCAAATGATGTTTCAAGAGTAATTCCTAAGATCAGTTGTAGACAGTATTCCCAAGAGTATTCCTTCTTGCCTACAATTCCCATTCAGAGTCTATTTTCTGGGGAACCTGAACCCTCAAGATCAGAGATGACCAGTGACTAGATCAGCACTTAGACCTGGTTTCCCTGAATAAAGAATGTTTTCTCTTTCTACATGAACTGAGAGAGCTTTATGATAATCTCTGTTGGAAGACAAGCCTATGGTTCTTGGGAATTTGGTGTTTACAACTGGTTATTGCTGTCCAGAAGCCTTAGAGCAGGTGCCAACAGTCAGGAGCTGAGCCACTATGTGGCTTTCTAGGCCTGTGAACCCAGATCTGTTTCTTCCAAGAAGTCTTCATGTCCTTTCAGTCAGGTTCAAAGTGGGTGAATGCTTAGCTCTAGGATGAGCTACCCAAGACATTCCTGACCAGACTGGAGACAGTCGGTGCCCATGCCTCCACCTCTGCCTGGATGTATGCTATGCATCCTTCAAGGTCTAGGTCACTTGCCACTTTCTCTCTAAAGCCTTCTTATAGGCAGAATTAGTTAATTCAATCAACAACACACGATAATGCATCTCCTCCTAGGTGGCGGGTTCTGGAGGTGATTACGTATTCCTCTGTGTTCACTCCTCCTGTAGCGTGCCTCTTCGAGAGCACTCATCACAGGTTATAATTATTGATACCTTGGTCTCTCCTACTGAACTCTGCATTCCTTCAGAGTCACTGTCTTACTTATCTTTGTATGGTCAGCTTTTTTTTTTTTTTGAGACAAGTTCTCAGTTTGTTACCCAGGCTGGAATGCAGTGGCGAGATCTCAGCTCACTGCAACTTCCACCTCCCAGGTTCAAGTGATTCTCCTTCCTCAGCCTCCTGAATAACTGGGATTACAGGCACCCACCACTATGGTTGGCTAATTTTTGTATTTTTAATAGAGACAGCGTTTCACCATTTTGGTCAGGCTGTCTCAAACTCCTGACCCCAAGTGATCCACCCATGTTGGCCTACCAAAGTGCTAGGATTATAGGCGTGAGCCACCGCACTCGGCGAGGTCAGCTTTTTGTACAGCACTCAGTGCCAAGTAAGCACTGAATAAGTGGTGGATAATTTTAATCTGCTAAACACTTTAAACTTGATTTCTGCTTCAGAGTTTCATAGTTTCAGAACTCAGTGCTAACAAAGTTGTAATGCTCTCTCCCCCACCCACATTGGCAAGGTTTGGTTTGGATGTCTCAAAATAAAGGAGACACCACCTGGGAGACACTTTACCCATAAAAACCACTCTCATATCATAGCTGTGAGGACAGTCTCTTTGTTCCCAATCTTCCTCTTTCACTCTTGCTTTTAGTAGTGGAATTCTTTCTCTGCCTCCTCCTCCATATAAAATTTCCTCTGTGTCTTGGTCCACTTTGCTCCTCTGCCCTGCCCCTTCTGTCTTCCGGGCCAATCTCTTCACAAGGGCCTTTGCCCTTCCTTTGGGATCTTGCTGCATTCAGGATCTCTGCCTTTGCCCCCATTGTGAATCCCTCCTTCAGCCTTCACACATCCACCCTGAAGCAAGCTTCTTTCAACCCTATGCCTGCTCCAGCTCCTGTTGCATCTTTGCTCACCATTCACCAGCATACTTCTTGGAAGAATAGCTATGGCATTGGCTTTCATTTATTCTTCATATCACTCTTTGCAATATGATGTCACAAATGCTCACTCACAAATTCTATGCACCTGCTCTTAAAAGGGTTATTGATAATTTCATAATTTTAAAATCAAGTCTTGCCCTCTTTATCTTCAACCATTTTGGAACATTTAAACGATTTGCCCTTTCTTCCTTTGGAAACTCTTTTCCCTTTGGAGCATCTCCAAAAGCATGGTACAGTGAAACGGATGATAGACTTGGGAGTTAAACAAAATGGAGCTGACCTTCCAGTTCCAAAATAGCAGTGGTATGAAGTTGGACAGCTTTCTTTCCAGCCTTAATTTTCTTATTTGTAAAATGAGGAGATAACTGTAAAGGCTATGTAGGAAGGTGTCTCAGTCAGGTTGGGCTGGTGTAACAAAGTACTGTAGAGTTGGTCGTTTGCAAACAACAGAAATTTATTTCTCTTGGTCTGGAGGCTGGAAGTCTTAGATCAAGGTGCCAGCATGGTCGTGTTCTGTTGAGTGCCCACTTCTGGATTGCAAACTGCAGACTACTTGTACCATCATATGGTGTAAACAGCACCAGCTAGCTCTCTGGCCTCTTCATATAAAGGCACTAATCTTATTCATAAGGGCTCTGCCCTCATGAATGAATTAACTCCCCAAAGTCCTATTTCCAAAATGTTATAACACTGGTGATTAGATTTCAACATATCAATTTTGGAGGAACACAGAAATTCAGTTCATAACAGATAATCATGCAGTGAAAATAAGATGATATATCGATTATTTGCCTGACACAGTCCCTCAGACCACATAATTACCTTATCAGTTCCTCTTGACTTCTACATCTAGGGACAATTCTGGTTCTCTTTCTTCCTGTCTGTAGCCCCTCTTCCTCTTTCCATCTGCTAACAGGGAGGCCTCTAAGGAACAATGTATAAAGGGATATTAAAAAGTTCTTTGACATTTTAACAAGAATCAGATAGGCAGCTGAGAATTCAAAACTTTTGATGAATAAGCCCCTCAATTTTGGCTTAAGTATTTACCTCATGTATAATTATAACCAGAATAAATTTCTACCGTTTCAGCATTGTACCTCAATTCATGCTCCTTTACAACAATTTCTAATGATTTTGCAACAAGGTCTATATCAGGGCTCTGATTGTAGAGACTCATTGAATCTATTGCCAATTGAACTACTTATTATTATGCATTCAGAGTGAATGTAAATTGTCCTACGTTCCTTGAAAGGAATTAGACATGGCTTGATATATTAATGAAATCATTACCATTTCATTAAACTGCATGTTTTGAACTGGACTATTCTGTGGCTTATTGAAATGCAAAAAGTGCATTCTCTTATGTGCATAATCACAGTTGATGGACAAACTTATAGCACTCGAAGGCTGCAGCTTCTTGCATGAAATATCTTCCTCTACAGGCATGAAATTCTCCATAAAATGATTAAAAGTCAGGTGGATTTAAATAAAGAGGAAGAAGAATCTATGCAAAACAACTTTTTATTTCAGAAAAAGAAGAGAGTTTTTTTTTTTTTTTTGAGACGGAGTTTCGCTCTTGTTACCCAGGCTGGAGTGCAATGGCACGATCTCGGCTCACCGCAACCTCCGCCTCCTGGGTTCAGGCAATTCTCCTGCCTCAGCCTCCTGAGTAGCTGGGATTACAGGCATGCGCCACCATGCCCAGCTAATGTTTTGTATTTTTAGTAGAGACGGGGTTTCACCATGTTGACCAGGATGGTCTCGATCTCTTGACCTCGTGATCCACCCGCCTCGGCCTCCCACAGTGCTGGGATTACAGGCTTGAGCCACCGCGCCCGGCCAAGAAGAGAGTTTTTATCTGATTCTCGGAAACTAAGGTTAATTTGTTTAGATCTGTGTAGGAATTATTATGTGTAGAAATGGTTTTCAGACTTCAAATTATCACGTGTAGAAATGGTTTTCAAATGACCTTCCTCTACATGCATGAAATTCTCCATAAAATTATTAAAAGTCAGATGGATTTCAATAAAGAAGAAAAAGAATCTGTGTAAGACAACTTTTTGTTTTGGAAAAAGAAGAGAGTTTCTATCTGATTCTCAGAAACTAAGGTTAATTTATTTAGATGTGTATAGAAATTATTATGTGTAGAAATGGTTTCAAACTTCAACCATATGAGTGAAGTTTAGGAATATGCTTCTAAAGCAATTAATATTATTAATTGATTATTTATATATTAATTTATTTAACCATTGACATATTATAATTGTACATATTTTTGGGGTACAGAGTGATGTTTCAATACATATAATGTACAGTGATCAGATCAGGAGAATTAGGAGATCCATCATCTGAAACATTTATTATTTCTTTGCAGTGGGAACAATCAATATCCTCCTTCTAGGTATTTAAAACTATATGATATATTATTAACTATACTCATCCTACAGTGGTATAGAACACTAGAACTTATTCCTCTTATCTAGCTGTAATGTTGTATCCCTCAACAAATCTCTCCCTATCCTTCTCTTCCCCCTACTCTTCCCAGTCTTCAGTATCTTCTGTTCTACATTTTACTTCTATGAGATCCACTTTTTTAAAGTTTCTACATATGAGTGAAAACATGCATGTTTAAATTTCTGTTCCTGGCCTTTTTCACTTAACACAATGTCCTCCAATTCCACCCATGTTATGAATGAAAGAATTTCATTTTTAATGGCTAAATACTATTCAATTGTGTATATATGCCACATTTTCTTTATCCATTCATCGATTATTGGACACCTTGGTGGACTGCATATCTTATGAATAGTGCTGCCATGACTGTGGTGATGCAGGTGTCTCTTTGATATACTGATTTCATTTCCTTTGGATAAATGCCTAGTAGTTGGACTACAGGATTATATGGTAGTACTATTTGTAATTATTTTTAGGAATCTCTCTACTGTTTTCCATAGTAGCTGTACTCGTTTACATTCCCACCAACAGCAGGGATGTTTCAACAGTTCCCTAATTTCCACATCTTCACCAGCATTTTTTTTTTTGTCTTTTTGATATTAGTCATTCTAAATGGGGTGAGATGATACTTCACTGTGGTTTTGATTTGCATTTCCCTGATAATTACTGATGTTTGTTAAGCATTATAAAAATATTTTTTGGCCATTTGCATGTCTTTGAGCAATGCCTGTTCAGACCATTTGCTGATTTTTATTTGAAATTTGTTGTTGTTGAGATACTTGAGTTCCATGTATATTCTGGATATTAACTTCCTGTGGATGAATAGTTTGTAAATATTTTCTAGCGTTCTGTAGATGGAATTTTCACTCTGTTGTCTTCTTTGCTATGAAGAAGCTTTTTTATTTGATATTATACCATTTGTTTATGTTTGCTTTAATTGCCTGTGCTTTTGAGATCTTGTTCACAATTTTATTTTTTCTAGACCAATATCCTGACATATTTCTTCTATGTTTTGTTCTACTTGTTTTATAGTTTTGGGTCTTGCATTTAGGTCTTTGACCATTTGGAGATGATTTTTGTATAGGGTGAGACATGGAGGCCTAGTTTCATTCTTCTGCCTATGGGATGTTCAGTCTTCCCAGCACCATTTATTGAAGAGACTGTCCTTTCTCCAGTGAGCATCCTTCATTCCTTTGTCAAAAATAAGTACATTTAAAAATAACAAAAGATAACTACATTTATCTTTTGTTTGTAACACAAAAGATAAATACTTAAGAGGATAGATACTCCATTTTACATGATGTGCTTATTATGCATTGCATACCTGTATCAAACCATCTCATGTGCTCCATAAGTATATACAACTACTTTGTACAGAAATTAAAATAAAAATGAAAAAAAATCAGTTGGCTGTAGATACATGGATTGATTTCCGGGTTCTCGATTGTGTTCAGTTGATCTATGAGTCCATTTTTATACCAATACCATGCTGTCTTGGTTACTACAGCTTTTTAGTATCTTTTAAAATCTGGTATTATGATGCCTCCAGTTTTGTTACTTTTGCTCAGGATAACTTTGGCTATTTAGGGTCTTTTGTGGTTCCATATAAATTCTAAGTTTTTTTTTTTTTTTTTTTTTGAGACAGAGTCTCACTCTGTCACCAGGCTGGAGTGCAGTGGTACAATCTTGGCTCACTGCAACCTCCACCTCCTGGGTTCAAGGGATTTTCTTGCCACAGCCTCCCGAGTAGCTGGGACTACAGGGTATGCCACCACACCCAGCTAATTTTTGTATTTTTAGTAGAGACGGAGTTTCACCATGTTGGCCAGGATGGTCTTGATCTCCTGACCTCTTGATCCACCGACCTCAGCCTCCCAAAGTGCTGGGATTACAGGCGTGAGCCACTGAGCCTGGCCAAATTCTAAGACTTTTTTTCCTGTTTTTGTGAAGAATATCATTGGTAGGTTGACAGGGATTGTGTTGAATCTGTATCTTATTTTGGGTAATTTGATCATTTTAACAATATTAATTCTCAAATTTATTGGCATATGTTTGCTCATATCAGTCTCTAATGTCCTTTGTATTTCTATGGTATCAATTGTAATGTCTCCTTTTTTGCTTCTGATTTTATTATTTGGACATTCTCTATTTTTCTTAGTCTAGATTAACTAGACTAGCCTCTCAACCAGCGGGATTTGACAGTGTGGTGTCTTACAGAAAGTTTGCTCCCAGACATGGGTCCCTTGACTTCCTGCCTCAGAAGCCCAGCAGCAGGCATCGTGGAAAGGTGAAGAGCTTCCCTAAGGATGACCCTTCCAGGCCGGTCCACCTCACAGCCTTCCTGGGATACAAGGCTGGCATGACCCACATCGTGTGGGAAGTCAACAGGCCAGAATCCAAAGTGAACAAGAAGGAGGTCGTAGAGGCTGTGACCATTGTGGAGACACCACCCATAGTGGTTGTGGGCATTGTGGGCTATGTGGGAACCCCTCGGGGCCTCCAGACCTCCAAGGCCGTCTTCTCTGAGCACATCATCGATGAGTGCAAGAGACATTTCTGTAAGAACTGGCATAAATCTAAGACCACGGCCTTTACCAAGTACTACAAGAAATGGCAGGATGAGGATGACAAGAAGCAGCTGGAGAAGGACTTCAGCAGCATGAAGAAGTACTGCCAAGTCGTCCGAGTCATTGCCCATACCCAGATGCACCCGCTTCCTCTGCACCAGAAGAAGGCCCACCTGATGGAGATCCAGATGAATGGAGGCACCGTGGCCAAGAAGCTGGATTGGGCCTGTGAGAGGCTGGAGCAGCAGGTATCTGTGAACCAAGTGTTTGGGCAGGAGGAGGTGATCAATGTCATCGGGGTGACCAAGGGTAAAGGCTACAAAGGGGTCACCAGTTGTTGGCAAACCAAGAAGCTGCCCTGCAAAACCCACTGAGGCCTGCATGAGGTGGCCTGTATTGGGGCATGGCATCCTGCCCGTGTGGCCTTCTCTGTGGCACATAATGAGCAGAAAGACTACCATCACTGCACTGAGATCAACAAGAAGATCTGTAAGATCAGCCAGAGCTACCTTATCAAGGATGGCAAACTCATCAAAGAACAATGCCTCCACTGACTATGACCCGTCTGACAAGAGCATCAACCCTCTGGGTGATTTGTCCACTATGGTGACACTTCATAAAAACTGGTTGGTTTCTAGCCAGCCAATGGACTGGCTGATTTGGGGTCACGCAGTCAAACCTAATCCAGTGACTTTGTCATGCTAAAAGGCTGTGTGGTGGGAACCAAGAAGCAAGTGCTCACCCTCTGCAACTCCTTGCTGGTGGAGACCAAATGGCAGACTCTGGAGAAGATTGGCCTTAAGTTCATTGACATCACCTCCAATTTGACCATGCTGTTTCCAGACCATGGAGGAGAAGAAAGCATTCATGGGACCACTCAAGAAAGACCGAATTGCAAAGGAAGAAGGAGCATAATGCCAGGAACAGATTTTGCAGCTGGTGAGGTCTCAATAAAAGTTACTTTCCACTGGAAAAAAAGAAAAGAAATAAATAGCCTTGCTGGTCATCAGGAAAATGTCAGAGAAAAAAAAATTCTTCTAATCCATAAGCATGGTGTTATCTTTCCATTCTTTTATATTCTCTTCAATTTATTTTGTCAGTGTTTTGTAATTTTTCTTGCAGAAGTTTTCCACTTCTTTGGTTACATTTATCTTTTCAAAAAACCAACTTTTGTTTCATTAATATTCTATATTTTATAGTCTCAATTTTATTTCTGCTCTGATCTTTATTATCTCTTTCTACTAATTTTGAATTTGGTTTATTCTTGCTTTTCTAGTTCCTTGAGTTGTATCATTAGATTGTTTATTTAAAATATATAGTTTTTTTGATATATGCATTTATTTTTATAAACTTACCACTTAATACTGCTTATGCTGTGTCATATAGGTTTGGTATGTTGTGTTTCTATTTTCATTTGTTTCAAGGAATTTTAAGTTCTTATATAAAATTTCTTCCTTTACCCATTTGTCATTCAGGAACATGTTTAATTTCCATGTGTTTGTGTAGTTTCCTAGGTTCCTGTTGTCTTTGGTTTCTAATTTTATTCCATTGTGGTTAGATAAGATATTTGATATAGTTTTGATTTAAAAAAATCTTTCAAGACTTGTTTTGTGTCCTAAAATATGTTCTATTCTGGAGAATTTTCTATTTGCTGATGAAAAGAATGTATATTATGCAGCTTGTGGGTGCAATGTTCTGCAAATGTCTGTTAGGTCCATTTGGCATATAGTGCAATATAAATCTGATGTTTCTTTGTTGATTTCTGTCCAGATAATATGTTCAACGCCGAGAATGAGAAATCCCCAAATATTATTTTACAAGTGTCTATCTGTCCTTTTTAGATGTAATAATATTTTATTGATATATCTGTGTGGTTCATTTTTGGGTGAATATATATTTATAATTATTATATTCTTTCTCTGAATTGATCCCTTCATTCTTATATAATGTCATTCTTCATCTCCTTTTATTTTTTGACTTGAAGTCTGTTTTGTCTCATTGAAGTTAGCTACTTTTGTTTGCTTTTGGTTTCTTTATGCATGGAATATCTTTTTATATCCCTTCACTTTCAGTTGATGTATGTCTTCACAGGTGAGACGACTTTCCTATAGACAGCATATAGTTGGGTTTTGAAGTTTTACTCAAGCAGTTGTCTATGTCTTTTATTTTAATTAATTAATTAATTAATTTTTGAGATGGAGTCTGACTCTATCACCCAGCCTGGAGTGCAGTGACGTGATCTTGGCTCACTACAGCCTCCATCTTCCAGGTTCAAGCAATTTTCCTGCCTCAGCCTCCTGAGTAGCTGGGATTACAGGTGTGCACCACCACACCCAGCTACTTTTTTTATTTTTTAGCTAAGACGGGGGTCTCACCATGTTGGCCAGACTGGTCTTGAACTGCTGACCTCAAATGATCCCCCTGCCTTGGCCTTCCAAGTGTTGGGATTACAGGCCTGAGCCACCATGCCCAGCCCCAGTTAGCTGTATCTTTTAAACAGAAATTTTAATCTTTTACATTCAAGGTTATTATTATTAAGGGAGGACTTGCTCCTGTGATTGTATTGATTGTATCTGATTATTTTGTATATTATCTTTTATTTTTTTCTTCTGTTGTTTATTTTTGTGATTGGGTGGTTTTTCTGTAGTAATAAGGTTTGATTCATTTAGCTTTATTTTTTGTTTATTGGATATACCAGTGAGTTTTATAGTTTACTTTTTTTCATGATGGTGGTTATCATCTTTTCACTTACATATGTAAGAGTCCCTTGAGAATTTCTTGTAAGGCCAGACTAGTTATAATAAATATGTTCAGTTTGGCCAGATGCAGTAGCTCATGCCTGTAACCCCAGCACATTGGGAGGCAAAGGCAGGCAGATCACCTGAGGTCAGGAGTTCAGGACCAACCTGGCCAACATGGTGAAATCCCATCTCTGCAAAAAAAATATAAAAATTAACTGGGCATGATGGTGGGTGCCTGTGATCCCAGCTACTTGGGAGGCTAAGGCAGGAGAATTGCTTGAACCTGGGAGGCAGAAGTTGCAGTGAGCCAAGATCTCACCATTGCACTCCAACCTGGGCAACAGAGCGAGACTCTGTCTCAAAAAAAAATCCATAGTTTTTGCTTGTCTGTGAAATATTTTACTGCTCCTTCATTTCTGAAGGGTAGTTTTGCTGGAATAATATTCTTGGTTCACAAGTTGTTTTTTTTTTTTCTTTCAGCACACTGAATGTATCATCCTATAATCTTCTGGCATGTAAGATTTCTACTGAGAAATTCATTGTTAGTCTAATGTGGATTTCCTTATATGTAACTTGACACTTTTCTCCTGCTGTTGTTAGAATGCTTTGTCAATTTTTGACAATTTTTGTCAATTTTTGACAATTTGACTATCATGTGCCTTGGAGAAAACCATTTTGGATTAAATCTATTATGAGTTCTTTGAACTTTCTAGATCTGCGTGCCCATCTCTCTCCCAAGACTTAGAATGTTTTTAGCTGTGATTTCATTAAATATATTTTCTGCAGCTTTCCCCTTTTCTTCTCTTTCTGGAACATCTATAATGCAAATATTTTTTCACCTAATGCTGTCCCGCAAGTCCCGTATGCTTTGTTTTCTTTTTTATTCATTTTGTTGTTGTTATTATTTTCTACCTGTGTTATTTCAAGAGACCTGTCTTCAAGTTCAGAAGTTTTCTTCTGCTTGGTCTAGTATATTATTGAAGCTCTTGACTGTATTTTTTATTTTAGTCATTGAATTCTTCAGCTCTGGGGGATTTTTGATTTAAAAATATATCTATTTCTTTCTTAAATTTCTCATTTACATAATGAATTGTTTTTCTTATTTCATTGAATTATCTATCTGTATTCTTTAATATTTTCCTTAGTGTCCTTAAGATTATTATTTTGAAAATTTTCCTGGCATTTAGTATATTTCCTTATGATTGGGGTCTGTTAGTGGAGAGTTATTATGTTCCTTTGGACATGTCATATTTCCTTGCTTTTGCATGTTTGATGTGTTCCTCTGTTGAATTCTATGAATCCAATGGAACAGTTGCCTCTTCCAACTATATGGAGTAGGTTTATAGGAAAATACTCATTCATATAGATGGCTCTTGGGGTGTTTGTTTTATGAGGTGCATTAGCTTTGATTGTAGATGGACACAGTAGTGTAGTCTCTGTGTAGTTGCTTCAGTAATAATCCATGCTAGTGATGTTTGTGTCTCAGTAACCTAGGCTGAGATTGTGGTAGTGGTGGCATAACTTTGCTGGAGGTGGGCTTACCAGGTGTTTCTTAGTTTTTTTTTTCCAGGTGTTTCTTTAGATGTAGGCATGTGTGGGTGGTCGAATGGCCAATTTGAGTTTTGGCTTGTTCAGGTTGGGGTCATGGGATTCTTTTGTTGGCTGGGGGCATGGATGCACAGTAGCTAAGTCAGCCTGGAGATGTGCCTCTTAGGGAAAGTTGGCATGGCTAATTCTCAAGCCTAGGATATGGTGTACAGCTGCTTAGCTGGCCTAGGGACATGTCTTCCAGGGATGGCCCATGAGTCTATTTCTCAAGTCTGGAACAAAGGCACAGGACTGTTACCTGGTCTGAGACCATGTCTGATTTTTAAAAAACAGGTTTAATATTGACTTACTTTTAGCTCTTCAAATTTTGCATATACTTAGCAAAATGAGCCATAGAAGTTCTTTTATACTCGGGGGTGGAGAGCAACTGGCATTTATTACAAAAGTTCTGGCTCACTTTCCCTTGGAATTGAAAGCCCCAGCACTTCAGCCTGACCACAGTCTCAGAGAACACAACTCTTTTCCTGTCGCTTTCCCATCCTGTCTGCCCTATACCATGTCAGGAATTTAAAAAATCGATTAATTCATGATTAAGAAAGGAAGATAAAATGTAACCCAGCCCTTTTATTCATATATCAAAGTGAAATGCTTAGGCCTGACGATACCAAAATAATTGGATGACTTTTAAAAATACTCTTAAAACAATAGCAAAAACAATAAAACAAATCAATGGCTTGAAAATGATCATACTTGTCATTTAACGATAAGAAAAAAGCTGACATTATTTATTAGATTTTAAAGTCTCCTGGTTGTATCAGCGTAGTGCAGTTATGATGAGACAGTGTAATGTTAGTGTGAAATCACAGAATTTGCACACGGAGAGTGGGCTTGAATCTTATTTCTGCCATTAACCAACTATGTGTAGTCTTGTTGGCTGTTTTCTTTTCTGGAACTGCATTTTGTTTTAATCTATGTAATCGGGATAATCATAGCTCCCACTCCACAAATTTCATAAGAGTTTTGTGAATAACAAATAAGACAGTTGATATAGGATGTGAATATTTCTTGTAAAATTGTTTATTTACCATAAAACCCTGGGGATTGACATGGTTACTGGGAAATTGGGCTGTGTGAAATGAGTTCTCGAGGGTGGTTTCACTTTGAAGACCGGTGTGGCTAACTACTTGAACTTGGTTGAGTTCACTTCCATATTGGTTGACCTCATTTCAGCCATCAGGTAAGGCAAAGGATATCCTTGACACCTAGGGGGTATGAGGCGGGGGGTGAGAGGTTCCCTGCTGCCTCCTCTTTCTTTCATTGATGTGCAATAGAAGAGTGATATTCCCAGTAACTTACATGGAGGAGTCTCCCCAAATCAAGAGCTTTTTATTTTTTATATTGATTTTTAATTTTTTTAGGCTGTAGAAGATGTATGTTATTTCATATCATCTGGTCCGAAAATGTATTTCCTGGGTTTATAATTCGTTGCTGGGCTAATTAGTGTTAGAAGACAATTCTTCCTCTTGTCTTTCTGTATGGGTCAGGCCTTCTGAGCAATGGAAATGGACTCACTACAAAAAGAGAATGTTTCCTTTCTTCCAGAGTCATTTGTTCCCATTCTAAGGGTAATAGAGTCTAAAAACATCTTTTCATCTCCCTAGAGACATTGCTTATATATCAGATTGAAGAATTTCGCCTCTTCTCCCATGAGAAGATTTGTTTGTATTCCAGAGTAAAACATATAATGTCTCTGTCTCCAGAAGAGAAGTCGGGAATATGCGTCAGTAGTTTGTTATGTAAGCTCTTTGAGTTTCATAATCGTGGGGTTCTAGTTCTGTGTTGCAAACTCCTGCATGTGTAGAGATTTCAGGCCCACATTTCATGGCCCTATGGGGAATCACTCTATGGGAAACTGACACAGGTTGCTGCTTCTCTTTCTCTGTGTACACGCACGCATGCATGCACAGACATAGGCAACATTATATGTATATGGATTCCTACGTGTGTGTGTGTGTGTGTGTGTGTGTGTGTGTGTGTGTGTGTGAAGTTGCACGTTACCTTGCTAGCTTGTGGTAACATTTTGTATCCTTCATAGCTTTAGCCTTAACAAGTTACTTTCTGCATTATTTACTGAGCCTACCTGAGGTAACAACCACATAGAGTTTCATTTTGGGCTCTGAAAATAGTGTTTTTTGTAGTTCAAGTTTAGGAATCTTTGAGAGTTGGAGACTTTTTTTTAAAATCAACCTTTAAATACAGACAAATCATTTTCTAATGGGTATTTATTACATTAAGGGAGTAACTTGAGGATGATGGTGTACCTCTTATTTGTCAGTATATGAGTGAGTCCTTGACATTGCCATTGTAGAATTGCTTTGGGAATAGATTACCATTTGTGCCTGGGATTGCTGGAGACTGGTTAAGAGAGAGGTTATTCCTTTTTCTTGTCTTAGTCCACAAACCTTTGTGAATTAAGGGGCAAGATTTTTTACTTACCAGAATTTATGACATTTGTCATTTATCAAAGGTCATTCTTTATGGTAGTTCAACATTCCCACAGCTATTAGTACATTGAAGAGAGCATTAGACTCAGAGTCAAACCTGAATGAGAACCAGAGGCAGATTCTGATTTTAACTGGTTAGATGGTATTGGGAAAATCACTTTAATTTGATAATCCTCAGTTTTTTCACTTATTAAATGAAAATGACTGAACTGATTAAAAGGAATTATATAATGATCAAAGGGGCTAATAAATGAGATATATTTTTAAAACTATGAGGTGGGGATACTAGACCCATATACATATATTTTTTTTTAATTTAAATGTATTTATTTTGCTACTAGAAAGATTTAAATACCCAATCTGGCTGTGCATGCTTTCCTGCTATTCTTCAGGGCAGGGAGTGAAAATAAAACAATGTGTATCTGATTTTACCTATTTTCTTTATAAGTTTCAGGAGAATGGCATTTAATAATCATGATAGAAAGTGAAATCATGGTACATAGGTAAGCAAGTAGGCCCCATCAGAGAATGAGGGGCTATCTAGAGTGTTTTCTGAGACACCATTTATGTCAATTAGATAATGCCTTGTGGAAAGGACATGAGAAAGGGAATTTTAGGTTCTGGTCAAGTCCCTGGTTACCTAAGTGCAGTTCCAGGAGTGAATGGCCTTGGAGAGGCCACTTGGAATGAGAAATTATATCATGGAATTGGATTGGCATCAGGGAACCGTGGGGGAGAACTGGAGACGCATCAAGACTAATCTAGTGAATTAGCTTTAAGAGGAATGAGTCTTTGGTGGCGTCCCATAGCACACAACAGTGGTATGCTCTGCTCTGGAGAGACAGAACATAGTGGGGTCTCTGTGACTAAGGAAGCCAGGGAGTAGATGGTGAGACCCCATGCAGACTCTTCAAAGGCAGTAGTTCTTTGGCATTGCCACTGTTGAAGGCCGTTTCTGAGTGTAATCACCTCTGTGGATTGTCATTGCTGTTGAGAGTGACACTTTGGAGCCATGACTGTCGGAAGGTGTTGCCATGGCTAATGGGGAAATTGTCAGTGGGAGTCCAGGTCAGAACATCTGTTGCCAGCAACATCTTCCTAAGATGGAGGGACCAAATTATGTCATGGTATTTTGTTTTTGTCACTTTTAAAACATTATTTTGTAAATCTTCATGATAACTCTATAAGTTAGGTATTATTATCTGCATTTTACAGAGGTAGGAATTGAACTTTGGGAAGCTTAAGTAACTTTATTAAAGTCATGCAGTATAGTAAATTGTGGAGCTGGGATTTGAACATAGATCAAATGACAAAATCCAAGCTCTTTTCATTTTCAATACATTTTGTTACTTAATGGTCTTTAGCCTTTCCTATCATCCCAGAGAGAGCCATGCTTGATATCTGGAGTTGGATGGAGATCCTTTTTGGTCAATGCACTCTCCACTAAAAAGAAAGAATCACAGCTTCCCAGATGACAATTGAGATGAGAAGCTCAGGCAATCTGGGATAGAGTTCAAGCTATTAACAGGACTCTTTATACTAACTCTACTTACTGATTTCTGGTAAAATATGTCATTCACAAGGAAAAAAAAGACTTTCACAAGAAAAAGGACTGCAATAAAAATTTTTTCACTTCCTTCAAATAAACAGCATAAGTTTAAAAATCAAGACAGCAAAGGATGACAAATTCTAAGATATGCTTGAATTTAACAGTCATAAATAAGTGAAACAAACATTAAAAGGGAAAATCAAAAACATTGATAGAATTGGCTTCCTACCTAACAAACAGCATGTGACTGAATGAGTCTCAGCAGCCACTGCTGGCTTCTAAGTGGAATTACCCATTATGTGGGAAGAAAAGAGCATGGCTGGTCTTAGATAATTGCCTCACCTAGTGTATCCTGATAATTTAGTTTCAAAATTAGTTCAAATTCTATGAAGATGAAAATCAGCACATGTATTAAAAATGCCCTTGGTGAAAAGCAAAGTGAAATGATAAATGGTCCCGTGTCCTTGCATGGCATCATGTCCAAGGTCCCCTGGGGTGGTTAAGAATTCCTGACTGGCTTAATGTCTACCTTAATGACGACAAAGAAGGACTAAATAGTATTTAATGATGTTTTAAGTAGATCCTAAGTGGAGTCTCATGATCAACATCAAGGAGTAGAGGAAATACAAATGAAAGTCAGAAACAGAGCAACCACCACAAATGTCTTCCTGCAGCAGTGAGGATTAATAAACTCAGAGAGCTCATGGGACAAGCTAGCATGTATGAACCTGAAAGTACCTGCTGGCCTGTCCCAAGTACTGCTGATGGCTGGATATGCATAACCAATTGACTTTGGACATCTGAGTTTGCAAAGCAGGTGCTTAGAAAGTTGGGAGAGACATTTTAAAAAATATATTTTGAATTATAAACAAATAGTTATGCATTAAAGTTTATTTTATATAGGAACATAGAAAGAATAATAAAATATTGACTTTAGTCTTATCATCAAACAGGAATCACCTTTGACCTTTTCATGTGAATCCTTCATATATTATGCTAGCATAGATTTCATTTTTAAAGCATAGTTGTAATCATATTGTGTATACAATTTATATTTTTTATTTAGTAAAATCATCTTCATAATTATATATTTTTTTCTTGTCAACAATTATATTTGGTGAAGATACTAGATGTTATTTACAGAAGATATACATACATACAATTCCTATACATTAAAGGTAGTCTAATTGTGAAAACAGGAAAAAATGTACTTCAAAATTACGTACTAAATAAAATAAATAAAAAGTAATTATTTGGCACAATATCTATTAGGTAGCAAATAAATAACTCTATACCATTGATTGAATGAACTATTTACAATCTATTTGAAAGTGCAAAACAATTGCTGAAAATTAAGATATTTGTAATGACATTTAAGTCCAGAAAATACTTTTTCATCAGGTACAATAAATTAATAATGCCTTAAATAGAGGTGCCATAGTAAACATATCCCATTATTACCTAGATGTTTTCATGTTTTCACTCTCATAAAAAATGCCATGATGAACATCATTTTGCATAAAACATATTTCCTGGCTTCCAAAGAATTCATTTGAATTAATTTCCAAAGGCAGAATTTCTGGATCAAACAATATGATAGTCTCTTGATAAATGCTGACAATTTGTTTCTTGAAAGAACTGTGTAATTTTTTTCTATTATAATACGTGCTCATTAGCACTAGGTATTCTTATTTTTGAACTCTGCTAATTTAAATTAAAAATGATATGTTTATTTCATGTAAACTTATTGGGTCACTATTAAAACCAAGTATTTTTACTAAGTTTATTACCACATATTGCCTTACTTGATGTTATTTGTGTTTTTCATGTTGTTTGCCTATTCATCTTGGATTGGCTTCAAACTGATCTCCCTTACCTCTGGTCTAACCATCCTTTACATGTTGCTAGAATTACTCCTAAAAGCAATACCCTTATCACATTCCTGCTCACTCATATATTTCACAGGCTTTCCATGTCTACAGAAGTATAGTGAGTTCCTTACCCTCTGTGAAAAGCGACCACAATATGGTTCAAGCTGTCACACTGCCTGGTACTGGGTAGCTGCAATACGTAAGTAAATAGTATCCTGAGAGTTGTGCAGTGTTCTCAACTCTTGTTCTCAACTCAACAAGAGTTGAGAACACTGTTTAATGACTTGTTTAGGGTCACACGTTTTCTTAAATTCTAGCAGGTAGGCAGCCAAGCTTTCTTTGATCAGAGAATCTGGATGAAAGAAATGCCACTGGAATTCTGTTCCATATTTCCCCTTTACATGCCAGTGGAACAGCAGTGCAGGGACAAGCCCCCTCTGCCTTCGAGTCAGATCTTCCTGGGCTCCAGTCTGGCCTTTGCCACTCATGTGACCATGGCCTGGGGCAGTCACTTTACCTCTGAAATAATGCCCATCTCCCAGAGTTATTGTGAGCATAGAGTAAAATGATGAAAAGGACTACTGCGTTGTGTAAATGAATAACTAACTGAATCACAGTCTTCTAAATAAATAATCCTACCCCTTTAAAATATGAGTATGCAAAATAGTCACATTTGTAGAAGCAACAGAATAGAATGGTGGCTGCCAGGATCTTGGGGATTAAGGGGAGTTGCTAATCGACAGGTGTACAATTTCAGTTATGCAAGATGAATACATTCTAGAGTTTTGCTGTGCAATATTGTGCTATAGAGAATGATACTCCAGTGCACATTTAGAAATCTGTTAAGGCCGAGTGTGGTTGCTCACGCCTGTAATCCCATCACCTAGGTGGGTGGATCACCTGAGGTGGGTGAGGTGGGTGGATCACCTGAGGTCTGGAGTTCAAGACCAGCCTGACCAATGTGGAGAAACCTCGTCCCTACTAAAATTACAAAATTAGCCAGGTGTGGTGGTGCATGCCTGATGCCTGTAATCCCAGCCACTTGGGAGGCTGAGGCAGGAGAACAGCTTGAACCTGGGAGGCAGAGGTTGCAGTGAGCTGAGATCACTTCAGTGTACTCTAGCTTGGGTAACAAGAGCAAAACTTCATCTCAAAAAAACAAAACAAAACAAAACAACAAACAACAACAACAACAAATCTGTTAAGGTGGTAGATTTTATGTTAAGTATTCTTAGCATGATAAAATAAAAAAATTGTAAAGATTTGGTTCTCAGGATTTTATTTTATAAGCACAAGAAACTTAGACTTGCCAAAATTCATTGTACAGGTTGCAGCATGCCTGAGTGAATCATGTTTAATTGTTGTCGATTTGGGTATTAAGTTCACTTCTTAACTGGCAAGAAGTTCTCCCAGCTTTTCCTAAGGAATCCAGATCCTCACAACCTTATTAATATAATTTTACTATTGAAAAATATATATAATACAGTGTATGATATTTGTCACTCACTGATCCCTGAAAACACTTTTTAAAGTCTTAAAAGTAACTGTTGTTGGGTGTGGCAGCCCACACTTGTAATCCTAGCACTTAGGGAGGCCAAGAGGGATGGATTGCTTGAGTTCAGAAGTTCGAGGCTAGCCCAGGCAACGTGGCAAACCCTGTCTCTATGAAAAAATACAAAACATCAGCTGGGCATGGTGGTGCATGCCTGTTGTCTCAGCTATTTGGGAGGCTGAAGTGGGAGGATCACCTGAGCCTGGTGGATGAGGCTGCTGTGAGCCATGATCGTGCCACTGCACTCCAGTCTGGACAGAGAGTGAGACTCTCTCTTAAAAAAACAGAGTAACTGTTTCCTCACTCACCATTTGGCAGGTAATAGATCATCACATGCCAGTTTGGGGGAAACTATCAAGGATTCTTGTGTACAGTGTTGAAACAAATACAAAAATCAGGAAAATCTAATGATAAAAATATTGAAAGCATGTTTTGTGTGCAAAAACTTCTCCTTATTTCTAATTGAGTGCTATTTTTAAAAGTTTCCCCCAAACTGTAAATTGTTTGCATATATTTGTAAGTCTAGATATCATTTATTTTAAACATTTGATATCAAATCAGAAAATACAAATAAAAAAGGGACAAACACCGATGCTGTGCTAAATGAACTGGATAGTAAAGAAACGATTTTCTACATTTAAGGAGACTGTTTATTAGTGACCAGAGGCCAGGAATCCAATTTGTGAAGATAACGCAAGATTGTGCATTTGAATCCTTGGCTCTGAGACGTGATCTTAAATGTTATGGATTCCAGTGGCTTAAAATATTTTAAAGGATATCCAATTTTTTATGGCATTTAAAAAATAGATGTCTAAAAACAACTGAGATTTTCTCAAGTTGATTTACCTTGCACAAGTCACAAGAGTAAAGCCGATTTTCTGATACTGTGTCCTGCATTTATCTTTCAGGAGTGAGAGGGCATTCTAATTAAAACTAATCCAGTGGAGAACTTGAAATATCAGGTGCTTTAATGTGATTTGCTTTTTAACAGCCAAGACTATCTTGCCATAAATATTTTGCCCCTGGCTGGTTAGAACCTAATTCAAAAAAGTGACAAGGTGGTAATGACTTCTGGGAAGCTGGTTCTGTCAGAAGAGCTCAGAGATCTCTTGGCTGGGCTCAGGCTCAGAGGAGGAAACTCCAGACCTTCATCCCCTCACTCTCAAGGAGTGACACAGTTGCTCACCTTTAAAGAGAGGATGAGAGACTTCCCTCCGCCTGTTTACATAAAATAGTACAATACTTCCTCTCTTCCCTTTGCCTGTTTATTCTTCTTCATAGCTTTGATAACTGGGAGATGCAGAATGAAATTGTTCTTCTGTCTTCTCGGTGTTGGGATGCAAGTTTTATGAGTGAGTTAGTTTGTTGCTGTGTTCACAGTACCTAGAACCACACCTGGCACTTGATAAGCACTCTCTGCGTATTTATCAAAAGCATGAGTGAGCAAATAAACACAAGAATATAAGCAACTTCCAGACCATCTTCACCAATCAAGACATACTTTGATCTCTCAAAACACACGGAATACAGAATCAGCATCTTCTACCTATAGTATCTCCTTCCCCTTACCAACATTCATGTCCTAAAAGCCCAGTGGAACTGCTGCACCCCAAATGCCTGGCTTGACTTCTGCACTGGAAATTAATTTCTCCCTACTCTGAATGGCTTGAGCACTTAAAAATACTTCATACTATGTTAGAGTATTTTATATATATATATGATATGTCAAATTATAATTTGATTTGACATTTACTATGTTATAGCATTATAACTATTGTAAATATAACTATATTTGTAATATAATTATGTAGGTTTTCTCCTGCTAGTCTTTGAAATCCATGAGGATAAAAACTGAGTTGTGATCATCTTTTTATCACCTAATGAATCTAATATCTTACATCATATATAGGAGACATTCAATAAATTATTTTTGGAATAGCCAGCCAATGTGTGACTGTTATATATGATATATGTATCACACACATGTTACATAACATGTACATTAAAAATTTTATAAACATGCAATTATAAAATATAAACATATAATTATAAAGTATAACATGTAATCATACAATATAAAATACAAACATAATCATAAAATCATAACACACACACATGAAGGTGACACTGTTCTATATAACATGCATGTAACATGAATGTAACATATGTGATATATGTTACATGTAGCACTGGAATCACCATGTGTGTTTGTGTATGACATATATACATGGATATAACATACATGTGTATATAACATATATGTATATAAAATATATCTATATATATGTATATATGTAAACCCTGGTGAAGGAAAGGTCTGGGAAGTAGATGGTTCAATAGTACAGAGATCACTCAATAATTCTTCCATCAACCTTATGTTCCTCATAAGGACATTAAATTTCTCTGGAAATTCATAACATGTTACCAGGCCTACACTGTTTGAACGTCGTTAGGGAAATGGCTATGCGAATGCCTTCTTTCCAGGCCTGCCTGTGGGAGGGGTGCCATGCTGTCCTGGACTCAGACACGCTTGTGCCCATGTCTGTTCCCATCATGTCCTGGCTGTGTGACGTGTCGTTCACCCTCTCTGCACCTTCGTTACTTTGTCTATAAAATGGTGAGAAGAATTCTTATCTTGCCAGGCCCTTCTGAATGTTCTGTGAGAACATGATTGCCAAGTGCCCAGGTGTGTCTGGCACATAATGGGCTCTCTCAAGCAGGGGCCTGATCACTGTTGTCACTGAGCTTGAGCCATCCCAAATGCTCTGCACACTGCTTGCCTTTGTAGAACGTCCTCATCAGAGAGGAAATTAGAAATGCAGTTTATTTATCATGCTTTGCCTCTGTGTATTCAATATTCATCACCAGCTCCTTCACAATTTCTTGGAAGTGTTCATTACAGTCATATTACCTGAGAGCAGCTGAGTCCACAGGAGGTAGGTGGAACATGAACTCTGGAAAATAATCCATTTCAGTTTAGTTCATAACAATGACAGTAATCTATGACTAGGCTCTCAGGTTCTGTGCTAGGGCTTTCATGTACATTTTCTGTCCTCAGAATACTTGTGTTTCTGCATTCTGAGGAGCAGTGTCAGGCTCCCATCTTCTCTAAGACATAGCTCATTTTTATGCCTAGTTACAGAAAGAGTGGTTTTATGTATTGAAAACTGACTAGTCCAAAGTTACCCAGGAATATCTCATTCTAAGTGGCTGGCTCTTGTTTTTTCAATGAAGCCTAAGCACTTTGCATTCAGATACAGGGAAGCTTTTCCTGCTTTAAGAAATTGATAAGAAAGTTTTGATCCCAGCCCAGTGAGATTAAGCCACCATGGTGCCTACTTTCATGCCAATCTCACTGCCCATGTGTATATGAACCCTGATAGTAGTCACTCACTAAAAACATTTTTAAGTAGTAAAATAAGAAAGTGAGCTGTGGTTTTTCACTCACAGTTTGGCAAACAAATTGTATGTGAACTTGACCTCATTGGCAAGAACTTTAATAAAACCAACGAATATGTATACTCTGCAATTCGTAAAGTTCACACTGTCACTTATCATTTACCACATCATCTGGTATACACTACCCTATGCATTGTTAGCCCTGTTTTCCAGATGAGAAATATGCGGCTCAAGGAATTTTGAACATTTCTGGAGCACATAGGCAGTAAACGTTGGAAATGGGGTATAAACCTAGGTCTTCTGCTTCCAACCCAATGATTTAATTAATAGATAATGTATTAGTCCATTCACATTGCTATGAAGAACTACCTAAGACTGAGTAGTTTATAAAGAAAAGAGGTTTAATTAACTCACAGTTCCTCAGGTTGTTGAGATTCACTCGGGTTTGCTGGCAAAATATTAGGGAAATATTAAGGAAAGTTGGAAGGTTATAGTCTCAAATCTCTTGGAAGGCCAGAAGGTTTTAATGGAATGGACTGAAGGCAGCCACTTAATTACCTTAGCATAAGGTAAAAGATAGGGACAATAAAGCTTCCCCAGTTAAGTCTGTTTACCCCGCATCCCTTTGTCTCTACTCTAATTTGTTTGCTCATGTAAACTTTGTGCTGATGGTCCTTTCAGGGGGAGGTCAAAGGGGAATTACTCGTTCATGGTGTTTACTCTGGGCCCCTGGAACCTAAAGCTTTTATCATTCCTAAAGCCACTCTTTTAACCATGTTAATTATCCACAAGCATGTTGACTTAGAACCTCTGTTATTGAATTTCTCTTGAATAAATGTAAGGAGTTGCAGGGAGTTATGGCTGGTTAGCTGCAATCGTCCTCTGAAAGCAGCCAACGACCATCCAAAGCCCACTCAGATCGGGGCATGTGAGTGCATTCATTCATCCTTCCTTGAGTCAAGGTCTGCAGGACAGACCTTTGCAGTTGGTAATTGACATCTCAACAGGCTGTTCAGGATGCATGGCTGGGGAGGCCTCAGGAAACTTACAATTGTGGTGGAAGGAGGGGGGAAGCAAGCGTCTTACCATGGCAGAGCAGAACAGAGAGTGTAAATGGGTAACTGCTACATGCCTTGAAACAACCGGATCTCATGAGAACTCATTCACTATCACCAGAACAGCCGGGGGGAAGTTGGCCCCCATGATCCAATCACCTCCCACCTGGCCCCTCCTCCAACACATTAGGATTAAAATTCAACATGGAGATTTGGGTGGGGATACAAAGCCAACCTATCTCAGATAAAACTGATTTTTATCTGTACATAATGCTCAAATGGCCCTTCTATTTGCTGACTTGGCAATTACCAGGTTAGGTTTGTAAATGGACTCCTCCACAGTGCTTTGAAGTAGTTGGCTATCTTACATTAATGTATTAAAAAGAGTCATTTGCAATCGTCCTTCTCTGCTGAGAGAGGGGAGGTTAGCTGGAGTCAAGCCCTGTGAGAATTGTCACAATGGCAGAGTTCCTGCAGCGATGAATGAATGGGCATTTGCTGCCCCGTCTTCCTGGTCTGCCACAGATGGCTGGTAGAGGCCCAGGAAGGTAAAGAGACTTTTAGAGGGTCTCAGAATGGAAGCGGGGTAGCTGTGGTTTGCAGAGCCAAGAGGAGAGGGAGGCTCACTCAGTGCCTGAGCATTGTATGCTTGCCTGAACATTAATTAGGACTAATTCGATGATTGCCAGCGTGCTGGGAGTCTCTTGAAAGATGATCCGATTTGGAGAAATTCAGCCTGCTGCTTGGAAATGAAACCCATCAGGAGACCTTTTCCTTACTGTCCTCTTGTGAATGAAAGTGTATTCCACTTCAAGAAGATGTGAGGGTGAAATTTTAATTGCATAAAAGACAAGAAATTCTCCAGGATGGTTCCCATAGCAACTGCAGTGTGTGTGTGTGTGACACATTTAACGTATGCATTACAGGAGAAAAAGCAGCTTATCTTCACGTACAAGTCTAGAATGTGGAACTGTGGAGGGAAGGGAAGAGGACATGAATCCCCAGAGTAGCCTGATACTGGATTTACTGTTTCCCTGATGTGTGTATTTTTTCTCCTCACCACTGCAGTAGCAAATTGTACCCATTTGTCTCTTCTTTTTTCTTGGCTTCACATAGGAGGTAAGGTGCCACCTCGCCAGAGGACACCCTGAGGACAAAGCAGCTGACTCCTAGGAGACAGGGTTTGGTCACAGATCTCCATTGTATAGGCCTTTGCTTTTGGAGATTGTTAAGCCAACAACCTGTGAGAGCAGGGGACCCGTGGGCTTAGCTGGTTGGCAGACTGGGCTAAGTCCCAGCTTTCACTTACTAGTTCTATAAATGTGGGCACATCTCTTAATTAATCGGAGTCTCCATTTTCTCTTTTTATGAGTTGAAAATCTATCAAAGGAAGAACAAAGCAACCACTTAGTGCACTGTTATATTTAGGAGAAAGAAGAAAGCAAAGAGGCTCAAGGCTTCTTTTCTTTCCAAGAGTCCTGCCAAAAAGTCAGAAATCCAACTGGTTGGGTTTACACTGTTTAGTTGGAGGCCACCATGACCTGGAAGGTAAGATGTACTGTTTGCTGACACAGGTAGGGTGTAATGAATAGACCATCAATCAGAGAGAAGACTTACTGAATGGGAAAAAGTGAGGAGAAAGGAATTGATGAGCAAGTCCAAAATAAAGTAGGATTGTGCTTCTGTTTACCTCACTTAACAGAGGTTGCCTCTCTGTTCGTGTTTCTCTTCTGTGGTTGCCTGGAAGCCAGCAATGTCTAACTCATCTCATGGTCCCAAGACCAAAATCAAACTTACAGAAGCCGAGAGTAAAGGGCGATTTCTACTCTCTGGGACTGGAGGAAATGAGGAGATGTTGGCCAAATAATACAGACTCCAGTTATAAGATGAATGAACTCCGGGGATCTAATATACAGCATGGTGATGACAGTTAACATTTACTTGAAATTTGTTAAGGGTGTGCTTGGTAGATGTTTCCACCAAAAAAAGGTATCTATGTGAGGTAATGGCTGCGTTAACAAACTTGATTATGGTAACCATTTCACATATAAGCATACAGCTAATCACCACGTTGTACATCTTAAATTTACACAGTTTTATTTATCCGTTATACCTCAGTAAAGCTGGGGGAAATTTAAAAACAAAAAACAAACAAACAAACACAAGCACAGGGCCTGGCACTGGGTCAGTGCTGGGCAAATGCTGAGCTGAACCAAATCTGACCTAGTTTATTGCAGAAGTTCATGCGCCAGACTAGAAAGGGAAGCAGCGTATAGTTTATTTATTTGTTTATTTATTTTAACTTTTATTTTAGGTTCAGGGGTACATGTGAAGATTTGTTACGTAGGTAAACTCATGTCATGGAGGTTTCGTGTACAGATCACTTTATCACCCAGGGTTTAAGCCGAGTATCCAATAGTTCTCTTTTCTGTTCCTCTCCCTCCACCCTCAAGTAAATCCCAGTATCTGTTGTTTTCTCCTTTATCTTCATCAGTTCTCACCACGGAGCTCCTATAATTTAGTGAGGATATTTGGCAACAGTTTTTTAAATAAAAGCATAAAATTACTATTATAGGGTCAGATACTTGAGTTTTCTAAATTCAAGCACAGTCTTTTTTATTGTGTGTGTGTGTGGTTTTTTTTTTTTTTTAGAATCTGTATTGTTAATTTTCCTGTTGTTTGGATAAGGATCTTTCTGAAAATTTCAGTGTGTCTTCCTTGAGTTCCTTGGGATGGAGAAGAGGGATTTTAACTTTTTCACACAGCTTTGCTAGAGAGAAAATTGAGGGGGTGGTGACAGCTTTTTTCCTTCTGAGTCCTTGAAACATTTTGTACTTGGTTTGTCTAAGGAACAATTCTCTTACAATATCAGCATCTGCTTTTCTGCCCTTTGGAAGGCGTAAAGAGCTCTGGGGTCTCCAGCAGACTACTCCTTCCCATAATATTAAATTCAGCCCTGTCAAGTCAAGGTTTCCAACGTTGTTCCTGGCATCAGAGGGCATCTGTCATTGCAAAGAGACAACAATATCTACCGACAGCCCAGAGAAATCATGTTGGAAGTGTTTCCCTCTGGGCTGAGACATGGGCAGGTGGGCAACGCAGGAGCAGATGTCCCCTGATTAGGAAGGGGGATTTGACCTTGAAGGACAGCCTGGTGCTGCACGCCGCCTGCCATAGAGCCTATCTGGACTGAAATTGGGACTCCAACACTCATTCGCTCTGTGCCTCTGGATAAGTTCTGTCACCCTCTAGGCCTCCGTTTCTTCATTTGTAAATTGAGATCATAAATAGTACTTATTTAGCTGAGGGTCATCGGGATGAAATGAGCCAATACATGTGAAAAGTCTTAAAATACTCCTGGCACTTAAGATGAACATAAGTATTAACGACTACTGTCCTTATTAGTGTCCCAATGAATCTAGCTATCAGAGAGACCCAGTGGGGTCTCTTCTGTCTTCTCTGGATTCAAATCCAAAAGACACTATTGGAGATCTGTGTGCCAAGCACTGTGACAGAGACTTATAAATGTTATCTCTTTTTAACCTCAAAGGAGGACAGCAGGGATGTCACTGACTTACTGACTTATGAACAGGCCTGGTGATGGCGGAGGTGGGGATACATGGGGGCCACCTAAGTCAGAGCTGTTTATACTTGTGTTTGGGGAGGAAGAGGGGAGCATGATATGGGTTAATACCATTGGGCCATGTGCTGCCAGGCTAGGTGTTAGGAGACAGTAGACTAAGACAGAGCTATGTATACTTGTGTCTGGGGAGGAAGAGGGGAGCATGATATGGGTTATAACCATTGGGCCATGTGCTGCCAGGCTGGGTGTTAGGAGACAGTAGACTGGGCGTGGTGGTGGCCACGTAGCTACTTGGGAGGCTGAGGTGGCAGGAGTGCATGAGCCTGGGAGTTCAAGGTTACCATAAGCTATGATCATGCCTGTGAGTAGCCACTGCACTCCAGCCTGGGCAACATAGCAAGACCCTGCCTCAAAAAAAAGGGAAATTTTTTTGCTACAGCTCAGCCCTGAAAAACAGCAGATGATGATGTGTCCAGGCTAGTGTCAAGTCAGGCTGAAGCATGTGGTCTGCATTTGCTGAACAAAGCACAGAGTGTGGGTGGGGTACACTGAGGTGGGGTTGGGTAGCACGGAATGGGGAAGGCTATTCCACATGATGTTGCAGGATGCTGAGCAGTCACAAAGGTGAGTGTTTCTGACCCAGCCCAAGGGCTTAGAACAGGTGCAACAGCCCGTGGCAGGAATGGAGGGCTCCACACGTGGCTGCTTCTCAGAATCTCCAGGGGAGCTGTTAAAAATGCAGGTTGTTCTGCCATGCATCCAACCCCCTTAATCAGAATTTCTGAGGGGTGGAAACTGGAACAATACATTTTTGACGTAATCCTCAGATGATTCATGTGCAGCTGTCCAGCCCTAGGCTTCAATGATGGGGGTCTGGGCATCACTGGTGTAGCCCATTGAGCAATAAGCAGGGATAACACAGCTCCCTGTTGGAAGTTACCTGATACCTATAGTGATGTTAGACTTTTAGGGCTGAAGGAGCTTCAGCCTATGCTGAGGGCAGGTTAAGAGAAATGAGGAAGACAGCTTTGTTCTTGGCAGAGCCCAGAATCCATATGGGACAGGTAACAGGTGAAGGTTGGGAAAAGAAGCTAGGACAAGGAACAGCAACTGGCCCCAGGACTACAGGTGCTGGAGGCTCTGGCACACCTGGAAGGTGGAACTCTCAGAGTGAGGGGAATGGTAGCTGCTCCCAGGCTGTGACTCTTAGGAACCTTGTTTGAAGAGAATCGAGAAGCATCAGCCACATCCAAGACCCCTTGCTCCAGGAGGGTGCCACTGGAATCCCATATGTCCTAGGTTCCGTTATCATCATAGCCCACCCTAGGACATGCAGGGTGGCTCTGATCTTTGAGCTGCTTCAGGCTGTAGGTACTTTCTGGGCTTTGAGAGTTTCAGAGAAATTCAGCAGGACTAGATCCTAGCAATGAATGTAATTCTACCTCCTCCTCTCTCATCTTTCTATTCCCACTACCGGAAACAACCCCTTCACTGTCTCTCAATAGTTGAAGCCTCCACTTTCCTTCAAGGTACATCCAAAATGGATTGCCATTTGTTTATGGCAATCAGTTTTAAGCTTAAGGCAATTCAGTTCTGTTAAACATATACTTACTGAGTACATGTTATGAACAAAACCTTGAGTATGGTGCTGGAATGTAAAAGAAAAATTAGGACAAGTTCCTAGTTTTCAGGGAAATTTGTGCAAGGAAAGAAAAATGCAGGTAAACAAACATCCTTCAGTGTGCTAGGTACATGATAGAGATAAATTCTAAGTTTTAAAAAGTTCTGTGTAATAGCTGTTTCTGTGCATGCTTTATCTCTTCTATCTGACTTTATCTCTTCTATCTGTCTTCATGACTGGGGACATGTCTCTGTCATTTTTGTACTCCCGCCCTCTGAAACAGTGAATGGAATTGTGTTGGTGTTCAATAGATATTTATTGGTTTGGCTTAAACCGAATTCTATATAACTATATGTTTTTAATAAATATAATTATTTGATTTCATTTAAAAGTCACTTGGGAATACATTATGTAATATCAAGCTATTGGAAAGACAGATTTAGGAGCGTTTGCGTTGGGCTTAGTTTTATTTCTGGCAGTGACTGGGTTTTTAATAAACATGCTGGCTGCAAGGAATAAAGATAAAATATAGTTTGAACATTTTTAGACAACTCTGAATTAGAAGAATTTGCCAACACTTTGAAAGGGCAAATTTTGTGATTCAAAATTATTTGGACCAATTAAAGTACTGATAAAATTGAATGGAATGATTGTCGTTAATGTTATTCTAGAAGAAAGAATTGATGTCTCCAAACGCCCAATAAGAATGGAATGGGTGGAGATCATCTCAGCAAAGAGAGTTTTGGAAGAGCAGGAGAATAAGACAGAAAAAAAACAGATCAAAGGTAGATCAGCAGATTTTGCTCCTCTGTCCCCTCCTCATGTCAACATAAAACAATTCGTCTTGGATGTGGTAGAAATGGAAAAAATAAACGGGACAGTTGTGAGTGAAAACATAGGTCTGGCCAGGCGCGGTGGCGCATGCCTGCAATCCCAGCACTTTGGGAGGCCGAGGTGAGCGGATCACGAGGTCAAGAGATCGAGAGCATCTTGGCCACCATGGTGAAACCCCGTCTCTACTAAAAAATACAAAAATTAGCTGGGCATGGTGTCACGCGCCTGTAGCCCCAGCTACTTGGGAGGCTGAGGCAGGAGAATTGCTTGAACCTGGGAGGCAGAGGTTTTAGTGAGCCGAGATCATGCCACTGCACTCCAGCCTGGCATCTGGCGACACAGCAAGACTTTGTCTCAAAAAAAAAAAAAAAAAAAAAAAAAAGCATAGGTCTACAGTATTGTAATAGCGTCTTTGGTCAGTCTAACCTCTCCCAGTGTCAGTTTTTTCATGTGTAAATGGGGAGCATGGTGGGTTCTTCCCAGGGCTGTTGTGGGTGAGAATCCAGTGGGGTGAGACATGTAATGTGCCTTGCAGGATAAGTTGCTCATAGTAGGCACTCAATAAATGGCCACTTCCTTCAGAGGTCCCCTTCCCTGACGTAACTACAGGGAGCTTGGTGGGAGCTCAGAAATCAGGAACAGATCCTCATAAACATTATAAAATTGTTTGGAGAAATGAATGTAGAGCTGGTAGTGTGCTGGTGTTGGCAGCTGCGGCCTCTGATGAGGCTTGTCTGGAATGGTGCATTGCTGTGGTTTGTGCCTTCCCTTTCCTTACCCCATGAAACTCCGTGGCCAGAGAAGCTCCTTTGACCAGTTTAGAATCAATGTTGGTTGTAGGTGGTGGTGGAGGAGAGTGCTGTTACCTGCAAATTGCACACCTGGAAGCCTATGCAGCTCCTCACTCACACCTGCATGGATGAGTGAGGAAGGGCAATGGTGTGGAACATGCAGAATGTCTGGGTCTCCTAAGAGTTTCTCCAGCAAAGAAAATACCCAGATTCGGGGCTGACTCCACACAAGCCTGGACAGTTCTTGCCAGGGGCGGCCCTGAACCATTTCCTGAAAATGGAGAAATATCATTGGCTTTTTTTTGAAGCACCATTGGGTCCAACATAAGGTGACTGTATATTTTAATCATCTAAGGTTTTGAGAATGAGTGAAGACACCTTGACAAATTGCGCACAGATGACGGGCATAACTATGATGGTCTTAGGCACAACAGGACGTATGGTGCCCCTTGTCAGGTACCCTGAGCAGAGGAGGGTATACATCGGATTGCACTGCCTGGAGTCATTTTCATGGGCACCTAGCTGAATACCCATCCGGATTTGATGACTTCCCTGAGCTACAATGAAGAGTTTGGTTCCCTGAAGACTCTATTATGAGAAAGACACACTAGGACTTATGAGGGATAATGCAAATACCCATTTGTGTAATGATTTACAGTTTTTAGAGCATTTTCACACGTATTATGTCACCAATCTGGACCTCCTCCTGAAACATGAAGCCTCCAAAGTGCAAACTTGCTGCTTCTAAAATGTAGTGTTGCCCACACTGAGCTCTGTTCCATTCCCACCTCTCCACCTCCAGAAAGCCTTCCCTGATCTCCACGCACTGTTTCCATGCTCTCAGCCAAGGGTGCCCCTCCTCAGCCACCTCCAGAGCACTGTGCACCAGCATGCCCTACTTACTAGAGAGGGAGTTCTTGAGGGAGAGGCTGGGATTAATTTCCCACTGCACCCTGAAAGAAAATTCAGAGCAGGAACTTGGAGAATGATGAATCTGTCTAGATCAGTGATTCTCAAACTTTAATCTGTACCCCAACCACCTGGAGAGCTTGTTAAACTGAAGACTCTCATATAGCAGGCCTGGGTGAGGCCCAATATTCTACCAAGACCCAGGTGACGATGCTGATGGTCCTTGGACCATACTTTGGGTAGCAAGGTATTCAAGTGCTGGCACTCGGCTGAACATTGGAATCATCTGGGGAAGTTATAAATGAGAACCTCCAGAGTTTCTGATTTAATGGATAATGTGGCTGGGCAGCAGGAAGTTATAAAAGCTCTCCCGGTGTTTCTAATGTACTGCAAAGTTTGAGAACCATGATGCTGCAGGGAAATTTGCCACGGGCTATACAACCTTCAAAATAAGGCTGTGGTTCCCTTCAATACAGGAAAGAAGAGTGCCAATGGTACCTTATGTTTTTGGAGTTTGAAAAGGACTTATGATTATATCCATTATTTCTTAGTTCCCTCCAACGAGGGAGGAAGGCTTTCTTCGGATAAGAAGCAGGCTCAGCAAGGTGACCCTTACAGAGCTGAGGTATGAATTCAGGTGGGATTTTTTCAAAAATATATAATTTAATTATTTTTTCCCTGCAGTTGATGGAGAAAGGGTTGTTGGTTGGATCTGAATTCTAGTCACAGCCCTGATTAGAGCTGGGTATCGTTTGATTTTGGACCTGCATTTCTTCTGTGTCCCTACTGTCTCCCATGTGCACACCACGGTTCGCCCTCCCTGCTGGGTATCTGCCCTGCTGTCTCCTCTTTCTCAAGCTCTAGATTGTGGATGGATGAAGACACCACATCCTCTTTCTTCCTCCTCTTCTTTAGCTGTGAAACTTTCACTCTCATTTCAAGCCCAGGCTTACCTGTCCCTGCTCCCTGGGGCAGGTTTAGTGTGTCTGTTTCTTCATTTGCTTCCTCTAGACTGTGAGCAATTCAGCTTCAGGAATGATAGCTTATTATCTCGTGTTCTCTATACACACTACAGCATCTATTGCAAGATGTGCTCAGTATATGTTGAATTTAAAAAGATAACAAAATAGCTGGATGTGGCGGAGTGCAGTCCCAGCTACTCTGCAGGCTGGGACAGGAGGATCCCCTGAGCCAGGAGTTAGAGTCCAACTGGGACAACATAGAGAGACCCTATCTCTAAAAATAAAAATGAAAAAGTATGATGAAATGCTTTTATCTGCATTAGAGAGATGTTTTAAGACTATGAGATTAAAAAGTACTTTGAAAAGTTAAAGGCATAATATTTTTAACTGAGATACAAACCTGCTTATGCATTTTGTGCTAGAATTTTCCATGGCATACAAGTATTCTGGCTGTTTTTAATTTTTTTTATTTTTTTGAGATGGAGTCTCACTCTATTGTCCAGGCTGGAGTATGGTGGCATGATTTCAGCTCCCTGCAACCTCTGTCTTCCGGTTCAAGTGATTCTCCTGCCTCAGCCTCCCAAGTAGCTGGTACTACACCATCATATCCAGCTAAATTTTTTTGTTGTTGTTGTATTTTTAGTAAGACAAGGTCTCACTATGTGGGCCAGGCTTGTCTCAAGCTCCTGATCTCAGGTAATCCACCCACCTCAGCCTCTCAAAGGGCTGGGAGTACAGGTGTGAGCCACTGCGTCTGGCCTGCTTTAACAATATAAGGGTTACAATGAGAAATATGGTCATTTAAAACTAATCATAAGATAAGGAATAAAAGAAAAAAAGGAGAAAAAAACAAAAGTTAACCATAATCTTGTTACCCAAATATAAATGAGTAAAATTTTGATGTATTTCTTTGTTTTATGCACACAGTGTTTTTTAAAAAAAGAATTGTAATGATGCTGTTTGTGTACCATTTTATGCCATTCTTTTTCATTTACAATTATAGCTAACTCATTCCTTGTGTTATTACTTTTGCAAGCATCTTTTTTAGTGGCCATGTAATACTGTTCTAAGTAAGTATACACATCACAGTTTGCATATGTATTACCCAGCTGTTGGACATTTAGGTGCTATTCAGTTTTTCTACATGTCAAATGATGCTGCTGTGATGTTCTATGCTGAAGGCTTGTTTTTCTGAATTTAAGTTTGTCTCTGGGTCAATGTCAATATCTTTTGAGTAGTAATCCCTAAACTTTATGCCATTCATTCTACCACCAGCAATGTGTGAGAGTGACCATTGCATTGTCTTTTTGTTTTTAATCTGAATTTTTATCTTTTTGAGATGGAATCTCACTTTGTCACCCAGGCTGGAGGGCAGTGGCATGATCTCAGCTCACTGCAACCTCCACCTCAGGGGCTTAAACGATTCTTCTGCCTCAGACTCCTGAGTAGCTGGGACCACAGGCATGTGCCACCACACCTGGCTAATATTTGTATTTTTAGTAGAGATGGGGTTTCACCATGTTGGTGATGCTGGTCTCAAACTTCTGACCTCATTACATATGTGTCTGTGTGTGTGTGTGTACGTATGTGTGTGTGTATATATGTGTGTATATATATATATATATATATATATATATACACACACACATATCTACTATATACACACAATATATAGTGGGAACATATATATAATGGTTACCTTTTGGAAATTATATATTGCAATTCAGTAAACAAACATGGATATAGAATTATCTTTTGCATATTTGGAGTCAAATATGCATAAGTTACACCTATGATCTTACTATCTGCATTTTTTCGAAAATATATACTACTTGGTGGTATTTACAATGATTCTTTCAAGGGATGCTGAGTGTTCCACTGAAAATGTGCAATGTTTTAACTTTATTCTTTTATTGCTGGACTGATTTTACTTGATTGTTTTGGTGCATATGGCTTTATTCCTTTTTTGAGATTATTTCTTAAACTCGTAGAACTGAGGTTGCTTCTAACCTCATGTGATCAAGTAGGCAAAATATTTTATGTCACATGACTAATATGTTTCCTAGTCTTGCAAATTTGCAAATTTCACAAATATCAGGAGTTTACCAGTTTTAGTAATGTCATGGAAATTGTCAGCTAAAACGTTTACAATTTTTACTTAATAGGCAGAAACTTGTATTTTGTGTTTTAAATTTGTATTTATTTTATGACCAATTAGTCTGAGTGTTAAAGAAAAATACCTATTTATCAATTGTATTTATTATTTCATGAGTTATCTCTTCAGCTTTGTTTTCTGATTTTTTTTTTTTTTTTGACTTATTTACCTAACTGTATCCTAATCTCTCTGGTATTTCTTACAATTTTCTTGGTAGTCATTGGAACTATGGCCCAGTGAACTTTCCTCATGAGGGAGGGAACCAAAGCACCATGAATATTTTTTTCTCACAGATTATGCTTGAATTAAGAGGGATGTCATTAAACCATCTTGAAAAGTAGATTTGACTTAAGACAAAACCGTTCTCCATTTATAATACATTGTCCCGGCACTTTTAGTGGATGGGTGTGTTTACATTGTATCTTACACTTTAAAATGAAATTAGATAGATAAACAGCTATAGTTTCTCCAATTAAGGGTAGTCTTTTCTTACAAGTGGACATAAACCTCAGTGATACCACCAAAATTAGTATAATAGGGACAAATTCAAGAAAAGGATTGGTAAAATATTTGGGGTGAAGTTCCCTGTTTTTTCACCTTATTTTGGAAGTGAGTTGAGGAGTAGGAGATATTAGTTTCCATAACAATGTTTCCAGGATGATGTTCACCAACACCACTGGCTCACACTTTTCTTCAGAGCAATAGTAGACAAGGCTGGACAACTACAGATACATTATCATATGGATTAGGCGGTCGCATTGTAATGGGAATAGAGATTGGGACAGAGGGCTAGCAGGAAGGGAAAGGAAGAAGAGGCTCACTGCAAAATTGGTCAAGATTTGAATACTAGGGTAAGATATCAACTTTGTAAAAAACATATAGAAAACAGAGCAAAAGAAAAATATACTGAAATATATTTAAACATTTCCCTACTGTTGGGTATTTGGGTGAATTGAACTTTTTGCTCTAGGCATAAGAGAAAATCTTTGTGAGGTAAGATTATGGGTAGCATAGCTTTATTCTCTTCATGCTTTCCAAGTTTTTGTAATTAGCTCATCTAACTTTAAGTACCAAGTAAAACATATTATGTTAAAGCTATGAGTACTAGTGCTTCCTTTTTTGTGTGATGTTTTGACGAAGCATTGTACCCAAGTAAATTTCTACATTCATATTTCTCTGCATAGTATGCTTCCTAAAAGATAGGAATATAACGTCTAAGGTGTTACCTTCCAACCCTACAGTCTGTGAATTTATGATATATGTATATATTTGTCATAAAAAAAATCCGTCAGTATCAAGCCAGGCTATATCAGTAAAATGCAATCCTTAGCAAATACCGCTCAATCCAGTAGTTCAGCACACAAAGCACAACATTTATTTTTAATTAAAAAAAAGAAGGAAATCTAATGTCTTGTAGAATTCACCAAGAGAAATCAGCAATATTATTTCATCAATATACCATTATTTGAAATTGGTAATTTAATAATTGCAGGTAATTATAAGACAATCAGAAATTGGTATTTGTCAGGTACGTTTGTTCTAAATAATCAGAATATTCCTTCTTGGTAACATTTTGTTTAATTTAAAGTATATGTGTTCTTTTAAAGGATATTGCTTTCCATGAGCCAGATTATTATTATTATTATTAACATATAAAGGCTAGTATTAAAAAAGTAACTGGGCCGGGTGCAGTGGTCATGCCTGTAATCCCAGCACTTTGGGAGGCCGAGGCGGGTGGATCACCTTAGGCCAGAAGTTTGAGACCAGCCTGGTTCAAGGTGGTGATACCTTGTCTCTACTAAAAATCCAAAATTAGCCGGGCATGGTGGTACGTGCCTGTAATCCCAGCTACTCGGGAGGCTGAGGCAGGAGAATTGCTTGAACCCAGGAGTTGGAGGTTGCAGTGAGTGAGCCAAGATTGCGCTACTAGACTCCAGCCTGGGTGACAGAGTGAGACTCTGTCTCAAAAAAAAAAAAAAGAAGTAACTGATGACGTGAAATCATGACATATCCATTTTTAGATCTATATGTATACAATAATTAGGACATTGATTTGACTAGGAACCAAGGAGATAAACTAATGGACTTTGTCTTTTCTGTGTTTATTTTAGGTATTTCAGAATTCAGAATGAAAAAAATAAAAAACTCTCACCTATAGCCTATGAAATGTTTTCCTATGGAATTTGAGAACTCCTGTATTGATCAAATGATGGCATTTCTGGAATACATTTGTGTGTGTGTGTGTGTGGGTAAATTTGAAGAGTCTTACTTTATTAAGCAAACTTCATATTTGATTTTTCACGTGTTAAAATAGCCACCTTTCTTACAGATTGCTCTAGGGGAAGAATTCTTGGTTGTCTAAACACTGAAGTTGTCTCAATGCAAAGTTCAAGGAAATGAATTATAAGTTTGTTGTATTTTCTGCAAATGAAGCAGGTTACTATCAGTTTCTTTAAGTTTGCATGAAAGCTGGTACTGTGAAATATAAGTAAAGTCTTTGTATGAAATACTTCTGTTAGGTTCCTTTATAAAGTCAGGAAATGATGGAGAATTGAAAAGACTAATGAAATGTATTATATATGAAAACCTCCTTTTCTCTCCATTGGTTGAAGGTGTACCACAAGCCAGAGTTTATATTCTTAGGGGAGGAGGGCTCAGTGTGTTAGATTAATTTTTTAACAACCTTATACTCAGTATTGTTAAATGTATTCTTTGTCTGAATTGTTGTGAATTTAATGGGCTATTCTATATGTTGGCAGGAGATATTAGTATGGGAATTGTAATGGAACATTTCAATCTGTATCTTTTTATGCTGCCCCAAGATATACCTGTAAGGGATTTAAATCTCTGAAAATGAGCAATTTTATTTTGCTCTGGGATATTTATAAGATAATTCCTAGCTAAAACACATACTCAAAATAGTACCTTGTTAATAAAGTGATTAACATTCACAATTTACATGTGAATTCTACCCAAATGTATAGCCCTTAAAAGGTGCTTTTATTATTTTAGCTACTCATGTGGTTATGGCTATAGTTTTACTGATCTCTGCCTAGAGAGTATCATGGAAGATTGTGTGGTTAATGTCAGAAACTGGTTTTAGATCATCAGTACACTTGAGATGTCTAAGTACATGCTGCTATATGATACGTAAACATCCTAAGTTTCACATACCATTTCAGAATTAATAATGCAATTTTAATTGCATTTGATTTTTTATATTAAAGCAGTCTCAAAATCAGGTATAAAGGATTCAGACGTTCAAAATGGAAACCATTTATGTAATATTTTAAAATTAATTGAATGTCTTTATTAGGTACCCCACTAGCTTCTAGATATTTAAACTAACAATTACAATTCTAACTCCTCTAATACAAATGTATGGAAAGAGCTCTCGTCCTCGATAGATTTCTGCATTAAAACAGCAGTTGTTGCTTCATTGTCTGAGATCTCAGGGACTCAGAGGAAATAATTTATGTTTCTTATACACTCTTGTCCAAAATCTTGCCTTTTCTCAGCTATTTAGTTGTCTAACTTTATCTTATTCTACTTTACTGTCACTAGCAGCTTTTCTTTCTATCACCTCCGCTGTTTGCAGCTGCGGGATGTGTTTTCAGTGCTCTAGTTTTCTCTTGCTACCTTATTTTTTTCAGGCTGGCTCAAGTATGTTTAA
>NW_022436971.1:10748554-10855966 GCF_009761245.1 Sapajus apella
AAAATTAGCCGGGCATGGTGGTACGTGCCTGTAATCCCAGCTACTCGGGAGGCTGAGGCAGGAGAATTGCTTGAACCCAGGAGTTGGAGGTTGCAGTGAGTGAGCCAAGATTGCGCTACTAGACTCCAGCCTGGGTGACAGAGTGAGACTCTGTCTCAAAAAAAAAAAAAAGAAGTAACTGATGACGTGAAATCATGACATATCCATTTTTAGATCTATATGTATACAATAATTAGGACATTGATTTGACTAGGAACCAAGGAGATAAACTAATGGACTTTGTCTTTTCTGTGTTTATTTTAGGTATTTCAGAATTTAGAATGAAAAAAATAAAAAACTCTCACCTATAGCCTATGAAATGTTTTCCTATGGAATTTGAGAACTCCTGTATTGATCAAATGATGGTATTTCTGGAATACATTTGTGTGTGTGTGTGGGGGGGGGTAAATTTGAAGAGTCTTACTTTATTAAGCAAACTTCATATTTGATTTTTCACGTGTTAAAATAGCCACCTTTCTTACAGATTGCTCTAGGGGAAGAATTCTTGGTTGTCTAAACACTGAAGTTGTCTCAATGCAAAGTTCAAGGAAATGAATTATAAGTATGTTGTATTTTCTGCAAATGAAGCAGGTTACTATCAGTTTCTTTAAGTTTGCATGAAAGCTGGTACTGTGAAATATAAGTAAAGTCTTTGTATGAAATACTTCTGTTAGGTTCCTTTATAAAGTCAGGAAATGATGGAGAATTGAAAAGACTAATGAAATGTATTATATATGAAAAACTCCTTTTCTCTCCATTGGTTGAAGGTGTACCACAAGCCAGAGTTTATATTCTTAGGGGAGGAGGGCTCAGTGTGTTAGATTAATTTTTTAACAACCTTATACTCAGTATTGTTAAATGTATTCTTTGTCTGAATTGTTGTGAATTTAATGGGCTATTCTATATGTTGGCAGGAGATATTAGTATGGGAATTGTAATGGAACATTTCAATCTGTATCTTTTTATGCTGCCCCAAGATATACCTGTAAGGGATTTAAATCTCTGAAAATGAGCAATTTTATTTTGCTCTGGGATATTTATAAGATAATTCCTAGCTAAAACACATACTCAAAATAGTACCTTGTTAATAAAGTGATTAACATTCACAATTTACATGTGAATTCTACCCAAATGTATAGCCCTTAAAAGGTGCTTTTATTATTTTAGCTACTCATGTGGTTATGGCTATAGTTTTACTGATCTCTGCCTAGAGAGTATCATGGAAGATTGTGTGGTTAATGTCAGAAACTGGTTTTAGATCATCAGTACACTTGAGATGTCTAAGTACATGCTGCTATATGATACGTAAACATCCTAAGTTTCACATACCATTTCAGAATTAATAATGCAATTTTAATTGCATTTGATTTTTTATATTAAAGCAGTCTCAAAATCAGGTATAAAGGATTCAGACGTTCAAAATGGAAACCATTTATGTAATATTTTAAAATTAATTGAATGTCTTTATTAGGTACCCCACTAGCTTCTAGATATTTAAACTAACAATTACAATTCTAACTCCTCTAATACAAATGTATGGAAAGAGCTCTCGTCCTCGATAGATTTCTGCATTAAAACAGCAGTTGTTGCTTCATTGTCTGAGATCTCAGGGACTCAGAGGAAATAATTTATGTTTCTTATACACTCTTGTCCAAAATCTTGCCTTTTCTCAGCTATTTAGTTGTCTAACTTTATCTTATTCTACTTTACTGTCACTAGCAGCTTTTCTTTCTATCACCTCCGCTGTTTGCAGCTGCGGGATGTGTTTTCAGTGCTCTAGTTTTCTCTTGCTACCTTATTTTTTTCAGGCTGGCTCAAGTATGTTTAAGTGTGTGTGTGTGTGTGTGTGTGTGTGTGTGTGTGTGTGTGCGTGCTATTGTTTAATTTTGACTTGCTCCTGAAGTTGTTCTAATTTTCCTCTAACCTGGGCAGGACTGACAGTGTTTCCTGGATGACAGTGTTTTTCCTTTCTTTAAAAAAAATTTTTTATTGTACTTTAAGTTCTGGGGTACATGTGCAAAACATGCAGGTTTGTTGCATAGATATACACGTGCCATGGTGGTTGGCTGCATCGATCACCTCGTCATCTATATTAGGTATTTGCCCTTATGCTATCCCTCCCCCAGCCCCCCAACCCCTCAAGAGTCCCTGGTGTGTGATGTTCCCCTCCCTGTGTCCATGTGTTCTCATTGTTCAATTCTCACTTATGAGTAAGAACATGCAGTGTTTGGTTTTTGGTTCTTATGTTAGTTTGCTGAGAATAATGGTTTCCAGATATATCTGTGTTCCTGCAAAGGACATGAACTCATCCCTTTTTATGGCTGCATAGTATTCCCTGATGTATATGTGCCACATTTTCTTTATCCAGTCTATCACTGATGGGCATTTGGGTAGGTTTCAAGTCTTTGCTATTGTGAACAGTTCTGCAATAAACATATGTGTGCACACGTCTTTATAATAGAATGATTTTAATCCCTTTTTTCATTATAGGACCAAAATCTGTTTTTAAAATCAGATCTATTTCTTCTGTTTCTGACGTTCCTTGTATAAACAGTAGTGTTCTGTAAATAAATACACCAATTCTGAAGCCTTCCCCGCCTGTCCCTGTACATTTACCTCTGCCTCTGACAGCTACCCTTTGAACAATAGTATTCCAGGCATGGGTTTTTGTTTGTTTGTTTGTTTGTTTGTTTTTGAGACAGAGTCTTGCTCCATCACCAGGCACCAGGCTGGAGTGCAGTGGCTTAATCTTGGCTCACCACAACCTCCGCCTCCCAGGTTCAAGCAATTCTCCTGCCTCAGCCTCCTCAGTAGCTGGGACTACAGGCATGCACCACCACGCCCAGCTAATTTTTGTATTTTTAGTAGAGAAGGGGTTTCACCGTGTTGGCCGGGATGGTCTCAATCTCTTGACCTCATGATCCGCCTGCCTTGGCCTCCCAAAGTGCCGGGATTACAGGCATGAGCCATGGTGCATTTTTATATTTCACACTTATACCTTTATTTACAATATTTTCATGAAGTTTTCATGTACTCAGGCCATCATCCCAGTTTCCAAAAGATGACATGTTCCTAATCGTACAGGGACTTGCTCATGTTTCACTTCTGCTGTCTGCCTGTTCACAGGGTCTAACATCTCACCCACCACCGCTCCGATGCATTTCACAGCCTGGGGCTTTCAGGTCCCCAGTCAGCCTACACATCCAGCCACTTGAAAGCAGGCAGGAAAAGACCTGTCTATGTCCATGCATGTGATCTTTTATATGATGTTCATGACTAGCCAGCGTTCTGGAAGGAAAATGACCAACTCAAATCAACTCTTCTGTGATCAAAGCAACTCTTCTGGGGGTGAGGAAAGGGGTGGGATGGGGAACATGGAGGGAAGTATAAACAGACAGAAGTGCTGGGCTAGGAAGAGAACTGGAGTCTGATGTATAAGCAGTTATATTTACTGTATCTAGAGATGCTTTCTATACCTCTAAAGTAGTTTACTTACAGGGACTTTCAAATTCTGCTTGAGCTCACTTATTTCCCAACTAAATCAATGGTCTCCAGAAAATACACACCCTTTAATGTATTTATCTGTTTTATGCTGACTTGAACATTCCCTTGTTTCACCTTTAATGATCTACTCTACTAGCTGAAGTACAAAAGTCTCACCTTGAAGGCATGGGAGTCATGAAGAATTGCCAGGGTCTCAGTGCTCATTGGAAGGTAGTGAGCAGAGCTGAACCTAGGAAGGGTAGGTGGCAGAGGCTAAAGCCAGGGCATGGAGTTAAGGGATAAAACTAGAGAGAAGATGAAGGGTGAAGGAAAACCAAGCACATCGTGGGGCTTGGGCAGAGGGTCCTGAATGGCTGACTATGGTGTCAGCCATTTTCTTATCCTTGCCAAATAATCCTAATGGTTTTATCTTTTCTTCACTGATTATATATTTTTTGTTGATAAAATGTTCTGAAATTGCATTTTTTAATGAAGGTCTGCGTCATTAAAGAACCAGGGTTGGCCCATCCCCTCGGAAGCCCCACACATGTGGGCAAATGTTTATGTTCAGTGAATCCTGGATTCTGACACTAGAGGTCTTGTTGTCCATTACTCCTGTGTTGTCAGAAGCACTGGAAAGTCATCCTAAACCACAGAACCAAGTTCTGCTTTTAAAACTCCTAAGAAGGGATTTTTAATGCCTCCTTTCATGATCCATTTCTATGTTTAATGTTCTTTCCTAAGACCAAAGTCTTCCTTTATCTTACACCTGCAGTACTTTCTTTTATCCTTTTCCTTAAAGATGGAGAGCAAACACCATTGCTGTGTAGATAATTTGACAGTTATTAATTCTCTCCTTCAAACTGTTCTTACCCTTGCCAAGTAATCCTAATGCTTTTAACTTTTCTTCATTGATTGTATTTTTTGTTGATAAAATGTTCTGTAATTTGGGTAGTGGGTTGGGGACTTATATTTGGGCCCTTATCACATGCCTGGAGTTGTTTAGATATTGCATATATATATTAATGGATTTGATTCTCCCTGTTGCCCTATGAGACAGAATATCATACTCGCTTTAAAAGTAAGGAAATTGCAATCAGACTTTTTCTGTGGACCTACACAGAAATTTTTAATTTTTTTATGTTAATTTTTGTTTTTCTCAAAGTAGTTCTTGCATCTGGATTAAAATCAAATGGGGCTAAAAGGCTGGGCGTACTAATAGAAAACACATAGCATGCACTCACATGTGTCAGGCACAGTTCAAACTGTTTGGTACACCTGAATTCATTTAATAATCACAGCAAACTTACTATTATTGTCTCTGTCTTACAGATGGGACACTGGGACACAAAGAGGTTTATTTAGTTGCCTCAGTTCTAGACCTAATAAAGTGATGGAGCTGACAGTTAAACAAGCGGTAACAAGGCACGGTGGCTCATGCCTTTAATACCAGCACTTTGGGAGGCCAAGGCGGGTGGATCACAAGGTCAGGAGTTTGAGACCAGCCCTGCCAATATGGTGAAACTCCATGTCTACTAAAAATACAAAAAGTAGCCGGGCATGGCAGTAGGCACCCCTAGTCACAGCTACTCAGGAGGCTGAGGCAGGAGAATTGCTTGAACCTGGGAGGTGGAGGTTGCAGTAAGCTGAGATTGCGCCATTGCACTCCAGCCTGGGCAACAGAGCAAGACTGTCTCAAAAAAAAGAAGAACAAGAAAAGAAAAAAAGGTGGTGTAGCCTAAAGATTCTATGCCCCTGTTCTGCTTACAATGGAAGTGGTAGTCGCCATGACCGACTCCTCTCTGTACCTGGTTCCTCTTTCCAGAGACAATTATGTATTCATTTTGATATTTATTATTTTTTCTGATGGTTTACCTCTGTTTCTATTTAGTTCTGACACGTCCTTTTCCTTCTTATTTCCTGCCCCAGCCTTTTAATCTTATTGTCTCAGTCTCATACCTTCTAATTCATCAGCATTTACCTTTTAGTAACCATGTTATTTTTGATTATTTAGGAATCAAGTTGTTTATAATTATTGCATGTTTTTCTGATTAATTTTTATTTTCCTGGGACAAATACTTGCCTTATTTTTCATTTTCATGGTTATCTCTACCCTTATTTTCCTTAGGCATTCCATCCAATGTCACATACCTCTTGATATTTTTTCTGAATTTCACATATATTGGATAACTCACGAAATCCATTTTTTTCCTAAAGCTCCTTCTCTCTAGATCCCCTCTCTTCCATTCCAGAAGTGACCAGTCATTCTCTGAGTCTACTGCAGGGCTCTGTTCTTGGACTCCATGTCTTCCATGTCTTAATTTACTCCCTTGCCATATTATATACGTGTTCTAGTTACTTATTGCTGCATAGTGTTCTAGTTACTTATTGCTGCATAGTGTTCTAGTTACTTATTGCTGCATAAAAAAACCACCCTAAAACTCGATGGCATGACGCAGTTTCTGATTTCCAGCATTCAGTGGGTTAACTGCATTGTTCTTCTGTGCCACGGGCTAGTGGCTGGGGATCCGGCATGTCCGCAGTCATTGCGGGGCTTGAATGTTCTGCACAGTAATGCCGGCTTCCTCACACAGCTGGGGGATAGTGCTGCTTGTTGGCTGGGAGCTCAGCTAGATCAGTCAACCAGAGCAACTATGCATGGCCTCTCCATGTGGCTTGGACTTTTCACAGCACAGCAGCTTGGTTACGCGGTGGAACATCTCACGTGTGAGCTTTTTAAAATGCCCTGAGGAAATCTGCAAGGCTTCTTCTTATCTAACTTTGGAAGACCTAGAATACCACTTTTGCCATATTGTTCAAGAAAATCACTAAGGCAAGCACAGATTCCAGGGGAGGAAATTAGACATCTCTTTATGTGGACAGAAAGAGGGAAGAACTGGTTGGCGGCTACCTTTGAGACTAGCTACCATGTTAGGGTAACACTGCTGTCCTAAATAAACCCTGGAATTCTGGTGACATAACACAATATCATTTTATTCCTGCTGATATTTCTGTTCTGTCTCCTTCTATTTTATGGCTATCTCCATAAATTCCCCTAGGGCATTGGAGTTATCTTCTTTTAGCTGGAGGATGGAGAAAGAATATAGGAGACACATCTGCTTCTTAATCACTTTGTTCCAGAAATAACACACATCACTTCTGCCCCATCGTATTGCGGAATATTGCTACAACCAGTTGTATGGACGAACCCAGACACAAAGGGGGCTGGGAAGAGTAGTCCATGGCTGGGTAGCAGATATCCAAGAAAGGCTCTATGGATGGAAGGGAGATTATGATTCCTGATGAATAGCTAGTTGTCTCTGTCAGGCTCCTATGCAAGAGCGCAACTCCCAATAGCTTCTGGACAAAAATGGCTGGGAGAAACATATTTTGATCATTCTACATCAAAAAATGACTTAGCCTGGCCTTTCATTTGATGACTAGATTGACTGGTTAGAGAATTTTCTGTTAAAATAATTGTCTTTTACTTTTGAAGGCTTGCTTCACTGTGTGATACCAATTTGATTCTTGTTCTTTGAATGTGAATTGCTTTTGTCTCTCTGCAAGATTGGAAGATCATCCACTAATCCCTGGGTTTTGGGATATCAGTTTGCTATAATTTAACATGGTGTTTTCATTTATTGTGCTGGGTCACTTGGTGGGCCCTTACAATCTTGAAACTCATGTGCTTCATTTCTGAGAAAATTTCTAGCATTATTCGAAAAATTTCTTCTTTTTTTCTTTCTCTCATTTTTTTTTTCTCTTACAGGAGTTATTAGCTGCTGTATGTCTTGAATTAATTATCTGATTTTATCTTTCTTTCCCCTTTATATTTTAGATCTACTTTCTAGATGATTCCCCCAATTTTACCTTTCAACAGTTCTACTGAATCAAAATGTGTAGTTATTCAGTTTCAACAAACATTCTTTCTTATTTTCTGGATTTTACCTTCCCAGAACATCTTGTTCTTGTTCATAGAACACATTATGTTCTCTCAACTTTCTGAAGACATTACTTATGTTTTTAAAAGCTATTTTTAAATTAATCATTTCTCCTGTGTCTTCCAGAGTCCTGCTGTCTTATTTTAGTCTGTCCATTTTCACATCAGAATCTGTTTTTACATATCTAGTGATTTTGTTTTCCTGCCTATTCACATTTTGCATTAACTAATAAGAATTCAATGATTAAAAGTCCGATCAGGACCTCTGAGTAGGCATAGTTTTCCCCTGATAAGCCCTCCTGTAGGATAGTCTGGCAGCAAGTTGCCCCTTTTGTTGGGAAATCTCCCACAGCCAGAACTTAGAAGTCTTTTCTCCGAGGTTTTTCAGTTTCCTTGCAACCATAATTCCCTGCTTGTCTGCCAGGCTGCTAGTGTTTTTGGAGCAGGGAAGGGCAAGATGTCTGGGGTAATGGTTGTCTCTTATTATTTCTATTTTAAGCCCTTGTGCTTCAACCTTGCCTGAACTCTGCTTGTTTATTCCAAAGGCTTTATGGTTTAATTCCTTCCCAGGACCAACCTCAAGATTTCTAGTGGGAGTTGCATGGAGTGAGGTGGTCTTTGATAGGCTGCTTAGGGTTGAGAAGAGGCAGCTGGGGGCCTGACCAGGCATCTTTTGGTCTCTTTGTTTACATCCATGTGCTTTTCCCTGGCTGACTCCAGTCGTTTCTCCAAAGGCTTCTTTCCCATTAGCATTCTCTTCTGCAGCATTACTGACTTCCTTCACTGCTAAGCCAATTGCCACTCCTCTGTCTGCTTTGTGCCTCTACATTTTTGAAATATTTCAAATATTGATGTCTTCTGTCCCATTCAGTTTGTCCTTGTGAAGTTTTAGCTTTTCACACCTTTATTCACATTTAGCCAGGTTTTAAGAAGGACAAAGGGAGGGTGATTCCATTACCTTCAGGGTTTTATGCAGTCAAGGTGGCCCACATTTAGCTCCTAAATTTGTCTCTGGGGTACAATTACAGGCATATACTTTTTCCTAAAGCACTAACCAGGAGTGGCTTCCAACAGCATCTATTCCAGGTACTGGGAACATCCTTTCCCTATCTGTATTTATTGTAAAACTTTTTTTTTTTTTCCTAAAGATAATGAGGAGTTTCCAGATGTTTCTATAACAATGAAGATAAAAATGAAGAGTCTGACTGTGAATAGTAGATTATGGATCTGTGTTACTTGGTCTTACGTAGACTAGCAGTAGAAAAAGCAAAAGCATCTGGAGTCATAAAGATCTGGTTGTGAATCCCAGCTTTCCCCCTGTGTGACTTGAGGAAATTTGCTCAACTTCTCTGGACCTCCATCTCCCTATCTATAAAGTACTATTAACAAATACTCTGCAAAGATATTGTGAGGATTTAAGGTAATGATGGTTGAAAGTTGTCTTGTAGCAAGGTTTAATAAATTGTAGTTGTTTTTACTATTACTAAAGTATTACCCTGACTATTGATAAATAGAACATTTCTAGACCCACTGACAAATATTCTTTGTCAGCTCAAAACAACAGGACCCTAGCAGACAATGACTATTTAAAGAAAAACCTCATTTAAATACTTGAGAAAAGCTATCTTCTTATCTTTCCCATAAATCTTCTTTGCTTCTCATAATGCAGAAATGAGTTCCAGGCTTGGAGATAGCAATATCAGGGCAATATTTTATAGTGTTATTGCATTTTGTATCCAAACATGCCCTGAGGATTTTATAAGCAAAAATGAAATTTCTTCACATCCCTGTGGCATCGGCATTTCATTACTAAATTTATAGGCAGATAAACAGTGACTCACAAAAATGAAAACGTTCTCCCCCAACCTTGGCTATGACTAATGGAATTCAGCAGAAAATAGCTCTCCATGTACCTCCAGTGAACCTTATATTCAAGTTTTGCAATCTGAATACCCCCTGAGCACCTAGAGAGTCTTGTGAAAAGTGAGATTAAAGAATAACCTTTCCATAAAGATACAAGGTATTTATTAGGGTTGAAATGGGGAAAAGGGAGAAGGGAGCTGGAGGGAGAATGATTGAAATGTAATGTTGCAAAGGCTGGGTTTTACTGCAATGCAATGGAAGAGGTATGAATGGGAGAGAGTTTACCTAACAGAAAGATTGTTCTGCTACTACTTGCCCTGTGACTTAAAAAAATTTGCCCAACCTCTCTGGACTTCAGTTTCCTTATCTACAAGGATTCTTCTGATTAGCAGTTCTGGATCTGATTACATCATTCAATTTAACAACTGTTAGTTTTCTACCTACTATGTGCTAGCTGCACTCAATACCAGAACTCTATTGATTTTTCTCTTTACCCAGAAAGAAATCTCAGCTCTTCTAACACATTTTTATAGCTCTAATATGTTCATAAATTAAATTTTGAGATTAGTTAGTTTCTACTAATGCAATATTGATTAATCATTATATGTGCAAAGCTTCACTAGGCAGGATCAGTGAGGGCTTCAAAAAGGAATAAAGATGAAATTCTTGTTCCTACAAAGCTTACACTTTGGGAAAAGGTAGACATCAACAGATTGAACTTTAATCTAAATAATATGATAATACATACTCTGAAGGAGGTTTAAAAAAATTCCACAGTAGAGATATGAGGAAGAGAATTACTCTGTTTTGGAAGAATCACGGAAAGTTGCACAGAGGAGATGATCTCTAGACTAAGCATTAAAGAAATATGTGCAATTTTTATAAGAAGAGAAAAGAAGGAAAGGAGTTCTAGGTGGAGAGATTAGCATAAATCAAGAGAGGATATGAACATTTGGGGGAATAATGAGTAGGAGTATAATGTGTCTGGTGGAAAAATCGGAGACAATTGAAGAGAACCACTTGTGTTTTGAGTGCTTCATTGTCCTCAGCTGCAAAAAGAGGTAACATAAAAACATTTACACCAAGTCCTCTGCAAACTATGCAACTTGATGGTTTTTTGTTTTTAATAGAGAGTAGGCCAACTTAAAAAAAAATCGCTATTGAAGAACTGGATGGAGTAGGCTAATCAGGTACCTTGAGAGTATCATTTAGTTAGGCATAAGAGAATCTCTGATTGAGAGAAGCTTGACTCTATTCTCTTTTAGTTCTACTTAAAAATTCAGAGGGAAAGACTAGCTGTCCAAGCTTGGAACAGGTGCCACCATGTGTTGGACCAAATACTCTGGAATGGAATGTGAGATTTCTAAGATGGCTACTTTCATTTGAACCCTTGGTTATGGTAGGGTCAAAAAGCAAAGCCAGGAGAAACACATTGGGAAGTGTGATGCTGTATAGTTCAGAAAAAACTTAAGCTACTACTGTAACTTGCCCCAAATTCCGTGACTAGTGAGTTGGGAAGCTGAAATTTGAATGCCAAGCTTTATATTTCTAATGTACCTTGCTTCTTAAATGAAAAATGAATGTAAATTTTAGATATTTGCAGACTTCATTTCAGATAATATAATTTTCAGTTATAAAATTTTCATTTCATTCTATTATTACTTTTTTTTTTTACTAAGATTCTTTGTTCATCCACTGTATGTTTCTTTTTCTTTAAATTCTTAAACACAGTCTTGTCCCAACATGTGTTTCATCTCTAGATTGCTTTCTTTTTTTGGCTACAGTTCACATTTTCTTGCTCGTTTGCATGTCTAAGCATTTTTTATTTTTAATTGTTTGCTGGTTATGTCTAATGCTACGAGGTTGAGAGTCTGGATTTTACTGTCTTCTGTTAAAAACTGAGTTTCATTTTGCCAGGTAGCATATTTACTGGTGGGTTGGCTGGACCCTCTTGATTGATTTTCCAGTTTTGTTAGGGTGGCATATTCATTTCCTAGGACTGTCTTAATAAATGACCACAAACACGATGACTTGAAACAACAGAAATTCATTTTCTTACTATTCTGGAGGCCAGATAATGCTGCTGGCAGGGCTGCATGCCCTTGGAAGACTCTAGGGGAGAATCCTTCCTTGTCTCTTCCAGTTTCTGGTGGCTGTAGGTATCCCTTGGCTTGTGGATTCCTAACTCCAATCACCGCCTTCATCTTCATCTGGTTTTCTCCTCTGTGTCTGTCCTTTTTTTCTGTCTCTTGCAGGGGTGCTTGTCATTGGAGTTAGGGCCCACCCAGCTATTCCAGGATGATGAGGTCCTGGAATATTTTTAACTTGATTACATCTTAGAAAAAACTTTTTTGAAATAAAGTCACATTCACAGGTGTTGAAGTTTTGAACATAGAAGTATTTTTGGCAAGACCACTTTTGTTTTTTAAAAAATTTACTTTAAGTTCTGGGGTACATGTGTAGAACCTGCAGGTTTGTTACGTAGGTATACACATGCCATGGTGGTTTGCTCCACCCATCATCCCATCATCTACATTAGGTATTTCTCCTAATGCTATCCCTCCCCTAGACCCCACCCACCAACAGGCCCCAGTGTGTGATGTTCTCCTCCATGCGTCCATGTGTTCTCAACTCCCACTTATGAGTGAGAACATATGGTGTTTTGTTTTCTGTTCTTGCGTTAGTTTCCTGAGAATGATAGTTTCTAGCTTCATCCGTGTCCCTGCAAAGGACACGAACTCATCCTTTTTTATGGCTGCAGAGTATTCCATGGTGTATATGTGCCACATTTTCTTTATCCAGTCTATCATTGATGGGCATTTGGGTTGGTTCCAAGTCTTTGCTATAGTGAACAGTGCCACAATAAACATACGTGTGCATGTGCATTTATAGTAAAATGATTTATAATCCTTTGGGTATATACACAGTAATGGAATTGTTGGGTCAAATGGTATTTCTATTTCTAGATCCTTAAGGAATCACCACACTGTCTTCTACAATGGTTGAACTAATTTTTACTCCCACCACCAGTGTAAAAGCATTCCTATTTCTCCACATCTTCTCCAGCATCTGTTGTCTCTTGACCTTTTAATTGTTGTCATTCTAACTGATGTGAGATGGTATGTCATTATGGTTTTGATATGCATTTCTCTAATGACCAGTGATGATGCACTGTTTTTCATATGTTTTTTGGCTGCATAAATGTTGTCTTTTGAGAAGTGTCTGTTCATATCCTTTGTCCACTTTTCAACTCATTATAGGTGGGCCTAGAATAGACTTATCTTGAAAGATAGAGTGGTACTACTCCCAGGGTATAAACATTCTGGGGTCTCAATGAAATGCCTGGAATTTTCAGTGAGCTCCATCTACTTTGGTTAGCAGGTGCTCCTATGTCTCTCTGAACTATTCTCTGCTAGACCTTGTGCACATACACAACTTAATATTCAGATGAAGACATACAGAAATATTTTATACGTATTTGTGGAGCTCTTTCCCTATGCTGCTCCCTTCACTATGGTACCATAGCCTGCAAATGCTGGCTAACTGGTCAGCTGTAAACTCTTATCTCAGTCTCCTCTGCTCAGCCAGACTACTATACTCTGCTTAGGTTCCATCTTCCTGCACTAAAGTCTAGAAAGTACCTCCAGTAGAAAGTGAGGTCAACGGAGAGGCTCACGATATGTTTCAGTTATTACTTTGCTGCTTCTTAGCTCCACATTTGCCCCCTTTATTCCTAGGGCCCTGACTATTCCACTCTCTGTATTCTTTCAGGGATTTTGGTTTAGTGCTGTTTATTGTTCAATGTCTGAAAAGAGTTGTTTCATATATTTTCCCCCAGCTTTATAGCTGTTTATAGTGGGAAAGCCAGTTCAGGACAAGTTATTCAGTTATTGTCAGAGGGAATGTTCCTTCATAAAGTTCATGAATCACACATATGTTGAGTTACATGTCAAGTTGGAGTCTGGAATTGAAAAATTAGATGTCTTTGGGTTTTTTTTTTTTTTTTTTTTTTTTTTTTTTCTTTTCTACCAGTCGTGATGAAACAATGGCTGACCCAGAGATATCAAGACAATTTCTCTCTGGACACTGGAAGGGAATCCATCTTGTAGTACAAATTATCGATGTACATGGGACTTAGGCTTCAAGCTGGAGGAAGCTGGTGGAGCTGGCCCAAGATATTCAGAGATGCAAGGGGTGCATTGACACAGTGTTTTTTTGTGAGTGCCTCACTATATTAGTCACCTGAAAAAATGAGACCATGCTCATAGCTTGGTAAACAGGATGGCAAAAACTCTCAAAGCCATGCAATATAAAGAAAGCTGCAGAAAACCAATTTTAATTCTTGAAGGGCTGTCACGTGAAGAAGGATTGTATTTTCTCTGTGTGAACCAAGTCATAGTATCAAGGGGTATGGCAGGAAGGAATAATTTGTTGAATTGAAAAACAAACTTTCTACTAACCAAAGACGGAAGAGGCAGTGACTTCATATCAATGGAGGCATACAGGGTTTTGATTGGTGCCAGACACCCACAATTTGCCACAAACTTGGCAGCTGAAAACAAGACCCTTTGTTATCTTACAGTTGTGTGGGCCAGAAGTCCAGGTAAGCTCAGCAGGTTACTCTGCTTAGGGTGTCACAAGGCTGAAATCAAAATGATGGCTGGCCTAAGCTCTTATCTGGAGGCTCTGGGGGAGAATATTCTTCTAGGTCCATTCAGCCTCTTGGCAGGTTCAGTTCTATGAGGTTGGAAGACCAACATCCTGGTTCCTTGCTGGCTGTGAGCCAGGGGTTATTCTTAGCTGCTAAGGGCCAACCCAACTAAATTCCTTGGTTTGTCCTCTCTCTCTGTCTTCAAAAACAGAAATGGAATGTTGAATTCTTCTTGTGCTTTGAATCTTTCTGACCCTTTCTTCTGCCACCAGCTGGAGAAAGTTCTTTGCTTTAAGGGGCTCAGGGGATTAGGTTAGATTCATCCAGACAGTTGTCCCTTTTTAGGATCAACTGTGTCATAAAATACAACACAATCAAGGGCGTGATCTCTCCCTGTATTCACAGGTTCCAGGGATTAGGGAGTATGAATCTAGGGGTTATTTTTAGAGCTGCCTTCTATAGGGCATACCCAGCAGAGAAGTGATGACCACGTAGCAGGTATGTCACCCAGGCTTCTCAAGCATAGAATGGGCCCTCAGACTAGGTGAACTTTAAGGTCATTTTTAGTCCTGAAGTTTTATGAGCATTTTAACAGGATTTATAACTAAACATTTACAAGAAACAGGAACTGCAAATAGGAACCTGTTGACAGAAACTGTTGACCTAGGACAGTCAATTAACTCATCACTGTTCTAACATTGGCTGATCAACTTGCACAGCAGCAAATATTTTTCATCACAATGTCAAGTCTACATATTTCTCTTGTTTCCTCCACCAGCAAAGTCATTTTCTCTGGCCCTATGCTATGTCTGTTCCAAAGATCCCACCCTACACCTGCTCCATCTTTCTCTGCATCAAGACTATTTATAGGAGTAAAGCTTTCATTTATTCAGTGGGATTAGTTTTTTTGTTTTGTTTTGTTTTGTTTTTGAGCTCCTTCTGTGTGACCTGTTATTTCCTAGATAATTCAAAGTTTCCAAAGACAGGGAAGACATGGTATCTTCCCTCAAGGAGCTTAATGTATAGTAGTGGAAACAAGATGTGCATAAAAACTATTATATAAGACCAGTTGTGGTGTTTTAAATAAATCAGTTGTAGGAGTGGATAGATAAAATGCCTGGGAATTAAAAGGAGTGAAGATATTTTCCTTTTCTCTTGGAGGAATCAGACATATTCTTGGGAGTGAGTTGGCTTTAGATCTGGGTCTTGAATGAGCACAGTTTTGGCAGGTATAGTTGGGGAATGGCATTTCAGGCAGAGGGAGTTGAGGAGACAAAGCTGGAGAAATAGTTTGGAGTTATTTTGTCAGGGCTTGAATGAGATTGAGGACTTTAGCTTGGTTCAGTAGGCAACAGAAAGCATTCTGCTAAATGCATATAATAATGACAATAATCTCCTCCTGACAAACTTTACAGAAATAGGGCAATTCGAATATCATAAAGAACATATGTACAGGATTATAATGGCACACAGCAAACTTTAACAACAAGTAATAAACTAAAAATATTCCTGGGGAAGAAATAACACCGAGCTTTATCCTGTTTGTTCATTTCCCTTTGCCTTTGATTTTCATTGTTCCCGTTCTGTAGTTTGAAGCTTCTTCTTTGTGTGTGTCAATGAAACTTGCGCAATGCTCTGAAAGCCCTGGATATACTTTAAATTCTCTTTTTCTGCCCTCGGCTGCTTTACTTATGTCTATCAAAAGCATATTTTGAGTCAGGTGGAAAGCGTACATTCAAAGCCAGTTTTAAAATTCTTTTAATAAATTAATGTTACTTCTTAAAGTATTCCAGGATTGTCATTTTTTTGTAGAGATTTATTTTATATAAGAATTTTATAAACCACATTTCAAAAGCAGTTGAACAAAACTAATCATGTCCAAAAGTCTATTTGATACAGCAGGGTTTATAACATTTTAGGACTAGGTATCTATCATAAATGGTCACATCAGGACCCTTAGGAGGGTTCTAGCTCATACCTGATCTTCACATGCAGACTTCAGGATTACTGGGGCTTCTGAAATTCCCCCCTTCAGGACTGAGATGTGTTATAACTAATGCCTTTGTGTTGGGATCAGTCACAGACATCTCATTGTTACCAGAATACCTGAGGGTGGGAGTTAGAAAAGAGGATCAGGGCAGAAGAGCACCACTGAAGGGTGTTGGAAAAGGCAGTATCACAGGGAAGGGGCTCCAAGGACACAGTGGCCTTTCTCCATTGTGTATTTGATGGTTGTAGCCAAGTGTTTTCCACAACGGTCACTTGTCAAGTATTATTCTCGGTTTTGGAAACACTAGGTATCTCTGAAGATGCCATTCCTGGAGACAGCCAAGGGTTTAAGTGACAGTTACAATGATCTTTTACTTAGGCCTCTATAAAACTAGGTTATGGGAAATATAGTCCCACTCTGCCATACAGCCTACACATTCTGTCTCTCTTGTTTGAAGGCTCTCTTCAGAAGGTTTCTTTGAGAGGCAACACTGCTTTTAGAATTACAGAGATGTGGACTTACATCTGGTTCCACTGTTTATTAGCTGGGTGATTTTAGAAAGTCTCCTAACTTCTTTTAGCCTGTGAGAATAAATTCAGTATCACATGTGAAAATGATTAGATATCCGTACTGTTTGGGTTAATTTCAAATGTATGACAAATGAATTTTAATTTTAGAAATCTCTGTGTATGATCTGCCTTCTTTAGCAGAGTGTACCATTTGATAAACATTGATTGACATTTATTATTATTATTTTTATTTTACTTTAAGTTGGGAAATACATGGGCAGAATGTTCAGGTTTGTTACATAGGTATTTGTGTGCCATGGTGGTTTGCTGCACCTGTTGACTCATCCTTTAAGTCCCCTTCCCTCACCCACACCTCCCAATAGGCCCTGGTATGTGTTGTTCTCCTCTCTGTGTCTATGTGTTCTTAATACTCAACTCCCATTTATGAGTAAGAACATGTGGTGTTTGGTTTTCTGTTCTTGTGTTAGTTTGCTGAGGATGATGGCTTCCAGTTTCATTCATGTCCCTGCAAAAGACATGATCTCATTCCTTTTTATGGCCCATAGAATTCCATGGTGTGTATGTACCACATTTTCTTCATTCAGGTTGACTGCTTTTTCTATGTACATATTTCTGTGTTATACATGGTGAGAAATGTAGAGTTGAAATAGACAGGTCCTTATACTTTTTCATACTTCATCACTGGCATCATTATAACCACTGGTGATGACAGTTGATGGGTTACAAGAGCCATGGGAATGGACACAGCTTGTTGCAGTGAGATTATATCTGGTAATCTTGGTATTTGAAAATTTAGTATGTATAGCTTTAACAATTCATTTAACAACACAAATCCCTTGACCTATATGTAGCCATTTACAATTTAGCTGAGACTCAAATGCAAAGTTTATGACTCCACAAGCATGGGGAGTCACGATGCGGACTGCCCCTCATCCACATCTCAGTGTGGCATTGTTGTGTCTTACACTTTGTTAGGAAGTAGTCATGTTAATGATGGGGTGAAAATGCTCTCTGTGGCTTGGTGCCAGAAAGAAGGCCAACAGGTTGATGGTGGTGGTGGAAGAAAAGGGAAAATGAAGGGATTTAAGAAAATAATGGCTCATTGGCAGTGTTTAGATCAATAAAATTATTTAGTAATTAATTTGGTGATAGCTTAAACCTATGGTATAAATGGGTAGAACCAAACGTTCATTTTATGTAGAAACAAGAAAACAGTTCAAGAAATTGGTTAAATGAGGGCTGAAATTTGTAGTTATGAGAAAAATGAATAAAATTTAAACCTGCCCTTGTTGGCAATGAAGTGATAAAGCTCACGTAGGAAGGGGCTCGCTGGTCTTCCTGCCAAAATTCTTCCTGGAGAGTCACTTGTTCTTAAAATTCTGTACCAGTTACTATCACCACTCTGCTGGCCTTCAGGAGGCACTGCTCCCACTTATGTGATGATACCAAGCAGGGGATAACAAATCCTCACTTTAATACCCTATAGCCCAGTAGGGCTGAAACTGGACAAGGCTTTACAAAGGGCTGATTATAACAAACTGGAAATGAATGCTACCTGGCTCTGTATCTGGTCATACAAAGGTATAATTGACTTGTGCTTTGATCTGGGGCCTCCTAGCAGAGGTCTTCATGCCTGGTCCAAGGGTACCTTCTTTTGGCTCAGTTCCACTTCTTTCCACTTCCACTTAGAATGTTCCAGGGTGTTAGAGTCCTCTAATGCAGATCCAAGAGACTGAAGGCCAGAGAGAATTTCTGCTCTGCGTGCCTGAGGTCTGCCTACTCCTGTTTTCTATTAGAGGACCTGTTTCTTTCTTGATGTTTTAAACCAGACATGTCTGTTTCTGTCAGGGAGATCCTTATGTCTACCCTCAAATATGTTAGGTGCTTTTATGATTCCTATTGTGCAGAAGAGTACAGATTCTTCTACTTGTTCAGTGATGGAGTGTGAATTCCAGAAGCCCAGCTCCACAGCCTAGTTTCTTAAACACTAAGTGGTGTAGTCTTCTCATATACAAATAAGCTTCATAATGTATGCTGGACTCATTAAAGATCCAGATCATTAAAAATTTTAGTTGTATTTTATATCTATGTACACACAAATAGATATGCAGTATTTCTTAAATTTCTCTAATGACAAAGCTCACCTGGGATGCATATGAAATTGTAAGACTACCAAATCTTCCCTGTGGAGAATTTGATTCAATAGAGGCCTGAAGTACTGATTTTTCTTAAAGTTTATTTTAGAAAATAAACTAATAGATATTTCTAAAGTTAGATTCAGATAATAGGTTTTAGATAATTTAGGTAACAGATTTTTCTAAAGTTAATTTTTCTAAAAGTTCATTTAAATTTAAAAGTTTTTTTTCTAAAAGTTTATTTCTAAATGTTTATTTAAGTTTGACTCTTACCATTTGGGCAAGTTTCAGACATTCTCCTGATGAGAGTTCATGGTTGTTGCTGCATTTGGAGCCCTTCTGATGTCTTCATAGTCTTAGTAGCTGTTGGCCTCTTCCCCAGTTGGACTTTTTTCTCCTTCAGGCCTTTATCACTGAGACCTATTTGGAGTTAATTTTTGTATACAGTAAGTACAAGGATGTGTGGATTGAACTTTGTTTTTTTTTTGGTTTATGTATATCCATTTTTTTCCAGCACCATTTATTAATTAATCTTTTCTACTGCATTTAAAAACAAATTTCCATACTCCACAGTTGACCTAGGTAAAGTATGTGATCATTGATTTTAGTTGGCAAAGTCTCTAAATAGTCATGGTCTCCAAAGAATGTGTACAAATAACAATAAGTATATGAAGAGATGCTCAACAACGTCATGTCTGAATATTTGTGCATCTATCACCACAATCAACTTTGGAACATTTTTCTTACTCTAAAAAAGAAACCCCATACCTAATAAGCATTCACCCCACAGTACCCGTTTTCTCCAGCCCTAACTAAGCACCCTCTCATCTACTTTCTGTCTCTATGGAATTGACTATTCTAGACATGTTATAGAAGTGGAATCATATAATTTGTGGTCTTCCGTGACTAGTTTCTATCACTTAGTATAATGTTTTCAAGGTTCATCTATATTGTACTGTTTGTCAGCACTTCATTGCTCTTTATGGCCACGTGATAGTCCATTGTGTGGATATGACATTTTATTGATCCACTTGTCAGCTGATGGGCATTTGAGTTGTTTCAGCTTTTTGGCTATTGTAAATATACCCCTATGAATATTTTCATACAAATTGTTATGTGGGTATATGTTTTTGTTTTTCTTTGATATATACCTAGGAGTGGAATTGCTGGAATTATTTAAAACTCTATAGTTAAATAATTTGAATACCTGCCAAACTGTTTCCAAAGCAGCTTTGCAATTTTACATTCTCATAGCAATGTATGAGGGTTCCAATTTCTCCTCATTCTTGGAAGACTTCTTGTTTGTCTATTTGATTATAGTCATCCTAGAGAGTATGAAGTGGCATCTTATTTTGGTTTTGTTTTGAATTTCTCTAATGACTAAAGAGATTTGGCCAGGCACAGTAGTGTACCCCTGTAATGGCAGCTATTCAAGAGACTGGGGCAGGAGGATTTCTTGAGGCCAGGAGTCCGGTGTTACAGCACATGGTGGTCACACCTGGGAGTAGCTACTGCATTTCAGATGGGACAACACAGCAAAATCACATATCTAAAAAAGAACAAAACCCAAAGCCCACCAACCAAACAAAAAAAAATTCCAAACCTCAGGGGCATATGAAGTTGTTGAGCATCTCTTCATATACTTATTTGTACACATTCTTTGGAGACCATGACTATTTAGAGACTTTGCCAACTTTTAAATTGGGTTCTTTGTCTTTTGATTATTGAGTTGTAAGAGTCCTTTATATATTCTATGTCATGGTCATCCCATGGAAGAGAAATGGGGCCCCCCTAAAAAAATTTGGATTGGATGTCAATACTGATAACACCACACATGCACCAAGAGGGTGTGAAGAGCTTTGTTGCTCACATTATCAGGCTTTTTGCAGTGAACAGGGCAGCCTTTCAAGTAAGTACCAAAACAGCCCGGGAAAGTAGGAAAGAAGGTTGGCTTATCCTTTATTGTGGTTAGGGAGTGGAGCTAGGGGGAGGTTCTCACACTCATGCCAACGCTTTTGTTGTTTGAAATCTTGCCAGTGCCAAGGAGGAAGCACACAGGCTTTCTTATCGGTTTGCCCAGATGTGGGGGAAGAGTGATGAGGCTTGAGAGCTGCCAAGAGGAAAACGTCAAAACGAAGTTGCTCTTTTTCACTGTCTGGATACAAGTCTCTTATTCCATATATGATTCGCAAATATATTTTTTTCCATTCTGTGGATTATCTTAGTTGCTGATATTGCTTATAGCACAAAAGTTTTAATTTTGATTAAGTTCAATTTATCTTTTGTTCCTTTGCTTTTTGTGCTTTTGATGTTGTAGCTAAGAGACCTTTCCCTAACCCAAGGCTACAAAGATTCATTCCTATCCTTTCTTCTAAGAGATTTATAGTTTTAACTTTTACCTTCAGGCATATGCTCCATTTTAAGTTAATTTTTGCATGTGGATAGTTTTTACTGAAGTCCTATTTTACCTTTGTCGATAATTGGTCATCAATGTATATTCCTTTTCTAAATGTTCTATGCTGTTTTATTGATCTATTTGTCTATCTTTGTGCCAGTGGAGGCTTGTTCTGATTACCGTAGCTTTAGAAAAAGTCCTGAAATTAGGTCGTATCAGTCTTACAACTTTGCTCTTTTTCAAAGTTATTTAATCTATTCTAGATCCTTAGCATTTCCATGTGAATTTTGAAATTGGCTTTCTATAAAAAAAATTCTGCTAGTAGTTGATTGGAATTGCATTTAATCTATACATCAGTTTGGAAGAGAATTGATACTTTAGCAATGTTCAGTATTCCAGTTCATATATACAATATATTTCTCCTTTAAGTCTTCTTTAACTTATCTCAGTGGACGTTTTATAGTTTTCATTGTATAGGTCTTTCTTATTTCTGGCAGATTTATCACTAAGTAGTTCTAAATTTCTGTGCTATTATGAATGGTATTTTTGTTTTAATTTCTAATTGTTAGTATATATGATTTTGCATATTAATCTTATATGCCAAAACTTTGCTAAACTCACTTATTTCTGCATAGATGATCAGGATATATGTGAACAAAGAGTTCCATTTTTTCATTTCAGTATGGATGACTTCTTCTTTTTCTGAAGTTATTTCACTAAAGAGGACTTCTGATATGATACTGAATGGAAATGGTGAGAGTGGACACCTCCGTCTTGCTACTGGTCTTGGGGAGAAAACAGTCTTTCATCATTACATATTACCTGTAGATTTTTAAAGATGGGGCTGAAGACATTCCCTTCTATTCCTGCTTTGCTGAGAGTTTTTATCAGTGCAGTTCACCTTCGAGTAACACAGGTTTGAAGTGTGTGGGCTCACTTACATGTAGATTTTTTCCCAATCAGACAGATAGAAAATACAGTAGTTGCAGAATGTGAAACTTGTGTATATGGAGGGTGACTTTTAGTATCAGCAGGTGTACAGAGGGACTGAAGGACTTGATCATGTGATTTGGTATACTCAGGAAGTCCCAGAACCATTCCTCTGCATATACTGAAGGTGATTGTAATAGATGAGAAGATCATATGTTATTTTTAAAAAGTATGTTAATATGGTAAATTACATTAATTGATTTTCAAATATTAACCTAAACTTGCATTCATAGGATAGGCCCCTCTTGGTTATTGTACTAGTTTCCTCAGGCTGCCATTACAAAGTACTACAAACTGGATGATTTGAAACCACAGAAATTTATTCTCTCACAGTTCTAGACTTTAAGTCTGAAATCAAGATTTCCAGGGTCCTGCTCTCCCGTAAGACTCTTGGGCATATCCTTCCTTGTCTCTTCCTAGCTGCTACGGTTGCTAGCAAGCCTTGGTGTTCCTGTGTTTGCTGTTGTGTTACTCCAACTTCTGCCTCCATTGCCACATGATGTCCTTCTTGTGTCTCTTTATCTCTGTGTTCAAATTTCTATATTCTTATAAGAACACCAGGCCTACCCTAATCCATTTTAACCCCACTTCAACTTGGTTATATCTGCAAAGATCTGATTTCTAAATGAGGTCACATTCACAGGTACCAAGGGTTACAACTTATCTTTCTGAGGGACCCAGTTCTACCCTCTACAGTCATGAAGTATTATTTTAAAAAATATGCTATTGGGGTTGGGCATGGTGACTCACGCCTGTAATCCCAGCGCTTTGGGAGGCCGAGGTGGGCAGATCACAAGGTCAAGAGATCAAGACCATCCTGGCCAACATGGTGAAACACCATCTCTTCTATAAATACAAAAATTAGCCAGGCATGGTGGTGTGTGCCTGTAGTCCCAGCTACTTGGGAGGCTGAGGCAGGAGAATTGCTTGAACCCAGAAGGCAGAGGCTGTAGTGAGCTGAGATCGAGCTACTGTGCTCCAGCCTAGTGGCAGAATGAGACCCCATTTCAAAAAAATAAATAAATTTGTTGGAATGTTTGTTAGAGTTTTTTTTTTTTTTTTTTAGAATTTTGCATTTATATTCATGAGAGATGTTTTTCATAGTTTTAGAAAATACTCTCTTTTTCGGGTTTTGCTATTGGGACAATGCTAGACTCACGGAATGAATTGTGAAGTATTCCGTCCTCTGCTATCTGCTGGAATAAATTGTGTGGAATTAGTCATATTTTCTTCCTTAAATGTTTGAGTGAATTCTCCAGTGTAGCCATTTGGCTATGAAGTTCTCTTCTTGCAAAGATTTTTAACTGCAAATTTACTTTCTTTAATAGATATTGAGCCATTTAGTTGACCTATTTCTTCTTGAGTGAACTTTGGTATTGCGTGCCTTTCAAGATCTTTGTTCATTTCACCATAATTGTGTAATTTATTTGCATAACATTGTTCTTAATATTTTCTTATTTTAATATCTTTAGAATCTATAATAATTCTTAATATTTGTAATTTTTGCCTTCTTTCTGTTTCTAACTCACCAATCTGGATAGAGGTATCAATTTTATTGATCTGTCAAGGTACTAGATTTTGGTTATATTGAATGGCTCTACTTATTGTTTTTCTGTGTCCTATTTTATATATTTCCATTGTGATCTTTACTATTTGTCTTCCTCTGCTTTCTTTGTACTTAATGTGTTTACCATTTTCTAGTTTCTTAAAATGGAAGCTGAAGTCATTGATTTGAGACTGTATTCCTTTCTAATGCAGGTATTTAGTATAAATTTTCTTCTAAGTGTTGCTTTATCAGGATACCACACATTTTTATATTATGTTATTTCATTCCATTCTGAATAATTTCTTACTTCCCTTTTGATTTATTCTTTGATTATAGGGTATTTAGAAGTGTGTTGTTTAGTTTTCCAAATATGTGGCAATATTGAAAGGGATTTTTCAGTTATTGATTTCTAATTTAATTTCATTTGGTTGAACAACATACTTTGTATGACTTAAATCCTTCTAATTTTATTGAGATTTTTTATGGCTCAGAGTGTGGTCTATCCTGGCCAGTGTGTCCTGTGTACTTAACATGTGCATATTGTGCTATTGTCTGTAAATGTCAATTAGTCAGGTTGTGTGGTGGTATTTTCAAGTCATCTATATTATTCCTATATTCTATAACCTTTTCTGCTTACTTGTTTTTTTTTTTTTTCTTTTTTGAGACGGAGTCTCACTCTATCGCCAGGCTGGAGTGCAGTGGCACGATCCCAGCTCACTGCAACTTCCATTTTCCATTTTCAAGCAATTCTCCTGCCTCAGCCTCCCGAGTAGCTGGGACTACAGGCACGCACCACCATGCCTGGCTAATTTTTCGTACTTTTAGTAGAGACGGTGTTTCACGATGTTGGTCAGGCTGGTTTTGATTTCTTGACCTTGTGATCCACCCGCCTCAACCTCCCAAAGTGCTGGGATTACAGGCGTGAGCTACCGCGCCCAGCTTGCTTACTTGTTTTATCCATTATTAACAGAAGAGTATTAAAACATCCAACTAAAACTGTGGATTTATCTATTTGTCCTTTAGTTCCGTCAAACAATTTTTCCCTCATGTATTTTGATTATTTGCTATTAAGTATATAAACTTTTAGAATTGTCATGTCCTCTTGATGAATTGATCCTTTTTTGGTCTGTGTTGCATTTTGAATTGTTGTGACTGCTGTGCCCTTCCAATTTCTTCTGTAATGTCTGATCTGCCATTAATCACATCCAGTGTATTTTTTTTTTAAATCTCAGACATTATAATTTTGATTTCAAAAATTTGACTTGGATCTTATTAATATTGTTTATGTCTCTAACTTTTTGGTTGTATGAATGCAGTTATAATAATAATTGTTGTAATGTCTTTGCTAATCCCAACATCTGTGTCTGTTCTGGATGGTTTGTATTCATTGATTTACCTTATTTTATGGGTACTATTTTCCTGCTCCTTTCATGCCTGGTAACTTTTGATTGGATGCTAGGCATTGAAAATTTTACCTTGCTCAGTACTTGATATTGTATACCTATAAATATTCTTGATTATTTTTTTTCTGTCAGAATAAGGTAAGTTGCTTAGAAACAATCTGATTTTTTTTCAGGTCTTGCTTTTAAGAATTGTTTGCTAAGCTACAGCGGCATTTAGCCTTAGGCTAATTATTCCCCATTCCTGAGGAAGACCCTTTTGAGTATTTCTTAAATTATGAGATGTTCCAGTCTGGCTGGTGGAAGTGGGTCAGGAGGACTCAAAGAATCAGCATATTGTCCTCCTCACAACTAGGATTTATTATAGTGAAAGTACACAAAGCAAAATCATCAAGGGGAAAGCACGTGTGGTGAAAGTCCAGAGAAAACTGGGCTCAAGCTTCCCGGAGTGCTGTCTCAGTGGAAGGGCACAGGATGCACTTCAGTCTTTCAGCAAGGAGCTGTGACAAGAAATGTGAAATGTTATCTACTCCAGAAGCTCCTTAGTCATTTAGCACCGAAGGTTTTAATCAGGGGTTGGTCATGTGAGCATTCTCTGCCTAGCATGGACCAAAATTCTGGTTCCCAGAAGGAAAGCAGGTGTTAAACACACACCTTCCTTTTAGTTCTCTTTCCTTTTTGTGGAAAGAAAATAATTGGAAACCACCTGACTTGACAAAGTATTTGTTACACCAAGGACTGGCGAATGATTTCTCTAAGGGGCCAGATAGTAAATATAGGCTTCATGTGTGTGTGCTAAATGGCCTGTGTCTTAACCACTCAGCACTGCTGTTACGGCATGAATATAGATAGACAATACAGAAATGATTGAGTGTGGTTGTATTCCCATAGGAACTTTATTTTTTATTTTTATTTATTTATGCATTTATTTATTTTTGAGATGGAGTCTCACTCTGTCACCCAGGCCAAAGTCCAGTGGCATGATCTTGGCTCACTGTAACCTCCTCCTCCCAGGTTCAAGTGATTCTCCTGCCTCAGCCTCCTGAGTAGCTGGGATTACAGGCACACAGCACCATGCCAGGCTATTTTTTATATTTTTAGTAGAGCTTCACCATGTTGGCCAGGCTGGTCTTCAACTCCTGACCTCAGGTAATCCACCCACCTTGGCTTCCCAAAGTACTAAGATTACAGTTGTGAGCCACTGTTCTGATCCAGAACTTTATTTTTTAAAAAACAGTTTTTTTTCCCCCTTTGTTTTGTGGGAGGGGTTCCCTATAGGCTGTGATTTCCCAGCCCGGATGCCACACAATTATTAGGAATAATCCCCCTTTGCAACAGCAACATGAATTTATTACAAGCCTTTTATGAAATCCAAAAGATTCGGTGTCCTAAAATGCAGGCCTGTTGTGACATCAATGAAAAGTAGGGGTAAGTCTGCTGCAGGGGTGGAGCATCAATGGCTAATGACCTAATACCTCAGTTTTCATTGTGGTAGAGACGATTCACTGTATTTTGAATCGTGTCTTTTGTCCCAGGAGATTTTTATACCCTGAGCAATGTACCACCTTAAGTCTGGAAAGGGATGAGAAATATGCTTGCTTTTTTTTTTTTTTTTTTTTTTGATAAAGGGTCAGAACAGTAGCTGTGAAAAGGAGGAGAACAAAAGAATCCATCCCTCCATGACAGTCTTGGTCTCAAGCAGATCATTTTAGTGAACCCCAAATCTGGTGAAAGCAAATCTGGATAGATGCTTTACAGCTTTTGGAGCTTTCCTACCCATTGGAAGTTATTCCAGTGACTCCAGGGATACTTTAGTTTGGCCATCTGAGAAATTTAAGAAATTTCTTTCTGTTTCCCAGCAATTGAACCAGTTACACTCATGCATGTAACCCTCCCTCTGAGCTGTCCTTGGTGGTGGTTATTCTTGCTGTTTAATGCGTGCTGCCATCTCAGGTCTCCCATGTCCTAAACCGATGTGTGCCTACATATGCTGCAGCCTCCCTTTCCCCTAAATCAATCCATACAGGGAGCTCAGGCCTGACACTTACTTCTAAGAAAAATATCCACAGTGCCAAACTCACCTGTAATTCTAATACATTTTGGTAAAGTTTTGGGAAGATTTAGAAAATCACAGGGAAGAGCTGGGTGTGGTGGCTAATGCCTATAATCCCAGCACTTTGGGAGGCTGAGGCAGGTAGTTCGCTTGAGGTCAGGTGTTCGAGACCAGCCTGGCCAACATGGTGAAACCCCATCTCCCCTAAAAATACAAAAATATTAGCCAGGCATGGTGGCAGGCGTCTGTGATCCCAGCTACTCGGGAGGTTGAGGCAGGAGAATTACTTGAACCTGAGAGGCGGAGGTTGCAGTGAGCTGACATTGTGCCATTGCACTCCAGCCTGGACGACAGAGCAAGACATAAAAAAGGAAAATCACAGAGAAGGGTTATGGCACACACACATTTCCCTACTTAACCTTTCTGTGCCTCAGTTTTCTCGATTATAAAGCAGGGATAATAATAGTACCTATGTCAGAGGTTTACTATAAGGGCAAAATTATTATTTTTATTAATATCCCATGTCAGTCTATTGGTGTTGCTATAAAGGAAGGCATGAGGCAAGGTAATTCTTAAGTACAGGAAGTTTATTTGGCCTATTGTTTTGCAGGCTATACAAGAAGCATGGCATTGGCATCTGCATCTGGTGAAGGTTTCAGGCTGCTTCCACTCAGGGCAGAAGGCAAAGGGGAGCCAGTGTGTACTGATCACATAGGCAGAGAGGAGGCCCAGCTTAAAAAAAAAAAAATCAGCTCTCGTGGGAACTAATAGAGCAGTAACTCACTCATTACTTCCAGGATGGCACCAAACCATTTATGAGGGATCTGCTGCCTTGACCCAAATACCCCCTACTGGGCCCCACCTCCAATTCTGCAGATCAGATTTTAACATGAGACTTGGAGGAGACAAATGTTTAGGCTACATTGTCTGAGTTTTCTTTTCCCCCGCCCACCTTTCCTTCTCACTCCCATTTCTCTAAGGGTGCTCTCCCGGGGGATGTAAGTTTTTATTCTCCTCTTCAGTTCTCCTTCATGGAAACTAGGGGGAAGCTGACAGACCACAGGGAGTCAACTCCTCCAAAGAAAACCATCCCTAAGAGGAATTCCACAATGCCTTCTCCATCTTGCTCTGGTTATTGATGGCCGCCTCCTAGAGATCTTTGAGCCCTATTCCTTAAGCCTGCTGCTGTCAGGATGACTGGCTGCTTTTGAGAGGTTAGCCTCTGGAAGGTAACTTCCTTCTACCTCAAGCACAACAATATACAGCAGGAAATGCTGTTTTTGGCAATGGATTAGAAGGAAGGCCAGATCTTGTTCACTGACTAAGAAACAATGGTAACTCCTCTTGGATCCCTAAGAACACAGGAAAGACATTTGGCACAAAGTAGCCATTTGGTGAATATATACTGAACGAAGCAACTCAGCATTTAGACTTACCTATCTTATTTTTTTTCCTCAAAACCAGCAAAAGGCTGAAGAGGTCCATTAGAATGGGACTTATAAATGTTTTATTTATTCAATGTGAGAGTCAAGGTAACGTAGTGTGAAGGCATGGGTTCTCTTGCCAGAGTGTCTTTGTTTTAAATCAGACTTCTACACAAACTCTGGGCATCAGATTTCTCATCATCAAAGTGGGGATAATTATAAAACCTGCCTCACAGTGTTATTGTGAGAATTAGAAGACTTAATGCACAGAAGATGTTTAGGACAACGCCTGGCACAGAGAACACACTCTATAACTGAAGCCATTATTCATTCAATGAATATTTCTGAATTGAGTGCTACTGTGTCTCATAAACTGGGTTGGGTGCTAGGAAATATGGAGATGAATACATAGTTTCAAGCCATAAAGCATTTAGGGCCTTCTACGGAAAGCCGAGAAGCAGATAGCAGTGAGGAGTATGGACTAAAGGCTATGCTACAGCTGTGCACAGAGCACTGTGAAGGCACAGGAGGGAATTCTCAATTAGATTTAAGAGTCTCTAGAATTAACAAAAGCAATCAAATCTCTGCACACCCCCATCTCTTACATTTACAGAATTGTTCCATATGGCAGATGATGACCTAAAAATCATATCCATTTTTTTTTTCAATTGCCGTTTAGTTCTAGAGAGTACTATAAGGTAAAAGAAACATCATTTCCAAAACACTGACCTTGGAGCTGTCAACACAGTAGAATTTTCAGGGCTACCAAGGAAAGAGCAGAGAATCCAACTGAAAGAACAGTTTTTGGAACTTTTTTTTTTTTTTTTTTTTTTTTTTTTATTTTACCTAAGGGGAATGATAGAAATTCCAGTATGAAAAAATATGTTTTGATAAAAATCAAAGTTAACAAATATTGACTACCTGGGGGAGATGGGGAATGCTTCTCAGGGAATATCCTATTTGAAGTAGGTCTTGATTGTATTTGAACTGGGTTTAAAGAACAAGCTGGAACATGTCATATGGGAAAGAGCACTTCAGGAAAAGGAGCAAGCAGGTACAAAGTCCTGGAGTCATGGAAGATCAAAGTATCTTGATAGAGTTTCAAATCGTTCAGTGTGACTGCTGTATAAGAATTGTGACAGCAAGTGGTTAACAAATGTTTAGAAATTTGTGGATGGAGGGCAGGTCATGGAGAATCTTATGTGTATTCTTAAGGAGTATAAAAGATATTCTAGATATGATGGAAAGGACTGTAAGAGAGAGCCTTGATCACAATTGCAATTTGGAAAGATTGCTGTGGCTCACAATGGGTCAAAATTACAAAATGTGGGCCGGGCGCGGTGGCTCAAGCCTGTAATCTCAGCACTTTGGGAGGCCGAGGTGGGCGGATCACGAGATCAAGAGATAGAGACCATCCTGGCCAACATGGTGAAACCCCGTCTCTACTGAAAATACAAAAATTAGCTGGGCGTGGTCACGTGTGCCTGTAGTCCCAGCTACTCGGGAGGCAGAGGCAGGAGAATTGCTTGAACCTGGGAGGCAGAGGTTGCAGTGAGCTGAGATTGTGCCACTGCACTCCAGCCTGGCGCCTGGTGACAGGCAAGACTCTGTCTCAAAAAAAAAAAAAAAAAAATTGCAAAATGTGAAGCAATTGGGCAGTGGTTGAGGTAAGGGGCGATGCAACCTAGAGAAGTCAAGTGCCCTGGAGACTGGTGGTACATTATTAGGCTTGAAGCCACCAGAGGGTTAATACAATGATTCCTCTGTTTTAAGGTAGTGTGCGTGTGTATAGCATGCCTCAGTGTACCTAGTGAATTATGAGCTTGACCTGCTTGGTCAGGCTCAGTGCGAGCAGGTAGGAATTGCATCTCACTTTTCAGATGAGGGAGCAGTTTCATTAAGGCAAAGTGGCTTGTGCGAGAACACCAAGCCAACTGGTGGTGAAGTAAGGACAAGACCACAGGCGTCCTGAGTCCCACCCCAGTGCTTGTTACCATATGTCCATAGAGAGTCCTTCACAACTCCTTCCTCCATCATCCTCAAAGACATGAACTGAAATCCTAAATGTGGACCACCCACGCCTCTTCAGTGTTTCTCTCCCCTTCCTCCTTGCCCACTGCCATCCCTAGTCTTCCTTCCCGATCTCTTATTTAATCCTCAGATTTGCTTTTTGATTTCTAATGCCCTAGGTCCTCTGGTTTGTGATAATAGAGCCCCTACCTTTACAGATCTGGTAGATCCCCATTTTTTCTTGATATCAGGTTTATTTTGAAGGATAAAGCAGACGTCCTGTGTATTGCTCTGATTACTTTTCAAGTCACTCTATATATCATCAACCCTTGTTTCCACAATTGCTTACTTTCTCAAAAGCAAAGCCCCATGAAGGATTTTGTTACTAATCGTCTTTAAGAGAAATTAAAGGTGGAAGATTTATAACAGATGCCTGCATTCCATTGCTTTCACAGTATCTTTTCCTCTTGCAGGTTTCCACCCTCATTTCTCATCCCTCTAATATAAATCTCAGTAACTGAGTAGTGCATTTGCTCCATTATTGCCAGTTGGGCCCCCTTGGCTTCTTCTCTCCAATTTGATGCTACTCAGCTGGTTCCTCGGAGACCCTCTGTGAGCAGCTTGGCTCCAAAGCCCCTTAGCATTTTCTCTCAGAGTTCTGCTGATTGAGTCGTCAAATGTCAAAGGGAAAGTTAGAGATCTTTAAATCTAACCCTGCACAGATGAGAAAACAAAGACTCCATGAGTGAAAGTGACTCTCCAAGGACACCAGGCAGCTGGCTTTGGGAGAGGCCAGGACCCGGGTTTCCTACTCTCACCTGGGCTTCTCCCACTGGTTTTCTCTGCCTTCTGTCTCTACCAGTAAAATATTAATTTCAATTAAATGGGACTCTGGGGCAATCACAAAAAGAGAAAGGTATGGTTCCTGACTTCACAGCCTGGCTGGGTGACAAATTTAAGACACAAGGCAAGTTAAAGGACAAGGCAAACTCACCATATACACACATCTGTCAGAGGGCCAGAGAATAGATGCAGGTGAAAAGGCAAGGCAGGTTCAGAAGCTCATTCTCGAGAATCATCCAGAATCAATCCACTGTGGGTTTCCATCCCAAATCTGCCACTTGCCAAAAGGGTTTTCCCCTTTCTGTCCCCTGCCACCATGTGAAGAAGAACGTGTTTGTCCCCTTTTCTGCCGTGATCATAAGTTTCCTGAGGCCTTCTCAGCCATGCAGAACTGTGAGTCAATTAAAACTCTTTTCTTTATAAGTTACCCAGTCTTGGGTATGTCCTTAGAGAAGCACGAGAAAGGACTAATACAGTAAATTGGTACCACAGAGAGTGGGGTGCTGCTATAAAGTGAACTTGGCATGTCCCCAAATATTGCTACACTTTAAGTTGCTCACAGTGGTTAAGAAATGAAGTAACAGGTATCCTGGGACTGAGTTGGCACTCAGCAAATGGCAGTTGGGAAGGTTTCCTTGGTGGGAAGGATGAGAGAGGTGCAGACGGCTGACTTATCTGTAGGTATGTGGAAAAGAGAGATGAGATGCTTAGGCAGGGCTGAGGGCTGGAGCCAACGAGCAAGGAAGACATGGGTAGGGTGAGGGACCAGGAAGGAGACCACCTGGCTGGAGAGGAGGTTATGGAAGCAGAGTCAGGAAGAATGGCTGGAAAGGTAGATAGGAACCTTCCCCAAGAAGAGTTTGAAATTAGATTCAGCAATTCATGTAATGTTAAAATTGGAGGGGCCCAAGAAACAACCTAGTGTCTTCACCCTCAGACTGATCTTTGTATCCCACTGGAATCTGATGCAAGGTTAGTGGGTATTACTTGGTCAAATGTGCTTGGGAAATTCTATGCCAAACAAAGTAAATGAGGTTCTTTCCTCAGAACTTTTGAAAAGGTAATGACTATTGTACACTGTCAAGAAAAAAAATAACATTGCATTTCACTTATTTCACCACAGAACTTTTCACACACACACACACACACACACGAACTAAACACCAGTAAGATTTTGTCTATTGTCCAGAGAAACAGGGCTAGTGCCTCCCAAATAGCTCTCTTTTCTTTTGGCTGCTTCTGGAGAGGAGAAGTCTGAGGTCAAAGCGTCAGCAGGGTTAGTTCTTTCTGAAGGCTCTGATGGAGAATGTGTTCCAGGCCTCTCTCCTTGGCTTAGAGATGGCTATTTTCTCCTTGTGTCTCATACTGTCTTCCCTCTAGAAACATTTCTGTGTCCAAATTTACCCCTTTGTATAAGGACACCACCAGTCATATTGGATGAGGGCCTACCCTAATGACTTGACTAACTTAATTACCTTTATAAAGATCCTAACTTCAAATAAGATCACATTCTGAGGTACTGGGAGTTAGAACTTCAACATACGAATTTTGAGGGAGCACAACTCAACCCATGACATGTGGTTGTGTCCCCACCCAAATCTCATCTTTATTGTAGCTCTCATAATCCCCATGTGTCAAGGGCAGGACCAGGTAGAGATAATTGAATCTTGGGGGTGGTTTTCCCCATGCTGTTCCCATGATAGTGAGTGACTTCTCATGAGATCTGATGGTTTTATAAGGGGCTTCCCCTTCTGTTCAACACTCCTTCTCTCCCCTGCCACCATGTGAAGAAGGATGTGTTTGCTTCCTTTTCTGCCATGATTGTAAGTTTTCTGAGGCATTATCAGCCATTCAGAACTGTGAGTCAATTAAAACTCTTTTCTTTATAAGTTACCCAGTCTTGGGTATGTCCTTAAAGCAGCATGAGAAAGGACTAATACAGTAAATTGGTACCACAGAGAGTGGGGTGCTGCTATAAGGATACCATAAAATGTGTTAGTGAGTTTAGAACCGGGTAACAGGCAGAGGTTGGAACAGTTTGGGGGGCTCAAAAGAAGACCGAAAAATGTGGGCAAGTTTGGAACTTCCTAGAGACTTGGAGGTCTCAGAAGATAGGAAGATATGGGAAAGCGTGGAAATTCCTGGAGACTTGTTGAATGGCTTTGGCCAAAATGTTGATAGTGATATGGACAATGAAGTCCAGGCTGAGGTGGTCTCAGATGGAGATGACAAACTTGTTGGGAACTTGAATAAAAGTGACTCTCGCTTTTCTTTTGCAAAGAGACTGGTGGCATTTTGCCCCTGCCCTAGAGATCTTTGGAACTTTGAACTTGAGAGAGACAATTTAGTGTATCTGGCAGAAGAAATTTCTAAGCAGCAAAGTGTTCAAGAAGAAGCAGAGCATATAAGATTTGAAAATTTGCAGCCTGACAATGCAATAGAAAAGAAAAATCTATTTTCTGGGAAGAAATTCAAGCCAGCTGCAGAAATTTGCATAAGTAACGTGGAGCCAAATGTTAATCACCAAGACAATGGGGAAAATGTCTCCAGGGTATGTCAGAGAACTTCATGGCAGCCCCTCTCATCACAGGCCTGGAGGCCTAGGAGGGAAAAGTGGTTTTGAGGGTGGGGCCTAGGTACCCCTGCTTTATGCAGCCTTGGGACATGGTTCCCTGTGTCCCAGCTACTTTAGCTGAAGCTGTAGCTAAAAGGGGCCAAGGTACAGCTCAGGATATTGCTTCAGAGGGTGCAGGCCCCAAGCCTTGGCAACTTCAATATGGTGTTGGGCCTGTGGGTGCAAGTAAGTCAATAATTGAGGTTGGAGAACCTCCATCTAGATTTTAGAGGATGTATGAAAACACTTGGATGTTCAGGCAGAAGTTTGCTGCAGGAGCAGAGACCTCATGGAGAACCTCTGCTAGGGCAGTGTGGAAGGCAAATGTGGAATCAGAGTCCCTACACAGAGTCCCCACTTGGGCACTGCCTACTGGAGCTGTGAGAAGAAGGCCACAATTCTCTAGACCCCAGAATGGTAGATCCACTGACAGCTTTCACCGTGAGCCTGGAAAAGACACAGACACTCAACCCCAGCTCATGAAAGCAGTGGGGTGTGGGGCAGTATGCTGCAAAGCCACAGGGTTGGAGTTGCCCAAGGCTGTGGGAGCCCACCTTTTGCCTCAGCGTGACCTGGATATGAGACATGGACTCAAAGGAGATCATTTTGGAACTTTTAAGGTTTAATGACTGCCCAATTGGATTTTGGACTTCCATGGGACTTTTGACCCCTTTGTTATGGCCAATTTCTCCCATTCAAAAATAGATGTATTTACTGAATGCCTGTACTTTCATTGTTACCTAGGAAGTAACTAACTTGCTTTTGATTTTACAGGTTCATACGTGGAAGAGACTTGCCTTGTCTCAGATGAGACTTTTGAGCTTTAGGGTTAATGCTGGAATAGTTTGGGGGACTGCTGGAAAAGCATGATTCTGTTTTGACATGTGAGGACATAAGATTTGGAAGGGGTCCAGGTGGAATGATATGATCTGGCTGTGTCCCCACCCAAATCTCATAAATTATAGTTCCCATAATCCCCACATGTTAAGGGTAGGATGAAGTGGAGATAATTGAGTTGTAGGGGCAGTTTTCCCCATGCTGTTCTCGTGACAGTGAGTGGGTTCTCATGAGGTCTAATTCCACTTTTGCTTGACACTCCTTCTCTCTCCTGCCGTCATATGAAGAAGGATGTGTTTGCTTCCCCTTCTGCCATGATTGTAAGTTTCCAGTGGTCTTCCCAGCCATGCAGATCTGTGAATCAATTAAACCTATTTTCTTTATGAGTTACCCAGTTTGGGGTATGTCCTTATACCCCTGAGAAGGGACTAATATAATACATTGCACTTACCAAGATTCCATTTCTCACTACCGAATGATGTTTCCAGAGAAAGGAACATAGCTTAAGAGATTGCAGCAGACAGGTGGTCAGCAAGTGTCCTGTCTGCTGGTCACCACTATGCCCAGAGCAGGTGAGTATGTTTGTTCTCCAAATGCATGGGGAGCACTCGTGCCTTGATGCCCCTGTGTATGCATCCTGCATCTTTCCTTCCCTCTACCTAACACTCATGCATGCACTCATACACTTTCTACATAACAGACCTCAATTAATTCACTTAGCACATCCTAGTAAAACACCTGGAACATGGCATGTCCACTCTTAACATTCAGTTTGGACATTTTCAGTGGCCATTTCCATAGTCATTACAGATTTATGAGATAATTTCTGCCTTTATATCAATCAACAAAGGCTCTGGCATGCACAGAGCATTTTTTACATTCATCAGATTGTTTTTGTTTCTTCTGAAAATCTTAAGAATGAAGCAGGGTAGGGCTTATTGGCCCATTTTATTGCTGTGAACTCTTAGGTTCAGGATGGTAAAATATCCTGTCCTTGTGTTTGACCCCTGGTCCCCAGATACGTTCCATGCCTGCCCAATCCAGAGCACTACATCCTTTTCCATGAAGCATCACATCCCATGGTTATGTCTTCTGAGGCATCTGCCTTTTTGCAAGTTTTTATCCATTTATCTTCTGTACCTTTCTCTGCCTAGTGCCACCAACTCTAATAAAACCTGCTCTTCCTTTCACAGTCTGGTCCATGCTGGGAGTCACTCCAGAGCTACTCTTCTTTTTTCCTCATCCTCTGTGGAATTTGACTTTAGGCCAGCTGAAAGCCTGGACATGGAGCCCCTGGGACACTGGTGTCAGCAATGGATGGAGTTCTTACTGGTTCTTTGTGCCTGGGCAAGTAGGAAGGGTAGCCAGAGTCTCTAGGAAAGGGGGTGACCAGGCACACATATCCACATCTGCCACCCCATGGGGCTAGGGGATCCTTGCCCCGATCAGGCAGTCCTGTTGCCAGCTAACATCTTGGGTGACTGCACCCTTTCAGTGTGAAAACTGCTGCTGAGACCTTTGCTTTGTGCCATGCTCTTAAGGTGGTTGTTGTTGTTGTTTTTTAATCTCTTTTACTTAAAGAAAATGAATGTGGATCCTTTCCCGATGTCTTCTGATAACCTCATCTTAAAACACCTGTTCTCTTCTGATTCCTTTTCTCCCTTTATTACTGCCTTGGACCTGCTTCTCATCATCCTTCCTGGTCTAGGTCACCTTGCTGTGGTCAAAATGGCCCTCTGTCTCTCCCTCCAGTTTTGCCCTCACTGCAGCCATTTCCGTTCAGTAGAAGAAGGGTGGCCCATCCAGCCCTTCAGCTGTCTCACAGCTCCAGCCACTCTCACCAGGGCCAGTCACTGACTGAGTCACAGTCTCTCTTACATTCAGGCATTTGTGCTGTTTCCCCCACTCAGAACATCCTTCCCTGCTCAGTCCCTCCAACTTTTGCCCCATGTTTCTGGTGAACTGCTGCCTCTCCATCTACCTTCATCCTCTACCTTAAACATCATGGCTGGGCAGCCGGGGCTGACATGCTCCAGACTGCCTGAGTTGCTACTCCTGAGAGTACCCATATCATGCACTTAGTAGCCTGCTTACTTGACTATTTTACTCTCTTAGAGCAGGGATTCATTGCTGCACACTGTGTGCCTGGCATAGAGCAGGAATTCTGTAAATATTACTGGAATCGGTGAACATCCTGTCAGGTGCTCTGCTGGGCGCTGAGTGTTTCTGACCTTGAAAATGCTCCCTGATGGGAAGATCATCCTAAAACACAATTAATCAGGTCATTTCTCTGCTTAAAAGCATGCATGACTGGCATCATTGAGGCCAATATGACATGAAAAACACCCCATCCAGGCTGGCTGAATGAACATGCCCTCCTCTGGGCATCAAGCTTTCAGCTTTCTCACAGCTTTCACCCCATTAGCCTCTGATCTTCTGTTTTCTGTTCTTTCTCTGACCAGACTCCAAGTTATCCCTGGGTTCTTCTTGCTTAGCATAGGGCCTGGAACGGAGTGGATGTTAAACAAGTGTTTTGCATGAGCAAATTTCCAAAAGGCCAGAAGGAGAAGAAAAAGGGAAAAATAATCTTTGTCCTCTTCATATCTTCTGCCAAAAAGAAAAAGACATGAGGAAGATGGAAGCCTTTGAGGTTCTTGTGCAACCTCTCTCTTGGCTTCATGTTATCTACTCTGTTAGCACCTGGGTGAGAGAGTGCCATTTATAGGACTTTCCATGCAGGGATTCTGTGGCTCTGCTAAGGTGCTGCTGCTACTGGGGCACCAGCTTCCTGGAGCAAGGCAGGAAGTCAGAGGAGGATGCCCTGAACTGAGCTTAGTGGGGATGACCAAGGGGAGGCAGGGTCCTTTCTGAGAGGTAGAGTGAGTGCAGAGGGAAGTGGCCCCACCCTCTGGAGTTCTAGAGGACCAGAGAGTGAAAATATTTAATCAGCTTTTCACCTCCCCCACCAATGAAACGAAGAGTTTCCACCTGACTAGATTCCATGGACATCTAAAACATGTGAAAATCAAGGAAGACACCTTCTTCGAGTTGTAGAAAAAGAGCAAGGGTTTTATAGTCAGACAACATGGACTCAAAAGCAGACCTAAGAGGGATTTGACACACATGCACCTTTCTATCTGCTCCCAGGTAAATTCCCCAATTACTTAACTTCCTTTGTAACCTGGAATGAATGATAACTACCACAAGGTTGCTTTGAAGATGGAATGTAATAAATAATGTCAAGCACTCACTACATTATCTGACATAGAGGCAGTATTCAATAAAAGGGAACTTTTATTCCTGTCTAATGAGGATGCCAGAGTTCTTGTATGAAACAGAAACATCAAACTTTGGGGAAATTTTAAATGCATAGGCAAGTGAACTGGGTCACCTAAGAGGTCAAGGTTGCTGGCACTTGGCTGATGTGATCCACGGAATGAGTAAGACTTGTCTCCTCATGCCAATGTGATACTCGGGTTGGCTCTCCAGGTACAATCCAGACACGGGTAATTGATCCTTCTTGACTTCCCAAGGGACATCTAGCAGATGCATTGCTCCAGCTATGAAGCCCATGGAGGTTGGTGTTGATGGGAAGAACAGGGGCTTTGGTCATGCCAAGACTAAAGCTCTAGCTTTAAGATGTGAGGGGGGGTTGAGCATGTGGTCTGGATAACTCTCTTCCCTTTTTGGATAGCTCCACCCTATGCTACAGTTAAACAAGATACTTTTCAACCTATTTCCCATCCTTTCTTCTTTGTACTAGGTAAACTGGAGGGTAAAGCTCAAACTCACTGATGGATGCAAAGTGGTATAAATCTAAGTCTGAAATAGAATTGAAATCACGATATTGACTCTATGGAGGGTAGATGGTGTGTTCTTTTTCAGTTCATAAGGAGAGTAGGTTGCGAGTGAGTACTTCTGGCTACAGAGAACATTAATAAAAGACAAATGTCCTTTACCCAAGCCCTCAGGGACTTTATGGAGGAGGATGGAGGGGGAGCTGTTTCTTCAAGTACTAGAGGCAAAGTTTCAAACATTCTCCATGCTTAGTAAAGATAATGACAACTGAAAGGCACTGTATTTCTGTAATATGTTTGGTTATTTACCAGGACAGTAATTAAGAAGTAAGATACTTTTCCTTGTGCAAAAGCATAAGAATGATACAGTGGACTCTGTGGACTTGGGGGGGAGAGTAGAAGGGTGGTGATGGATTAAAGAAAACATATATGGTGCAGTGTATACTGCTTGGGTGATGAGTGCACCAGGATCTCACAAATCACCTCTAAAGAACTTATGTAACCAGAAACCACCTGCACCCCAATAACTTATGCAAAAAATGTACAATAGAGTATTGTAAACTATAGATACCCCATTGATCTATCAAACATTAGGTCTTACTTCTGTCAAACTCTATGTTTGTACTCATTAATCACTTCTATTCCTCTTGACCTCCTGCCTACCCTTCTAAGACTCTGGTAGCCACAAATCTACTTTCTATCTTCATGAAGTCTACTTTTTTAGCTTTATGTATGAGTGAGGACATGTGATATTTGTCTTTCTGTACTTAGCTTATTTCTCTTAACATAATGACCCCCAGCTCCATCCATGTGGCTGCAAATGAGAGGATTTCATCCTATTTTATTTTATGTTTGAATAATATCCCATTGTGTGTGTGTGTAGGTATATGTATACATTAGATAGAATGTATATTAATAATATATTCTAATAATAATAAAATATTATTAAATAATTATTATAGATAGATATGGTATGTGTATGTGTATACATACACATACCATATCTATCTATCTGTCACATTTTCTTTTCTTTGCCTATTCATTTGTTGATGGACACTTAAGTTGATTCCATATTTTGACTATTTTGAATAGTGCTGCAATAAACATGGTAGGGCAGATATCTATTCAATATACTGATTCCCTTTCTTTTTATGTAGTAGTGGGATTGCTGGGCCATATGACATTTCTATTTTTAGCTTTTTGAGGAACCTCCATACCCTTCTTCATAGTGGCTATATTAATTTACATTCTCAGCAACTGTATATGAAAGTTTGTCTTTTTCCACATCCTCATCAATATTCATTACTGCCTGTCTTTTCAAAAAGCCATTTTAACTGGAGTGAGATGCTATTTCATTGTAGTTTTGATTTGTATTTCTCTGATGATTGGTGATGTTGAGCATTTTCTCATGTACTTGTTGGCCATATGTATGTCTTCTTTTGAGAAATGTCTATTGAGATCTTTTGCCCATGTTAAAATTATGTTATTTGTTTTTTGCTGTTGAGTTGTTTGAGCTTGATACATATTCTGGTTATTAATCACCTATCACACGGGTAGTTTGCAAATTTTCCCCCATTCTGTGAATTGTCTCTTCACTTTGATTGTTTCCTTTGCTGTACCGAAGCTTTTTAGCTTGATTAAATCCAATTTGTCTACTTTTGCTCTGGTTACCTGTGCTTTTGAGATCTTACACAAAAATTATTTGCCAAAACCAGGGGTCCTGGAGTATTTTCCCTATTGTTGTTTCTAGCAGTTTCATAGTTTCAAGTCTTAGTTTAAATATGCAATCCAATTTGATTTGATTTTTGTTTATGGTAAGTTATAGGGGTCTAGTTTCCTTCTTCTGCAATAGTTATTCAGTTTTCTTGGCATCATTTGTTGAAGAGACTGTTCTTTTACCATTGTATGTTTCTGGTGCCTTTGTTGAAGATGAGTTGACTGTAAGTGTGGGGATTTATATTTGGGTTCTTTATTCTGTTCCATTTATCTATGTATCTGTTTTTATGCCAGTACTATGATAATTTGGTTACTAGCTTTGTAGTAAATTTTGAAGCTACTTTGCAGTAAAGATGTGATGCCTCTACCTTTGTTCTTTCTACTAATGATTGCTTGGCTATTCTGAGTCTTGTAGCTCTGTATGCATTTTAAGATTATGTTTTCTGTTTCTGTGAGGAATGTCATTGGTATTTTGACAAGGATCTCACTGAATCTATAAATTGCTTTAGGTAGTATTGTCATCTTAACAATATTAGTTCTTTCAGTCCATTTGCATAGAATATCTTTTCAATTTGTTATATACTCTTCATCATTGTTTCATAGTTTTCCTTGTATAGCTCTTTACTTCTTTGGATAAATTGATTCCTAGGTATTTTATATTCTTTGTAGCTGTTGTAAATGGAATTGGTTTCTTGATTGAAAGCATTTTACACTGTTGGCATAAATACATGCTGCTGATTTTTGCATGTTGATTTTGTATCTTGCAACTTTACTGGATTTATCAGTAAAGAGATCAAGCCATAACAAAATGTCTTTTATTTAAAAAAAAGCCCAGAACCTGATGGCTTCACTGCTAAATTCTACCAAACACCACAGGCCAATATCATATCTGATATTCATCATCTGATGAACGTAGATGCAGAAATGCTCAACAAAATATTAGCAAATCAAATTCAACAATACATTAAAAAGATCACTCACAATGATCAAGTTGGACTCATCCCAGGGGCGCAAGGATGGTTCAACATATGCAAATTAATAATCATGATACACTGCATTAACAGAACCAAGAACAAAAAATGGATGATCTTCTCAATAGACATGGAAAAAAATTAATAAAATTAAACATCCTTTATGATAAAAAATTTGTGAACCTGGTTATAGAAAGAATATACCTCAAAATAATAAAGCCATTTCTGACAAACCCATAGCTAACATCTTACTGAACAGGGAAAAATAAAGTTTATTTCTCTAAGAACTGGAAGAGAAGGATGCCAACTTTCACAACTTGTATTCAGCATAATACTGGAAGTCCTAGCCAGAGTAATTAGGCAAGATAAAGAAATAAAAGGCATCAAAATTAAAAAGGAAGAATTCAAATCAGCCTTGTTTACAGATGACATGCTCTTATACTTAGAAAAATCTAGAGACTCTACCAAAAACTGTTACAACTGATCTCTTTACTTGGTATTGGTTTAATGTTTGTTTTTAAAAAATTTCTTCATGGTCAATCTTGGTAGGTTGTATATGCCTAGTAATTTATTCATTTTTTCCAGATTTTCCGTTTTTTGGCATATGGTTGTTTCTGATAGCCTCGGATGATTCTTTGCATTTCTCTGTTCTCGACTGTAATTTTTCCTTTTCCTTCTTTTTAATTTTATGCATTTGAGTCTTCCCTCTCTTTTCTTAGTTAGCTGAGTTTAAGCTTTGTCTATTTTGTTTATGTTTTTAAGAAACCTTTTTGTTTTGTTGATATTCTGTATTGTTTTTTAGTCTCAATTTCATTAATTTCTGTTCCGATCATTTTGTTCCTTCTATAAATTTTGGGTTTGATTCATTCTTGCTTTTCTGGTTCCCTGAAGTGCATTATTCGGTTGTTGATTTGAAATCCATCTTTTTTGATATAGGCATTTATGCTATAAACTTCCTATTAGTACTTCTTTTGTTGTATTTCATAAATTTTGGTATGTTATAGTTTCATTTTTATTTGTTTCATGAAATTTTAAAATTTCTTCAAATTTTTAATTCATTCATTGGTAGTTCTGGAACATATTAACTTCCACGTGTATGTGAAGTTTCTGAGGTTCCTCTTGTTACTGATTTTTGATTTTTTTCCACTGTAGTCAGAAAAGATACTTGATATGATTTTTACTTTTTTCAATTTGTTCAGACTTGTTTTGTGGCCTAAGATGTGATCTATTCTAGAGAATATTTCATGCACTGATGGAAAGGTTTATTCTATAATAGTTGGGTAAATGTTCTGTAAATGTCAGTTAGGTCGATTAGATCTAATGTAGTTTAATTCTCATGAGTGTTTGTTTCTGTCTGGATGATCTGCCCATTACTGAGGGTGGGGTGTTGAAGTCTTTTGCTATTATTGTTTTGTGGTCTACTTTTCCCTTTAGATTTTATTATTATTTGCTTTATATACTTGGACATTTTGGTGTTGGGGATATAGATATTCATAACTGTCATAGCTTCTTTCTGAGTTGACCCTTTTATCATTATATAGTGACCCTCTTTGTCTCTTTTTAGAATCTTTGGTTTGTAGCTATCCCATTCCTGGCCTGTATGGTTTCCTTTGAAAAGTCTAAATTGGAGGTCTCTTAAATGCTTTTGCCTCTTTTCTCTTGCCTCTTTTAGTATAATCTCTTTGTACTTGGTCTTTGAAATTTTGATTTTTCTATGCCTTATAGTAGTCTTGTTTGGGTTGAATCTGTTTGGTATTCTCAGATCTTCCTGTACCTGGATATTTACCTCTTTTTCAAGGTTTTGAAAGTTTTCTGTTATTATTCCTTTGATAAACTTTCTATTCCTTGCTCTTGCTGGATACGTCTTCAACACCAGTAATTCTTATACATATCATACATATATGTATTTGAGATGGAGTCTCACTCTGTCACCCAGGCTGGAGTGCAGTGGTACAATCTCAGCTCACTGCAACCTTTGCATCCTGGGTTCAAATGACTCTCCTGCCTCCTGTCTCAGCCTCCTCAGTAGCTGGGATAACAGGCACATGCTACCATGCCTAGCTAATTCTTGTATTTTTAGTAGAGATGTGGTTTCACTATGTTGGCCTGGCTGGTCTTGGACTTCTGGCCTCAAGTGATCCACCTACCTTGGCCTTCCAAAGTGTGAGCCACTGTGTCTGGCTTATTTTCTGTATCTTGTTCATAATTTTTATTTCTTTGCATTCTTTTTCTTTTTTCTCCTCTGTCTGTATATTTTCAAGTAGCTTGTCTTCTAGCTCACCGATTCTTTCTTTTACTCAATCCATTTTGTAGATAGGAGCCTCTAATTAATATTTTAGTTCAACATATACATTTCTCAGTTCCTATATTTTTGTTTGATTTTTAAAAATTATTTTAATATCATTAAATTTTTATGATAAATTCTTAACTTGCTTTTCTGTGTTATCTTGGAGATCACTGATTGTCTTTGAAACTGAAGTTTTGAACTCTTGATCAGAGAGCTCACATATTGCCATCTTATTAGTGTGAGTCACTGTTTCCTTGCATTGTTTCTTTGGGAAATCATGATTCTTTGTTTGCTGTTGTGTTCTGGGATGTACATCTATGTCTGTGCACTGAAGGATTAGTTATTTATTTCAGCTCACTCTACATGGCTTTCTTTTTTTTTTTCCCCCCCAGACATATTTGCTTAGAGGTTCTTTACTGCTAGGTTACTGCCCTCTGTTTGACTCTAGGTGGCACCACAAGCCCAGGTTCGGCTCAGCTTCCGTAAGGATGGGAGTGCTGCTCTTCCTGAATGGGGGAGGTCCCAATGGGGATAGTCTTGCTCTGTGGGGAAACTTGGCTAGGGCATCCTGCCCAGGGATCCTGCGAATTAACCTCCTGCAGCTTGGTGATTTGGCATCACCTTTGCCTGGGTTACACAGCAGAGTTTCCAGGGATGGGAATGGTCGTCCTTCCTCTTCTCTTTGTCTCTGCCTGTTTACAGGGACATTTTTCCCTTCAGGCAATCATAATGCTTCTGCATTACGGCAGAGACAAGTCTCCTGCCTGGACACCCAAGATAGTGAGGAAAGTGAGATTCAGGTGGACACTCACCATTTCCAGTACAGAAACTGTTAACTAGGTAAACATTTTCTGCTCCCTTTGGGCTGGGCAGAATGTAGGGAGGTACATTGTGAATGTGGAAGCCTGATTCTCTTACCATCTGCTTGCAGTTTTTTTTTTTTTCACTTTTCTGTGTCCCTAAGGACTGTCTCATCTTCATATTTGAGTTTTGAAAGATTGCTGGTGATAATCTTGTGCCGTATGTTCATTTTAAATTTTCTGTAAGGGGTGGTGATGTCAGCTTGTTTGTATGCCACCATTTTGGAACCAGAAATCTCACTCTTCTTTTAATACGTTCATGGCAAGTGAACTCATATCACTGAAAGTCACCAAGGCTCAGGTTCAAGTCACAGCTCTATCAATGATGGGCTGTGTGAATTTGTGTATGGTTCCACCAGTCACATCAAGGACACATTGAAGAAGAGTACCAACCTTGTAGAGTTGAGGTAAAAAATAGATACTTTAAGTGAGACACTTTACACTGTGCAGGATTCACAGCAGGGGATTAGTAGTTTTTTTTATTTTGTTGAACAATCCGACCAATAATCCTCTTAGTTTCCTAGAGAAGTAGGGGGAGCTTTGTAGATCAGCGTGGTTCCTTCTTGGGGACTTGGTGAAATGGTGCCTACTCCTTGTTTGCTGTGCTTGCAAAAAAGTAGTCATGGTGCTTTCTCAAACCCTATTGGAAAATAATTTACTTTGAGGTTACTCTTGTGAAATTTGAAAAACTAATAAAAAATAGAAGCGACCCCAAAGACATAATAAAAGAAAGATCCTAAGAGTCTGAACACCTAGGTTTCAATTTTGACTCCCAACATTTGTGAGCTCAGGCAAATCACTACTCATATCTGAGACTCAGTTTTCACAGACGTTAGATAGGAGTAAGGATTATTAATAAAGCTGTCTTGAACATTTATATACAAAGAATTGTGCTAATTACCAGAAGGTGATACATTAATAATGTAAATTATCCTGAATATTTTCTTCTAAATATTATGTGATTCTATGAATTTTTTAGGTTGACACTGCAATGGAATTAGGTAGTTTTTAGGCGTTATGGTCAGTAGGCAATTTTACAGCAGAAACACATTTTTATTTGCCAGTAAAGAAGAATGTTTCCAGCCTCTGGATTAAAGTTAAGCTGTAACATGGAAATATACATGAAATTGGTAAGAAATAAAATTATTAGTGGCCCTTTTAGTTCTGCTCATGTATGGAATTAAGGCAATAAAGTGGTTATTTGATGCAGATGTAGTAAAGCTTGCTACAAGTGTATCTGGTGGCCTTTCATTCTGAAGGTTTTGGTGAGTCATTGAGAGACTCTGATTAGGAACATGACTAGAAGCTTTGCATTAGAACAGTTCATTTGATAATTTATGCATGTGCTTCCAAATTTGGAGGGCAAAAGCCTGGGGAATATGCTAATAGCCTCATGCTGAGAATGAGGAAAGAGAGAACACGCTGTTCATTAGCCATAATAAAACTCTAAGGAGACCCACCTTTGTGTTTCCTTTGCTGAGGGAAGTATATTCAGAGAAGAAGGCAGATCTGCAGAGAGGCCCCTGCTTCTCCTTTTGCAATAGCAGAAACCAAGCCTTACCTTTTATTATGGGGCTTGCGAATTCAAAGAAAAGGACTACATTTCTAACCATACTTTCAGCATAAGTGAAAGTCATTTTTTCCTGTACATTCAGACTCAGCTGTTATGAGATGAGTCCCTACTGTGTGCTTGGACCAGGCCTGACTAAACTGTGTAATGCCTGCCTTTCTGTGGTCTTTGGCTTCTCCTTGTGCCAATAGGGGGTTTGGACTTAATTAGGTGTAACACTCCATGTTTTCCCACAGGGAGTGGGACTTAGAGTCTGTATTTGTCCATTCTCTCATTTCTATGATGGAATACCTGTGATTGGGTAATTTATAATGAAAAGAAGTTGAATTGCTCACTGTTCCACAGGCTGTGCAGGAAGTATGATGCTGACATCTGCTTGGCTTCTGAGGAAGCCTCAGGAAATGTACAATCATGGCGGAAGGAAAAGGGTAAACAGGCATGTCACATGGCTGGAGCAGAAGGAAAAGAGTGAAGGGGGAGGTGCTACATAAAAAAACAGATCTCATGAGAACTCACTATTGCAGACAGTACCAAGAGGTGTGGTACTAAACCATTCCTGAGAAATCCACCCCCACGATCCAGTCATCTCCCGCCAGGCCCCACCTCCAACACTGGGAAGTACTCTTTGATGTGATATTTGGTGGGGACACAGGCCCAAATCATATTAGAGTCCCTTCTAGACAACTGGCAGCTCTTGAATACCGGTAAAAATGATCGTGAATGAAGCAGCATGGTTATTTTGGTTTTAGCTTCAACTCTCTGAGAGGGTATTGGAAAATCACCTCTTCTTTCTAGACCTCAGTTTCTATATTATAAAATAAGGGCTTGGAAGATAATTTCTGGAACCATTGTGTCTCATTTTGGTACTTAATGTTTATAGTTTGGAATACCTGAGAAGCTGCTGGATATGTTCCCAACTAGCACTAGCCCAAGAGAAAACGAAAACCTACCCATTGGAGAAAAGAAGCAACGACCATTGTAACTTATCCTACAAGCAGGAGAGAGCCTTCCCCTCTTTCTCTGTGGGTATTATGTTTGCAGATTGAAGTCAGTCAAGAAAGCAGAGACCAGAATAATCAAGGATGTGGAAGGAAATGAAGATGCTAAATCTGCAGTCTGATAACAATCTGTGACTGAAAATAGCAAACCAATTCCTAAGACAAAATCAGCAGAAAATCTCAACAATCAGATAATTTGTTGCTATGACAATTGAGTTTAAAATCTTCTAATTGAGTGTAGTCCTCTGTGGGAGCGGGTGACACACAGCAGCAGCATGAACAGTCAGCCTGTTTTCAGTGCTCCAGGAAGTATTTTGAGCCCGTCAGCAGACCATCCATCTGCTCTGCCTTCCTCCTTCCTGAAAAGTGCATCTGCAAGAAAGCCCAGGGCTGAAGGCCAGAACGAATGTGTTCGAAGCTTCCAGGATTCCTTTCCACTTAGATGAGGTCAGCAATTTCTGAAAAGAGCTCTGTGTTCTTTCTGGGAGTAGAAGCAAATGCTTTTTGAAGCTTTCAGAGGCCGACATGTAGATGCTCTGTCCAAATGAGCTATGCATACACCCTCCCAGTCTTGCCCTGGGTGGAAAAAAGGCTTGTCAACCTCCAAGAGCCTTCAGAGGCATTCATACAAACATAGGTCATTCGGAATGTCCATAGATGCCTGAATTGTTATGGAAAGACTGTAGTCACCTACCAAGTGGGTGGTTATGAATCTTCCCTTACTTTTCACTTGACCATTGACCTCATTCATGAATGGAAGTTTTGTCAGACACTTATTACATGACAAATACTCCCCTCCCTATTCTGCTCTCATCCCTTTTAGAATGTAAATTCCAGGAGGGCAAATATTTTGTCAGTTTTGTTCACAAATGAATATCAAGTGGTTTTAGATATGTCTGGCACATAGTAGACTTTTATATTTAGAAGGAGTCGGCTAGGGGCCCTGGATAACAAGATAAAAAGATTTAGTATCTCTTGAGGAGCTTGCAATACAGTGAGAAAGTCAGCCTACAGGCAGGTATTTATTGCAACGTGGTGAGTTGTAGAATGGAGATAGATATATAAAAGAGATGAGGATTCTGGTCTTTCCTGGATTTTTCCAGCCTTCCCAGAGTGCTGTGTTGAATTCAGGGCACCATGCATTAGGAGCAGCCCTGGCAAAGCAGAGCAAGATCTCAGAGAAAAGACTAAAAGGGGTCTCCATTTCTGGAACTCAGAGGGAGGCATTATGCTGTGAGAGATGGAGAAGAAGAGATTTAGGTAGACATGAGAGCCACACCAAACCTAGCAAGTGGTCGGGCAAAGGATAGTTTATGATTCTGCTGTGCGGCTCTCTTTAGTAGACAGAAACAGGGACAATTGCTGGAAGCATTGGAAAAGCAGATTGCCTTTCTGTATAAATGAGAACTTTCCAGCAGTCAGGTCTCTAAGGCAATGAGTTTCTTTCTGCTGGATGCTTGAGCTGCAACTAGAGGGGATGTGGTAGAAGAAATTTGTGTGTTTCGGAAGGTGAAGCTAGATCAGAGATTCCAAATTGAGTTCCTTTGTGCTCCTGGGGTGCTGTGTGGCTATTGCAGGGGATAAACTAGTGGCTGAAAGACAGGCCTCACTCCCATGCTCCAGTCTATATTAGGGGTGTGTAAAATTTTACCTGGGCCAAAGAGTTTCCTAATTTTATTTCTTTTAAATGAATGAGCCAGATGTCAGCAAGTTTCTTTTCAATTCTTATGACCCATGATAAAGCTAACTTAAACTAGATGGTGTTAGCATTTTGCATTGATTTACAGAATTTTAGGGCTGGTTGCAACCTTTGACATAATCTCTAAAAGTGGTTCTTAACATTTGAGCATTTTTGGGTGATTTTAAAGTTTCATAGAAGTTGTTTCCAGGAAAATGAACACATATCCTCAAACAATGAAATGTCTGCGAGAAAATTCACAGAGTGCATTTTCCATAAAGTCCATTGAGGAATCCTTCACCAGTCCATGCTCTTTGGGTTCAGTTTTCTTAGTTTAGTTTCACTTAGAATTTTGAAGATTGGGAAGTGGGGGCCAAGGGCAGCATGCAGAGAGGGAAGTCATAAGGTCTGACTTCCTTTATTACAACCCTTTCAAGCAGGGAACCCGGAGTCAGAAGGTCTTTATTTAAATCCTTTCTCTGCCTTTTTTTAGCTGCGCTCTTGGAATGCTGCAGAAAATTTTTACAAGTAGGCAACAATTGAAGTAATGAAATCATCTAAAGAATGCCTTTTCATGTCTTCCTGAAATAGAGATAGGAAAAGACAAGTGATAAAACAGGCAGTAGAAGCAGAGCTGTAGAAACTCAATGGTGAAGAAGTAGGACAAAAGGAACAGAAGCTACACGTCATAGAACAGAAACTCAACTATCAGGGTCTAACAGCTTTGATCAGAACCTCTAGGCTATGGCCAAGCCAGGGCAGCATGGCAGAGCTCTGCCCTGCAGTAACTCAGCTGGTACACCTAACCCTTCCAGGACCCTTTGGCTTCTACCTTCAGTTTATTATGGGCTAGTCTCTATCTGTATCTGTGGTGAGGAATTGAAGTTGTATCTACTTAACAGACACCGGTGGTTCTAGGGCAATTGTGAGCCTGCTTGGGGGTAGGTGTCATGATACCTGCAATTAACAGTGAAGAGAGACCTAGAAAGTTTGTGAGACCAAAGAAAATTGCTGTAGGTTGAAGCATACATTCTGCTTCCTTAGATCCAAGAGTCTTCTACTGAACTACAGTTTTTTTATCTCAACATTACTCCAGTGGCTGCAGAAATGATGGCTGCCTGAGAAGGGGGTCTCAGAGTTAATAGAACAGGACATTGAAACATGATAACCCTTAATTTCATTGTTAACGTGATACAGATCATTACACAGTGTGCTTATAGTTTTATGAAAATGTTAAAGATTATATAGGTACAATTGGCTCTGTAAGCTTTGTGCTGATGGGTGGGTGATATAGTCTTCTTATTGTCATTAAAGTTGTGTGATTGGGCAGTGGCCAGGGCACAGTAGAATCTGGTATCCTTGCTACTTTGTCAATAGATCATAGTTAATTTTCTGGAGACATATTTTGCCATTCTTACTCTGTATACTATTTATATCTGTTAGAACATGGAGATTTTAGAATGACACTGATCAGGTTTCAAATTCGTGACACTCAACAGCAGAGAAACTGTTTTGAAGTCATTTAATTTTCTTAAACCACAGTTTTCTCCTGTGCATAGTGATCCCTGCTTGAAACAGTTGTGAAGAAAGTCAAATGAGGATGAATATGGGGGTCATTTATAATGTGCATGTATGTATATGTATCTACATACATTTTTTTCTGCGAAAATTTTTATTCAGAATTTTAAATTAGTAATCTTTATATTTATTTGTAATAATAATACTAGCTAACATTTATATAATGCTTTCAGTGTTAAGTACTACTGCATTTATATTAACCCATTACATTATTAACAAGAACACTGTAAGGTAAATGAGGTGCAGAGATAAAGCAAATTGCCCAAGATCCTACTTCTGATAAATGGTGCAGGACAGTTTTCCAAGAAGCCTGGGAACCCCCTTTCTTGCTTGCAGTTCTTAAGAATAATAATAGAATGTGCTGGAAAGGCAACATCCTGACAAAAGGGAGGGTCTGGCTGAAACAAACTCGCCTTTGATTTTCTGTCCTCTAGAGAAAATAGGATGTTTTCCAATGCTTCAGCCCAGTGATTCCCATTAAGCCAGGGTATAAAACTCAGGGTGGGCTGCTTTCCAAGGTCCTTCAGCTGCAGTGCAAGTGGACACATGCAGGTGAAAGTCATCTACCTGGGCATCTTTCCTGAGCCTTAGGGGAGCAGCTCCTTATGAACTGCCAGCTTCTGTTGTCTTCTGCTGCCTATCTGTAAAAATAAACCTGTGTCATGTAACTTGCTATGTGTGTGCATGTTCTGTCTCACAGGACTCAGACAAGTTGGTAACTGGTGCACAGCGAACCTACTTCACAAATGGCAGCACTGGGATTTCAATCCTAGAAACAGTCTGTACTTGTAACACTCTACTATGCAACCTCCCATATAGCAAATCAAATATCCCCACACCCCATATGTAATAGGGTGAACCCTCAGAGATGGGGGCTTGATCAGCAAAGTCTTCCTCCTCACTCTTCCTAGTTCCCTGCCTTGTTGCTGTGTTATCTTTTTTCTGTTCTTTTCTTTTTAATGGCAAACCTACTGTATGTTAGAGTTTGTCTGAAGGTGGTAGACTCTTCTAGGAGTTTAACACATCCATTGTATAATACTTATTGTTATGATTTTCTGCCCATGGTATGAAACGCTCATTTGTCAAGTCTCTGAGAATTGCATTCCTCGGTTTCTCAAAAAGGTAGTCTCCTCCCCTGCAGAACCCGCCCCCTTCCTTATCAGCAGGGCTTCCCACACTTGTTGGAGACAGGTTAAAGTGTTTTCCTGTCAGTGCCCTGGAATCTATTTCTCATCAAAGATCAGCTACCACATGACAGGTTTCACTCTGGTGCCCTCTTTTACAGCTTTCTTGTCTTTTTCCAGCATGTATCCCTCAGCCTGTTTCCTTCCATCAATACCACTTTGAATCTGCCCCAGATGCCCTTGATGAAAGATGACAGACAAAAAAGAGCATGGAAACACCATCCTTATCGGGTTGTGGCCAGTTATCTTTGCTTCCTGATGTGGTCAGAGGTGGCCTTAGACATTAGAGGAGCTTCTGCCTCCACATGGCCTCTGTAGAATGCTGTCATCGTGTTGAATGAACTGATATTTCACAGTGAGGAAGCCAAATCCTCCTTTGTTCCTCCCTAGATTTCTCCGTAGAGGTACAGCACAAAAACCTGGCTTAGGCATGATGGTACCTTAACATCCAGCTCACTGATGGGTCCAAGCATAAGTATACTTTCCAGGCGTTTACTTTTCCTTTCTTATTTCCCTAAAACTAAAAGATAAAAATATAAGAATAAATTAGATTTTGGTTGGCATTGGGTCAGTTTGTGTCTGATCACAGAGATAGGGTCCCAGATGTAAACAGACAGAGGAAGAAAACCTGAGAAACAAATTGAGAAACATGAAATATAGATCCAGGGGTTCAACCTCCATCCTACTGGAATTCTAGAAGGAGAAAACAAAAATGAGGCAGGACAGAAAATAATTGGAGAAAAAATAAAAGATCATTCTCTAAACTGAGAGAGTTGAATTTTCACATAGAAGGGCTCATGGAGGGCTGAGTTGGATTAATAGAAAAATATATATCCTGGATTAATGAAAAATATATATTTCAGAAATCCTGGGATAGAAAGAAAATCTTACTGGCTCTGAGAGAAAAATACATGTTATCTACAAGAAACAGCATTATACCATCATAGATTGTTTTTATCAGCAGCTTTGTGGGCTACTGATACAGAGCATTGTCTTTAAAGTTCTAAGAGAAAATAATTTTGGATCTAGAATTCTGTGTCCAAGCAAAGCATCCACAAAGTTAAAGACAAAATACAATGCTTATAAACAAACATAATTTCAGAATTTAACTCTCACATATTCTATATGAGAAAAATCACTTTAGGAGATACTTTAGCAGAATAAAAAAGAAATTCACAAAAGAAGATGACATGGGGTACTAAAAAGAGGCCACTACTGTACGGCCTGAATAAGTGAAGAAAGTTATAAAGAAATGGAAAGAGGTTTCATTTCACAAAATTGCTAGGAAAACTCTCTGTTGTACAACACAGGACTTTTTTTTTTTTTTAAATGGGTCCAATCATACTACTCAGGTCTTTCTATTTTAAAATTAACCCATGGACTCAATAGACTTACAGAAAAGGAGTTAAATGTTATAAAACTTGGCAAAGTAAAAGTAGTATTTAACCTAGTATAAAAGAGGAGGAAGAGGACGGCGGAGAAGTTGAAGTTTGAATAAATATGCTAATTTCTTCATCATTAATATACATATTTTAGATGAGAAATTCAAAAAGTTCTCTCTAAAATTGACAAAGGAAAAAAGAGGTTTTTAATTATATTATTTAAAGGCACAAGAATTTAACAACCAGCTGTTAATAGTGATTGTTTTTAGGGAGTGGGACTGGGTATTAAGAAAATGAGGCGGATTTTACTTTTCATTTTCCCTGGATAACATAAACATTATTTAAATACAAAATGATCTAGCCTTTCCTTTTGTAAAGTCCCAGGCTGAGGAAGTTGGCTAGATCTGGGATTTCAACTTCCCCGGACACTTCATTACTTACCACAAAAGCACATGACACCACTCTCCGTGTTTGTACCTCTCAGAAATCAACATGGTTTTGTTTTTAGTATCCAACAAAAAGAAAAATCTACAAATTGACTTCCCCTTAGCGTGGTTTAGTTTCCATGTGAATACATGTGACTATTACATCAGTGGGCCTTTAAAAATAAAATACTTTTATTTCTAGGAAGTAAGATTCTAGATGAAAGGCTGGTTATAAGGTTTCTAATATCAGGATGAAAATAACCGCAAAGCAGCCCTGTGTAATTAAAGAGATTATTACAAACACAGCAGCCTTGAGAAAACAGCTCATATATCATCGTGCCTTCTTACTGAATTCCCATCAAATCTGCTCATTGTGGACATCCTTCAGGGAACAATGCTCACCCCAGGTTTGCTAGGGCCCTCCCACACAGGCAAGATTACTCATTTTTTAAAAAAGAGGGTCATTTGTTCAAGATACCAAGAAAAAAAAAAAAGGGATTAGCAAGGTAATGAGTTATCTGTGTATTTTGCATACAGACTGGAAGATTAATCTTTGTTAACTGCTTGCTTAATGTTACAGTTAATAATTAGTTACCTCGTCGCCCCGGAACATTCATCATTTTATTGAACTATAAGGTTTATGTTGTGTGCTTTTTCTCCACTTTAAAGGCAGCTGTTTATCTTTGCTTAGGTTGATTTTGGATAAAAGAAGCCTAGACAGATGGTTGCTGAAAGAACTGTTTCTATTAAGGGGTAAATTTCCAAAGAAAATATTTTTGTTCCTTACCATTTCAATAAAGGGACCTATTGATTAACAGAGGAAAGGTGAATGAAAAAAACATTGGTCTGGGACTCGTAACCGAGGACCTGTTATGAGGGACTGTTTGTCAGCCCTGTGTGTTATCAAGCAAGTAACTTCACCTTTCTGGGCTTTCGATTCCTCCTCTGTAAATGAGGGGATTGTACTAGAAAGGCTCCCAAAACTGCTGCAGCTTTCACACCTTATAATTGTATATGATAAGCCAGGAATAAAGCTCATTGTTAGAAACATCCTTCTTTTGACAATAAATAGCTTTCAGGTAGCTGCCTGCCTTCACAATATTTAGTAGAATATTAGTTCCATGCCTACAGTATCCCCAATCTCAACTAAACATGCCTTTTTGCATTGTCGGAAGTAACTATAGAAACCACATCGACAGCTGCTATTGTAAGGCTTGAACGTTTTTTACGGCTTGAAAAGACACCAACAAAAATGGAGGTGGCGAAATAAACAATGGCTTTTGCTGTGGCAGCCTTTACTTTTAGCAGTCTGGCCACAGCCTCGGCATAATTTAAAAGTACCAGGTGCTCCTGCAGTGTCTTTCAGGAAGATTAGGGATTCCGTTCAGGAAAGAGTATTCACAGGAAACTAGTTGATGCCCTGGTCATCTTGATGCCTTTAATATTAAGCAAACGTGGGCAAGTCACATCAATTCTTTTGTTCCAGTTTGGTCTTTGAAAGAAAAGGCAAAGCGAGCAGCTGATGTCATGGAAAAAGCAGGGGATTTGAACTGGACCTTTCTGGCTTAGTCCTCAGCTAGCCGTGTGTCTCAGTGTCCTCATCTGTAACATAAGAAGACACCAGAGCAATAGTTAAAAAACATATGAAAATCCTTTGTCTTTGGAGCCCAAAAACAGTAGGTTTGTCAGTGGATCATTAGGAGGGGGACTCTGGACTTCTATCTGTCATTCTTGCTCCTTTTTTGTCCTTAGCAATAACTCTTGAAGCCTTTTTAGGGGCCCAGGAGCATAGTTTGAAGTCTCAATTGCAAAGGATCTTCCATGCCAGCTCCTGACAACGAATTCATGGGTAGGGGATAAAAATAGGATGAGGATTCGTGCTCCTGTCAAGTTTTACCCAGAAGGCCCAGAGATCCACCTGGGATGGTGTCAGTACCCCAACTCTTCAGACCTCACTCTGCCAGTCTTCTGCAATGGGAAGTAAAGACATTTCTGCTATAATACATATAATCCTAAAACATTCATGTTCCACAAAACTGTGAACCAAAAATGATGGGCAGCTCACTTAACTATGTTACTGTTATACCAGAAAAAAACAGTTAACAACCTTAGTAAAAATATTAGCCAGCAAAACGACCACACAGGTTTAAATTCTAATACATAAGAAAACATTGGGAGGCTGAGGTGGGCAGATCATGAGGTCAAGAAATTGAGACCATCCTGGCCAACATGGTGAAATCCCATCTCTACTAAAAAGACAAAAATAGCTGCGCATGGTGGTGTGTGCACCTGTAGTCCCAGCTACTCAGGAGGCTGAGGCAGGAGAATTGCTTGAACCCAGGAGGTGGAGGTTACAGTGAGCTGAGATCGCGCCCCTGCACTCCAGCCTAGCGACACAGCGAGACTGCGTTTCGAAAAGAAAAGAAAAGAAATAAATCATGATAGTTAATACAGATTGTATTCTTTAAAAAGGTGACAATACCTTGATGAAAGGGAGTATAAGGAAGGGTCAAGGCTGCTGCTTTTTGGAGAAAGAACAAAATGTACATGGATCAGGCAGAATCGTGCTGGGAGTCTCATACAACAGGACGTGTGGCCAATCTGAACCCACTGGAGGAAAGTGGGTAAGCTCATGATGCCGAGTACTCAGATTTTCCACCTCATGCTGCACATAGCTATGCAGTGTCCTTCGTGCCCAGTTGTTGTTACTGTAGCATAAGCGATCGATACACTGGGAAAAAGTGCTCTGAATCGTGGCTTCTGAACTATCGTGATATCCTTTCTAATTTTCCAGTTGCATACAAGGAAATTTACAATACATGAGCATGTGGTGCAGCAGGATACCCAGGACTATAGGGTATATCTGTCCTTTTTAGGCCTACGGGTACATCATCCTGGATTCAATGATACACCAGAGACAAGGGGGGCATTTGTTTACCCTGGTCCTTCAAGCCAAGCAAACCCCTCACATAACATGTTCTTGCAATTTCAAACAAAACAAAACAAAACAAAACAAAAACCACTGAAAACTGCTCAAGTTTCTTGGATAATAAATTACTCAAGGCCACAGCTAGCCTGTGTTCATTCCCCCAGCTCCCTTAGCCTGCTGGCGTCTTTCAAGATTCTGCCTCTGTATCTTGTTTCACTTCTGTCCGTCATGCCCTGGAGTTTATCAATGCTCAAAATCTGGTGTTGGGGATTCCCAGTTCTTTAACATTCTTCTTAGATATTTATTCATTTGTTCAATCATTCAGGGATTTGGGCCTCAGAATATCAAGCACCATTGCTCTGGATTAAGAGCTCCCTATATCAGCCACTGGTTTTATTCCAGAGCTCTTTGACCTTCCTCCCACTCTTGTTGGAAAGGAGTTATAATCAGTTAGCAGTAGAGCTTATAAGAGTCAGAAAATTATATAACTTCATCTCCCTACTCTTGGTCCTGGTTTGTCTGTTTTATGTCAACAATTTTAAAAGCTGATTTGTATTAATATTACAAAGGGTTGGGATTAGAAAAGCAATATTTAGGCCAGGTGTGGTGGCTCATGCCTGTAATCCCAGTACTTAGGGAGGCTGAAGTGGGTGGATCACCTGAGGTCAGGAGTTTGAAATTAGCCTGGCTGGCCTGGGGGTGAAACCTCATCTCTACTAAAAATACAAAAATTAGCTGGGCGTGGTGGCAGACACTTGTAATCCCAGCTTCTTGGGAGGCTGAGGCAGGAGAATCACTTGAACCCAGGAAGTGGAGGTTGCAGTGAGCCAAGGTTGTGGTATTGCACTCCAGCCTGGGTGACAGAGTGAGACTCTATCTCAAAAAAAGAAAAAAAAAAAAAAAAAAAAAAAGGAACATTTCTGCAGATTGGTCAGTTATATAACCCATTGTCCTTTGGAGTCTGTCTGTTAAATAGTGTCTAGTGTCAAAGCCCAGGCAGATATCCTTTGCTGAAAACAGAAAATACTCAGGCTTATTGTTCATTTGGAAGCCATGGGCATAAATCACATATGGGCATCTGGTAGCAACAAGGCTTTAACTGGCTTATTGAACAGGTGAGACTCAGGAGGGTGTAAGCAGAAAACTATGTATTTAATTTCATATCGCCCTTCAATTCTTCTCTATCAGATATCATTTCCTCTTCCTTGGATGGCTTTGCTGGCAGAGCCTATAGCTTTTCCAGTCATTCTTAGGCACACGCACAGTCTGATTTTCAGGTATTAAAAGTCCAGTTCAATCTAAGTCAAAACATACATTGCTTATCCTATTCCATGCTTCCACACTCCCCTAACACAGGCTAACTCTAAAATGCCACAACACGATGTGGCTGAGTATAGCATGGTCCATTTTTCATTTTTTTCCTCTATTTTGCTCATCTGATCCTTATTGCTCACTTCTTGTGCTGCTTATGTACATTCTAGAATTACAGTGGGACAGGAATTGGAGGAAAAGGGTGAAGTCCAATATATTAGTCCATTCTCACACTGCTATGAAGAACTACCTGAGTCTGGGTAATTTATGAAGAAAAGAGGTTTAACTGACTCACAAGTCCACAGGCTATATAGGAAGCATGGCTAGGAAGCCTCAGGAAACTTACAATTATGGCAGAACGTGAAGGCAAAGCACATCTTACCATGGTGGGGCAGGAGAGAGAGAGCAAAGCGGAAAGTGATACACACTTTTAAAAAAGCAGATCTTAGGAGAACTCTCACAAGAACAGCAAGGGGGAAATTTGCCCCCTGATCCAGTTGCCTCCTACCAGGTCCCTCCTGCAACATTGAGAATTACAATTTGACATGAGATTTGGGTGGGAACACAGAGACAAACCATATCATCCAATATCACTGGTGTGATTGAGCTCTGCAATCAGTGCCCTCTGGACTAGCAACCCGGTTGCTTTCATCCCTGGGAATATTCAGAGACTTAACCCCATCCTTGTCTTCTGCTATTCCCTGGCCATAAAAAAAAATTACTGTAAAAAATTAACATTTTATTTTCACATAAAATCCTTGTTCTCATGAAGAAAACTGCTGTCAGGGAACACTTCAGTGTATGATTCTGACATATGCTAATAGATGTGGGTCAGTGGTTCTCAAGTTTTAGAGCGTGTAAGAGTTATCTAGAGAGCTCCTGAAAGTCAGTTCCCTTCAGAAACATCCTCAGTTCTGCTGTTTCAGTAGGTCTGGGATGAGGCCCACGAATCTACATGTTAAATAGACTTCTCCTCTTCTTCTTGATTCTGAAGTAGCCAGTCCCTGGCTACTGGAAAAACAATACTATAGTTAATTTTGGTGCTTTCTGGTCCATACTAAGGTAGGGATTCAGATTAGTACGATTTCATACTGAGGACAAAAGGGCAATAAGGTGAAGAGATGGTCCAGTTCAAGCCCGATCCTTGGAACGCTCTCCTCACAAGACCGTACTTCAGTCCAGGTCTTTATTGTGCTCCAGGTTTTCTAGGGTCACCTGGAATTTGGTTACAAATGTGTGCCGAAGTTCAGTCTAGAGCATGGGGACTGTGGGCTAACCTGTTCGATAGGAGTGACCTACAAGGACTGAGATTCCTGTCCAGATATTCGCTGTCCAAGAGCCCTTTAATTTCTGACAGAGGGTGTTGTTTCCCTTTGAGTCTTTCCAACTCTAATAGGATTCCTAAAATTTTATGATTTGGACTGTAGCAACTAATGTCATAGTGAAATATATGGTCTTAAAAAAATAAACACACCCAACTGGCTAACTCTTAAACTAAATTGCATTTCTTCTCAGGCCAAAATCAATCAAGAAATATTTGAGTGCCAAAAATTTGGATCATAAAAATGATTGCCTATTATTCATATTAAATGATCAGTATGCTAATACTTCACATATATATTATATGACTAGATCTCATGTACAAAAATCATTTTTTCTTGTACTTTCTACCTAAAGCTCTTCCCAAGTGTGATATAAACTTGTAATAAATACAAATATATTTAACTCCTATACTTTCTCTTCTTCTATTGTTAAAAAGCTTTCTGTTTGCTTCCTATGTGCCATGAGAGGCAATCTGCTTAGAAATAAAAGTCAACACTTTGGGATTCCAGTCATGTTGTCTTCACTGGGCTTGTATTTGGAATCAAGGGCAGAGGGTTGTGCCATTAGCTCTTCATGGCAGGTCACTAGGGAGATTTTCAAATCAGAAGAAAATAGAAGAGGCTATTCAGAGAAAACCCACTCATTTGTATGTTTCTGAAGTAGCATCATATTATGAGGAAGAGGCTAATCACTTACAAAACTAACAAGTATCACAGCTTACAAATCTTGACAAACGAGTAAGACAAATGGAAAATAAATAAAGTGGAAAGCAGTAAGTATGTAAAGATAAAGGAATAAATCTTAGACAAAATACCCTATGGAATAAACTCATAATCTTGTAAATAATAAAGTCCCTTCTGTAACTCTTACAACTCAGAAGTAACAAAAAAACAAATGGCCCAATTGAAAATATGAGCAAAGAGCTTGAGCAGACATTTCTTCACAGAAGATATACAAGCAGGCAATAAGAACACAAAAGGTGCCTAACACTGGTCATCAGGGAAGAGCAAATCATCACCACAAGGAGTAACACTTCAGCACCCATTAGGTTTGCTACTATAAAAACAAACACAAAAATAAGTGTTGGCAAAGCTGTGGTGAAATTGGAATCCCTGTGCATTGCTAGTGGGAATGTAAAGTGGTGCAGTCACTGGAAAATGGTATGTGATTCCTTAAAAATTAAACATAGAATTACATGATCCAGTTATTTTACTTCTAGGTAGACACCCAAAAGAACTGAAAGCACAGACTCAAACAGATACCTATATACCCATGTTCATAGCAGCATTATTCATAATAGCCAACACTTGGAAATAGTCTAAATGCCCATCAGGGGATGGACAAATAAAATATCTTATATACATACCATGAAATATAAGAAGAAAGGAAATGTTAACATACGCTCAACATAGATGAACCTTAAGGATAATATGCTGAGTCAAATAAGCCAGTCATAAAGAACAAATACTGTATGAGTGTACTTTGCATTAGGATTCTCCAGAGAAATGGATCCAATAGGATGTGTATTTATATAGAAAGAAATTTATTTTAAGGAACTGACTCACATGATTATGGAGGCTTGGCGAGTCCAAAATCTGATGAGAGAGACTGACAGGCTGGAGACTCAGCAAAGAGTGGCTGTTCAAAGGCCATGTGCTGGAAAAGCAGGCAGAGGCAGTGCCACAGATGAAGCCCAAAGGCAGTCGGCTGGGGAATTCCCTCTCGCTCAGGGAGGTCAGTCTTTTGATCTGTTCAGGCCTTCAACTGATTGGATGAGACCCACCTGCATGATGAAGGACAATCGGCTTTCCCCAAAGTCCACGGATATAAATGTCAACCTCATCCAAAAAGACCTTCAGAGGAAGATCCGGAATAATGTTTAACAAAACTTCTGGGCATCGTGGCCCAGCCAAGTGGACACATAAAATTAAACATCACATACTTATATGAGGACTTTGGAGTAGTCAAATTAATAGAGACAGAAAGTAGAATGATGATTTCTAGGGACTGAGGGGAGGGAGAATGGGGAATGAATGTTTCATGGGTACAGAGTTTCAATTGGGGAAGATGAGAAAGTTCTGGAAATGGATGGTGGTGATGGTCATATTACAGTGGGAATGTACTTAATGCTGCTGTACATTTGAAAGTGCACTTTTAAGTGAACTGTACACGTAAAAATGGCTAACGTGGTAAATTTTATGTCATGTATAATTTATCGCTATAAAAAATGAAAAAACACTCTCTTTTATCTATTTCACGCCAGGAACTATCATATGCATTCTTACCCACCTATGCAACTACCAGCTGGACTGATATTGACCCAATTTTCGTACTCCAAGACATGGCTGAGTTTAACAGCTAATCATTAGTGGAGGCTGTATTGGAACCGTGGTCATTCTCCCTTTAATCAAAGCTCCTTTTGGCTGACTTTGTTGGTCTTTCAAAAGCCTTGCAAAGTACTGCTCTAGGGAAGCCTAGAGGAGAGCGTCTGGTAGACGAGGAGGTGTGGAAGGCACAGGCCTCTCTAGCTGCAGTGGAGGTAGGTGTGATCTCTGTTGCCCTAACTTGCAGTATGGGTCCCTAAGTATGGTTCCATGACTTTCTGTACTAATAAGGAACTTATTCAAAATGCAGCATTTTGGTTCTATCACACCCTTCCTAGAAATCTGAATTTAATAGTCCTGGAGGATTCTTAAGCACAGGGAAGTTTTAGACTCACTGTACCGGAAGGAAGGCAGCGTATCCTTTCCAGCAGAGGTGTGACCAGCAGAAGGAGCAATTAAACAGGCTGAGGATTTGTGAGTTCTTACCAGTGGATCTTACATCCTTATGGACTTTGCTTTAAACACTAGCAATGTATTCCTGAGGGGGAACAAAAAGATGGTCCAAAGGATGAGTTAATATTTTGGTAAATAATTTTAATTCCACACTTAGTCCATCTTAATTATTTAATTCTTCTATAGTATGACAAAGTGTAGTAAGTCACAGTTCTTGCATTTTTGGGGTTCACAGTATAGTTACAAAGATAAGAACATATACATCTAGCCATGTGATAATCATAGCAAGAATGAATTACTGAGGAGGGAGTGATAAACCATTCCGTGTAGGTGGGACTCAGGATATGTCGCACTGACGCAGCAACTCTGAAAGAGGAACACAGTTTTGCCATGTGGAAAAGGGAAAAATGCCTCTGCAGAGAGTGGGATGCATGAGGCAAAATGCAGACGATTTTGCAATCCACAAGGTGCGTTGGACCATCTCTAAACTTTTAAGTAATCATCACTTACATTTTTATGAGCATATTTTATGGGTCAACAAATAAAGCTAAATTAGATAATTAATAATTGGCAAAGTAGGAGTGCTTAGCCTAGTCCGTTCAGAGCAAATGTCAAGATGAAGAAGTGAGCTCGAGAGCTTGCAACTATTTCTAGTTGAGAAGTTTCTGGAATAACTCTTCTCTGATATGGAAGAAAGAGCTAAGGCAATGTCCAGAAATCCCCATGGGAAATTGCTCATGACAGGAACTCTGTGTATGACAAAGGAGAGGAAATAACGGGAGAAATTATTATCAATACATAGTTATAATAAACTTAGCAAGTGCCATTGTAGTGTTTTCTGCATGGCTCAGCACACCAGGCTCTGGGTTTGAAAACTGATCTTTGTGAAAATTCTCTGGGGAACATACCTGTAATTTCACGAAGCTCTGGGAAAGTAGAAGTTAACTTTATCAAAATTCACTTACTTTATCTGAGTCACGTATGTGTCTTTCCAACTGCAGCTGTCAGTCTCTGAGTGGGCAGATTTCTGTCAGGTGCCAGAGAATAATAGATTAAAAATAATTCAGATTAAGGTCGGAATCACTGAGAGACCTAACTATCTTGGAGGGTATATTTGCATTTTAAAAATATCACACATGAGTTTAAGGGGCCTTTCACCACAGAAATAATTGTGTAGGGGGAAGAATTATTTTGAGGGAAGAAATCCCTTAACTCAGAATGACAGAAAAACGGAGTGAGGTCTTCAGCAACTTTTCCTAAAAGGCTCCACCATGACTAGAGTTAATATGTCTTTGAGGAAATGAAAACTGAAGCTCACAGGAGGTTATTTTTCTTGGCAAAAGGAAATCTATAAGTATCGATCTTTTCAGATTATTAGGGGACATTATTATATGTAAAATCAGAAGGAACCTGAGAGGACACTGCTGGAGTATCTTGGTTCCACTGGGGAGACTGTTTTGGATTTGCCTTAAATTTGCTAAGGTTTCAAGTTGATATCTGATAAATTAATGCATGCTGGGAAGCCTTTTGCATATATCCAGAGAGTGGACTTAGCAGGCAGGCCTGTGTCTCTGTGGACTCAGCTCTGAGTCATTAGTAGTAGAAGGAATATGAAACAACTTCTTCCTAGCAATTTATTCTGAAGCAGATTTTCAAATGAGCACCAACTAGTCCATTACATATTCGAGAATATATTTCAGGGGATGTTTAAATCTCTTACATCATCTCCATGACAGTAATCTGTATTGAGCATTTTCTGAAAGTTCCAAAGAAGACCCCTGGAAAAACTTTGATTGTGTTGCTCTTAGATTGATTTTAGTTTGTATCATTCAAAATCTCTTTACTCTTCAATTTCCAAATTGTTCTACCCTCCATATGTATGTGTGGCACCTTGGGAATATCAGAAGGAAGATGTGGTGCAGATGTATTCTGTGCGAGATTCTTTAGAGAGAGCTTCAAAGTGATTGCATATGTGAAGGAAGAGATCAGCCAAGGGAGGGAAGTGTAGACTTCAGGAGGGTTGGTAGCAACTTTCTCCTTTCATCCTCCACACATTACTGTACATCTCTCCTGCTTTCAGTGTCCTTTTCCTTCAAACTAGTCTCCATATAGCTGCAGGGAAGATTTTTCCAAAAATGCCCATCTGATTAGGCTACCCCACCTCCAGCTTAGAGAGCTTTCCATTCACCCTGCCCTCTCATGGGTGGTCCACAGCCGGTGGGGACCTCAGCCTAAAAACCACTTCTCACTCCTCAGAATGCATACTTTGCAGGAGCCAGGCCACTTGAATGTTTCTAAGAATCCCCATCTCTTTCATACTGTGAGTCCTGGCCTTCTCCATGTCCTATGTTGTGGAATGCCTTCTTTGGCCTTGTCTAATGGATAAACCCCTACCTTTTCTTTAGGGCTCCGACAAGATCTTCCCCATTGCAGAGTAAGCTCCATGTGGGCAGGGGCGTTTTCTGGTTCACCATGGGACTGCTGGGGGCTGGGCTGGCACTTGTCACAGAGCAAACACTAGGGAAGTATATGATGGATGAAGGACATGACGCCTCTTCTGGGGGTCCGCCCACCACAGTTAGTGCCTCTTTGCTTCCACTGCATTCCCACAAACTCTGTTAGCATTTACCACCCCCAGCTGCAGTAATCTTCTCACAGCCCTGTTCTCTAGAGACTACAAAACTAAAGGAAATTGACCAGTTATATTTACCTATTTTAACAGCCAGAGAAGGGATTGGGACAGCATTGACTTAAAGTAATGAATAAGTGAATGAAAGAATGAATGAATGGAGAACCAGTGAATATATGAATGAACAGTTTTTATCAAGGATGAATAGCAAGTAAAATAGCCAACTTGGCTATAATTGATATTTTTCATTCCCTTTCAGTTACTAGCTTTTTTTGTGGACTGTTTTTTCTAAAAAGCCTACTGTCTCTCTGTTATGGACTAAACTGTCTCTGCCTAAAATTCACAGGTCGAAGCTCTAACCCCCAGTGTAACTGTATTTGGTGACAGGGTTTCGATGGAGGTAATTAAGGTTAAAGAAGGTCACAAGGGTGGGCCCTTAATCCAATATGATTGGCGTCCTTATAAGACAAGAGAGACACCAGGGATGTGCATGCACAGAGAAAAGGCCACGTGAGGATGTAAAGGAAAGGTGGCTTCTGCCAACCAAGGAGAGAGGTCTCGGGAGGAACCAAACCCACAGCCTCCCTATCTTGAACTTCCAGCCTCTAGACTGAGGAAATAAATGTCTGTGTTTTGAGCCACTAGTCTGTGATATTTCATTCTAGCAGCCCAAACAGACCTGTACTCAACCCAACAGAACTTCCTCTCCACTTTGGACTTCCCTAATCTTCCATTTTACCATTACTAAAACTTAAAATGCTCTTGAATCCAGCCCTGCCTGCTTATCTTACAATGGGAAAGCTAACGTCCAGTAAAGGAGAGTGATTTACTCAGCATGATTTCTCCAGCCCTGCCTGGACTCTTTCTCCACCTTCCTTTTCTGACATCCCTGTTTTCTAGATACTCAGGTCCTGTAAGAGGTCAGGCTTTACAAATTGGTAAAATACTCAGAGGTGCTATTAGTTTAATATCTTCCATCTCAAAGGTAGCAGCTGCATTATAATAGGAACCTTCAGTTTCTTAACACAGAGATGCCTCCTTGGGTTCCTGGAATGTAGTAGGTAGTCAGTAAATGCTATTTGAACATGAATAGTGGCAGGCTAGAAGGTATGGGTTTGAAAAGGATGGATTTTGCTGGAGAAGATGCTTTTAGCAGCCACATTTGTCAATAAAGCTGAGCCTGTAAAAAATGTATAATAGCAATTATATTTTGCAATTTTGTATGTGAATGTTTCTTAGTTCTCAGCCAACTTTGATGCTTAGGAAGGATGACTTCTGCAGCTTACACACCAATCACATACACACACAAACTCATTCACAATGCATGCCTGTGAAGATGGTCCTCTATGCCCAGGTCATTCCTGACTTTGACTTTGAACTTGAAACTTCAGGAGCATCTTGATTCTCCTAGTACATTAGAAAGGACATCACAACAGTTAAGGTCCCAGGTATTTGCGTTTGTTGCAGGTGCCAAAATTCAGACATTTATTTTTAATTTCTAGGAATCCATAAACTTTTAAGATGGACAGGACTAAACCATCCTTTCTGGGAGAATAGGTTATGATTTTAAGGAAGTTGCAAAGATCTCCACTCTGAGCTCCAGATCTCTATGTACACTTATCTACTACAGGTTACTTTTTTTTTTTTTTTTTTTTTTTTTTTACAAATTTAATTTTTTTGGCAACCCTTTGTTGAGAAAGTTGATTGGCACTTTTTTTTCCCATCAGCATGTGCTCACCTAGTGTCTTTGTGTCTCATTTTGGTAATTCTGACAATATTTCAAATGTTTTCATCATGATTATCTGTTATTGTCATCTGCAATCAGTCATCTCTGATGTTACTATTATAATGGTACCACAAGACGCATTCATATAAGATGGAGAACTTAACTGATAAATGTTGTGTGTGTTCTGACTGCTCTACGTATTGGTCATTTCCTCATCTCTCTCTCTCTCCTTAGGCCTCTTTATTCCCTGAGACACAACAATATTCAAATTAGGCCGATTAATAACCCTAGAATGGTCTCTAAGTATTCAAGTGAAAGGAAGAGTTGCAGGTCTCTCACCTTAAATCAGAAGGTAGACATGATTAAGCCTAGTGAGAAAGGCATGTCAAAAGCTGAGATAGTCCTCTTGTATCTATCTTAGGAAAAGCTATGATTGCAAAGGAAAAGTTCCTGGAGTAAATTAAAAGTGCTACTTCAGTGAACACATGCATGATAAAAAAAAAGTCAAAAAACCTTATTGCTGATGTGGAGAAAGTTTTAGTGGTCTGGATGGAAGATCAGAGCAGCCACAACATTCCCTTAAACCAAAGCCTAATGTGGAGCAAGGTCCTAATTTAATTCTCTGAAGGCTCAGAGAGGAAAGAAAGCTGCAGAAGAAATGTTGCAAGATAGCAGAGATAACCATACATCATAACATAAAAGTGCAACGCGAAGTCACAAATATTGATGTAGAAGCTGTAGTAAGTTATCCAGAGGGTCTCACTAAGATAATTGATGAAGGTGGCTGTACTAAACACCAGATTTTTAATCTAGACAAAACAACCCTGAATTAGAAAATGATATTATTTAGGACTTTTATAGCCAGAGAGAAGTCCATGCCCCGTTTCAAAGCTTCAAAGGACAAACAGACTCTCCTGTTAAAGGCTAATGTAGCTGGTGACTTTAGATGGATACCAATGCTCATTTCCATTCTGATAATCCTAAAACCCTAAGAATTATTCTAAATCTACACTGTCTGTGCTCTTTAAATGAGGCCACAAATCCTGGATGACAGCACATCTATTTCCTGTGTGGCTTGCCAAATCTTTTAAGCCCACTGTTGAGACCTACTGCTCAGAAAAAAAGATTCCCTTCAAAATATTACTACTCATTGACAATGCACCTAGTCACCCAAGAGCTCTGATGGAGATGTAGAGGAGATTAATGTTGTTTTCATGCCTGCTAACACAACATCCCTTCTGTAGCCTATGGACCAAGGAATAATGTTGACTTTTAAGTCTTATTATTTGAGAAATATATTTCATAAGGCTATAGCTGCCATAGATAGTGATTTCCCTGATGAGCCTTGGCAAAGTAAATTGAAAACCTTTTGGAAGGAATTCACCATTCCAAATGCCATTAAGAACATTCACAATTCAGGGGAGGAGGTCAAAATATTAACATTAACAGGAATTTAGAAGAAGTTGATTCCAACCTTCATGAATGAGTTTGAGGAGTTTAAGAATTCAGTGAAGGAATTAAAAACAGATACGGTAGAAATAACAAGAAAACTAGAATTAGAAGTGGAGCCTGAAGATCTGACTGAATTGCTGCAATTTCATGATAAAACCTGAGTACACGAGGGGCTGCTTCATATGGATGAAAAAAGAAAGATGTTTCATGAAATGGAATCTATTCCTGGTCAGGATGCTATGAAGACCATTGAGATGACTACAAAGGATTTAGATTATTACATATGCTTAGTTGATAAAGCAGTGGTAGGCTTTGAGAGGACTGACTTCAATTTTTAAAGAAATTCTACTGTGGCTAAAATGCTGTCAAACAGCAAGCCTTACTGTAGAAACATCTTTTGTAAAAGGAAGAGTCAATGGATGCAGCAAACTTCATTGTTGTCTTACTTCAGAAATTGCCACAGTCATGGCGGCCTTTAGCAAACACCACCCTGATCAATCAGCAGCCATCAGCTTCGAGACAGGATGCTCCACCAGCAAAAAGATTATGCCTTACTGCAGGTTCACATGATCACTAGAGTTTTTTAGCAATACATTATTTTTAAATTAAGGTATGGATTTTTTTAGACATAATGTTATTGCACACTTGAAAGACTATAGTGTAAACATACCTTTCATATGCACCAGCTTACAAAAAAATTATGTGACTTACATTGCTGAGATATTCACTTTATTGTGGTGGTCTGGAACTGAGCACCCAGGATGTCCAAGGTATGCGTGTATTCATCTCACCTGGAATAAGCCACAAGGACAATATATTACATAGGTGCAAAATTAACCTCAGTATCTTTCTGTTCAAACCTGGTCCAGACCATGTACAAATTATCCTGGAAATTGGTGCTGCCATCTCCCCAGTTGTCTTCCGTACCCTCCTTCCTCCATCTAAATGGTTCAGAGACTCTGACAGTAATTGTTTTTCCTGATAGCTCTGTGCCATACTTATTCCTTCTGTCATGGTTCAGGACAACTTCCCATCAATCACCACTCTGTCAGCTCTGCCTCTCGAAATTCCTCCTCCCCACACCTCCCTGCATTTCCCACTGGGTCACGAAGAAGACTTTATTCCTAGTCCATAGCTTTAAACTTAGCCCTCTCTATTCCTGTTTCCTGCTGTAGCCATGATGAGCTTTTGAAAACAGCAATCTTATCATGCTGTGGCCTTTGTAGAAAACTCTTCAGGGGCTTCCTACTAGTCTCAGGGTCAAGTGCAGACTTGTCAATCTGGGCCCTAAGGCCCTCAGGGACCAGACTAAAGACCACAGCCTTCTCTGTGGCAGCAGGCTCTTTGTATCTGCATTAATGATCCAGACATGAAAATGATCCTCTCATAATTCTCCTTGCCTCTGCACAGTCCCTTCTCCACCTGCAGTACTTCTTGTTTTTCACTTAACATCTTATCCTTGAAAGGCTTAGCTTAAACCAAACATCTTCTTTCCTAACCCTTTTATGATATTGTTCCTTCTCTGTGCTCTACTAACTCTGCTCAGGTCAGATGGAGATCATGCACCAAGATCAAAACACTATGACATTGCCTTTTTTTTTTTTTTTTTTTTTTTTACTTGGATTTCTTCCTTCCCCAGGGCAAGAATCTTGTTACATCCTCATATCAATGCCTAGTGCAGTGCCTGCCACAGAGTAGGTACTTGATAACCTTTTACTGAATAAATAAAGTACAGGAAATGAGGATGCAAACAGAGGTTGTAATGTTGATAAAATAACTTCTGGATAGATAATAGGGTTGAAAATCTAAGACCTGACTTCCAGAAAGGGCACCTCCTAATCCTTTATTCATAAGCTCTCAAAGACTGGGGCACCTGCCCTTCTCGGAAGGGGCTGGAACTTGGATGCTACAGGTTAAAAACCAGGGGTCCAATTGGAAGGCCTGAGCTGCATTTGTCCCAAACATCTGGTTTATTTAGAAGTCTGACAGGGTCACAAATGTGTAGACAGGTGGGAAGAAAGAAATTGAGTGCTTTTCCCTGGAATGTGAACTTTCCAGCTCCAAACCCTCACACCTGCCTACTTATGGAGTGGCTGAGTTTCCTAATTATGCACATTTTGCACTCAGGGTTACTTTTAGTACATATGGTGTTTTTATGTAAAGTGAAACAGATACATGGCAAGAGGCCATTCTTTATCCAGGGAAGCCACAGTACTGTCTCAGGGCACATGACTGGGGGAGCTGAGCAATGTTCAGTCTCCTGTTGTCCCCACTATGTAACCATGCATGAACATCCCAGTTTTGACCCTCTATGTGGCAGGCAGACTCTAAGGTGACCCTCAATAATCTCTGCTTCCTGGTATTCATACCTTCTAATTCACGCCTTCTAATTTGCTCCTTTTGACTTGCTTCTAACCAACAGAGTGTGGCAAAGGTAATGGGATGGCACTTCTGTGATTAGGTTACAAAAGTTTGTGACTTCCATCTTGCTTGTAGAACCTACCTCTGGCTGGCTTTGATGAAGTGAACGTCCATGTTGGTGAGGCCCACCTAGTAGTGAAGTGTGAATGGACTCTGGACAACAGTCAGGAATAAACTGAGGCTTTCCGTCCAAAACCCTGTGAAAAACTGAATTTTACCAACAACCTGTGTGTGAACTTAGCGGCAAATTCCTCCCCAATCAGGCCTTCAGATGAGACCCTAGCCATGGCCAACACTGTGATTGTAGTCTCATGAGAAATTGTAAAGCCCAATTCCTGACCTAAAACAACCATGAGATAATAAATGTGTGTGTTGGGCTGGGCTCGGTGGCTCTCGCCTGTAATCCCAGCACTTCGGGTGGCTGAGGCGGGTGGATCATGAGGTCAAGAGATCGACACCATCCTGGTCAACATGGTGAAACCCCATCTCTACTAAAAAATACAAAAAATTAGCTGGGCATGGTGGCGCGTGCCTGTAATCCCAGCTACTCAGGAGGCTGAGGCAGGAGAATTCCCAGGAGGCGGAGGTTGCGGTGAGCCGAGATTGCGCCATTGCACTCCAGCCTGGGTAACAAGAGCGAAACTCCGTCTCAAAAAAAAAAAAAAGTGTGTGTTTTAAGCTGCTACATTTTAAGGAATTTTAAAATGTAGCAACAGATAGCTAATACATTCATTTAAATTTTTCTGACCTTTTCCATGGAGATAAAATCTATGGGCCTTCTCACCCTTGGTCCAGCCAGCACATGACTTATTTACAGCAGGAACCTAAAAAAGCAAATGTATGGTTTCCGCTTTCTAATGTTATTCATGGATGACAAGGAAGGAAGATGTTACAATCTGGCCCACCTTCTGGACAGGGAGTTGAGAATAGTCCTGGGAACAGAACAAACATTGTGCATGTGATAACATTGTCTGCTTTGCTGGGACAACTGGAAAGAAGGTAACCTCAGACTCTGAGATTGTAGACTTAGCTGAATACATGAGGCATCTTCTGAGACAACAGAGAAGAGTCAATAAATTATCAAACAGGGCTTAGCAGTGAACCATTACACAGTGGTCCATCTGCTAGGCAAGATTGCTGGGCAACATTACAGTAGTTACAGTGAGAAAAATCACTTTTCAGCTTTGATATATACTATCATTCATATATATATGTGTATATATATATATATATTACTAAAAGCAATCTGGGTATGATATTTAGTTATGCTACAAAACAGACTGTCAGTGGGATGTAACTTAGATGTGATATGCATTATCTTGGTACTGACAAGCAGCTCTCTGATTTTTTAAGGAAAATAAAAAAGAAAAGTCAAGAAAACATTGAAAATTTCCTGCACAGCTGTAGTATACTTATTTAAAAGCCTTAAAACAATTCACAGAATGTTCTTGCCTTATATTGTATTGCATCCTGAAGAGTGTTTGTCCTTTACTTTGCTTTACTAGAATGTTGGTGATAAACGGGGCTTAGGGATCTTCTAATTGAAGCTTATCGTTTTACAGATGGGGAACCAAGGTCAGCAAGAGGCCTGGATTTGCTCTGTATTATAAATTGGGTTAGTGGCAGAGAGGAAACATATTAAAGCCCAGGCTTACTATAAAGCATCTTGATTTAATCCCATGACAACCTGATAGTATTACCATTATCCCATTTTAAAGATGAAGAAAACAGTATCAGGGAGGTTAATGTATTAGTCCGTTTTTACTGTGCTGATAAAGGTATACCTGAGACTGGGCAATTTACAAAAGAAAGAGGTTTATTGGACTTGCAGCTCTGCGTGGCTGGGGAAGCCTCACAATCATGGTGGAAGGCAAAAAGGCGCAAGTCACATCTTATGTGGATGGCAGCCAGCAAAGAGAGGGCTTGTGCAGGGAAACTCCCCTTTTTAAAACCATCAGATCTCATGAGACTCATTCACTAGAATGAGAACAGCACAGGAAAATCACAACCCCATGATTCAATCATCTCCCGCTGGGTTCCTCCCACAACATGGGAATTATGGGAGCTACAAGATGAGATTTGGGTGGAGACACAGAGCCAAACCATATTATTCTACCCCTGCTCCCCCCAAATCTCATGTCTTCACATTTCAAAGCCAATCAGGCCTTCCCAACAGTCCCCCAAAGTATCATTTCAGCATTAACTCAAAAGTCCACGGTTCAAAGCCTCAATTAGAGACAAGGCAAGTACCTTCTGCCTATGAGCCTGTGAAATCAAAAGCAAGTTAGTTACTTCCTAGATACAGTGGGGGTACAGGCATTTTGTAAATACAGCCATTCCAAATAGGAAAACATTGGCCAAAACAAAGGGGCTACAGGCCCTATGCAAATTCAAAATCCATCAGGGCAGTCAAATCTTTAAGCTCCAAAATGATCTCCTTTGGCTCTGTGTCTCACATCCAGGTCACACTGATGCAATAGGGAGGTTTCCACAGTCTTGGGCAGCTCTACTCCTGTGGCTTGGCAGGGTACATCCTCCCTCCCAGCTGCCATCATGGGCTGGCTTTGAGTATCTGTGGCTTTTCCAAGCACATGGTGCAAGCCTGTCAGTGGATATACCATTCTGGGGTCTGGAGGATGGTGGCCGCTCTTCTCACAACTCCTCTAGATGGTGCCCCAGCAGGGACTTTGTGTGGGGGTTCCCACCCAACATCTCCTTCTGCACTGCCCTAGTAGAGGTTCTCCATGAGGACCCTGCCCTTATAGCAAACTTCTGCCTGGGCATCCAGGTGTTTCCATACATTTTCTGAAATCTAAGCAGAAGTTCCCAAACCTCAGTTCTTGACTTCTGTGCACTTGCAATCTCAACACCGTGTGGAAGCTGCCAAAGCTTAAGGCTTGCGCCTTCTGAAGCCACAGTCTGAGCTCTGTGTTGTCCCCTTTCAGCTATGGCTGGAATGCCTGGAATGCAGGGCACAAAGTTCCTAGGCTGCACACATTATGGGGACCCTGGACCCAGCCCCCGAAACCACTTTTTCCTCCTAGGCTTCTGGGCCTATAATGAGAAGACCTGCTGTGAAGACATCCAATATGCCTTGGAGACATTTTCCGCATTGTCTTGGGGATTAATATTCGGACCTTGTTACTTATGCAAATTTCTTCAGCAAGCTTGGATTTCTCCTCAGAAAATAGGATTTTCTTTTCTATTGCATTGTCAGGCTGCAAATTTTCCAAACTTTTATGGTCTACTTCCCTTATAAAAAGAAATGTGTTTAATAGCACCCAAGTAACCTCTTGAATGCTTTGCTGCTTAGGAATTTCTTCTGACAGATACTCTAAATCATCTCTCTCAAGTTCAAAGTTACACAGATGTGTAGCACAGGGGCAAAATGCCACCAGCCTTTTTGCTAAAACATAACAAGAGTCACCTTTTCTCCAGCTCCCAACAAGTTCCTCTTCTCCATGTGAGACCACCTCAGCTTGGACCTTATTGTTCATATCACGATCAGCATTTTCGTCAAAGCCATTCAACAAATCTTTAGGAAGTTCCATACTTTCCCACATTTTCCTGTCTTCTTCTGAGGCCTCCAAATTGCTTCAACCTCTGCCTGTTACCCAGTTCCAAAGTCTCATGCATATTTTTGGGTATCTTTTCAACAGCACCCCACTCTGCCGGTACCAATTTACTTTATTATTCCAATATCAGGGAGGTAAATGTATTAGTCCATATTTACTGTGCTGATAAAGACATACCCAAGACTGGGTGATTTGCAAAAGAAAGAGGTTTACTGGACTTACAGTTCCATATGGCTGGTGAGGTCTCACAATCATGGCAGTAGGCAAGGAGGAGCAAGTCACATCTAATGTGGATGGCAGCAGGCAAAGAGAGGGCTTGTGCAGAGAAACTCCCATTTTTAAAACAATCAGAGGCTGGGCACTGTGGCTCATGCCTGTAATCCCAGCACTTTGGGAAGTCAAGGTCAGGAGTTCAAGACCAGCCTAGCAAATATGGTGAAACCCCATCTCTACTAAAAATACAAAATTAGCTGGGTGTTGTGTCAGCCACCTGTAGTCCCAGTTACTTGGGAGGCTGAGGCAGGAGAATTGCTTGAACCCAGGAGGCAGAAGTTACAATGAGCTGAGATTGTGCCATTGTACTCCAGCCTGGGTGACAGAGCGAGACTCCATTTTTAACAAAACAAAACAAAAAACAAAAAAACCATCAGATCTTGTGAGACCCATTCACTATCATGATAATAGCATGGGAAAGACCCACCCCCCCGTGATTCAAAGGTACCTCCCACAACAAGTGAAAATTATGGAAGCTACAAGATGAGATTTGGGTGGCGACATGGGGCTGAACCAAGTCAGTTAAGTAACTTGCGCCAGGTCACAGAGCTAACTAGGGAGAATCAGATCCTGGATTCAAATGCAGCTCTTCCTGACTCCAGATCCTCAGCCTTTAACCATTAGCCATACTACCTTTCAGCACTGGCTCCAAATTTTGGTTAGACTCTTTCTAAAGGCCCCAGTTATGATAAAGGTAACAATATCTTTTATCAGCAACCTTTGATAATAAGCTAAGCATCTAGAAAAACAGAAAAAGAAGGCAATTAAACCCATCATCTGTATCTGCTGTCTTTATTATTGCCCCTCCAGGGCCAGTTCCATCTTTCACAGGAAGCCTTGGCTCTCTCATTTCCAACTTGCATCCATGTAGATGGCTCTCTGTATCAGTAAGCTTTTTCTGCATAATAAATACCGTAAAAAACTTAGTGGCTTAAAACACAGACCATTGAACAGAGAGTGTGTAAAAAGAAAGAAGCCCATTAGGTGGAGGGTGAAACTTCCCTGACTTCCAGACATCTAATCCCAATTATTTATTAGGTATCTCTGATTCAACCCACAGACTTTTTATACTCAGTCTTTTTTACTCCTTGTGCCCAACATAAACACAGGATCATCCCCTTAAATTAGGCACATTCTGAATCCCTTATCTCAGGAGAGTGACCATCACACAGGCATTTCTCCAAATCAGAAACCCCAGAGATGTCTGGATTTCTTTCACTTTCACTGTCTGTGTCTTTTAGTAACAGGCTACAATTAAGGCTCAGTATTATGAGTTCTTGACATCTCGTAAAATCAGGTGGGCCCGGAATGACCTAGTCACAAGTTCCCCTCCCCAGTCTGTTCCTGCAAATAAGGTCCCCTGGCTAAACACTGCTCCTTGATAAGGGGCCAGGCACAGTTGCTACTTATCCCTGAGTCCTGGGTTTCAGTTCTCTCCCAGCCCATGGAATTATTGAAATAAGCGAATCAGATCTTCCTGCAAATGCCACAGGGCATCCATTCTCTTGATTTTATAAAACCTGGCTCTCACAGCCCCTGCTGGTGCAATCTTTTCCCAAGGGCAACCCCCATGTGGCCCTGTGGGGTGTGCCTGGGATGTAAATACATGTGATTAATGAACTGCTGTTGATCTTATTTGTCCAGTGTTGGGTATGGTATATTATATGGTTTGGCTGTGTCACCACCCAAATCTCATTTTTAATTATAGCTACCATAATTCTCACGTGTTGTGGGAGGGACCCAGTAGGAGATAATTGAATCATGGGGATGGTTTCCCCCATACTGTTCTCTTGGTAGTGAATAAGTCTCATGAGATCTGACTGTTTTCCAAGGAGTTTTCCTTTTACTTGGCTTTCATTCTGTGTTGCCTGCCACCAAGTAAGACGTGCCTTTTTCCTTCTGTCATGATTGTGAGAACTCTACAGCCTTGTGGAACTGTGAGTCCATTAAACATCTTATTTATAAGTCGTCTAGTCTTGGGTGTGTCTTTATCAGCAGTATGAAAACAGACTGATACAGTATGTCTGTCTATTTTCATAAGCCTAGGATTGAAATCCCTTCCTCACCAATGGAGTGAATAGGAGGTAATTAAAATACAGATCTTTGGTATCTTTCATCTATACACTGCTTATATCTGTGTCCCATTCTCCATTCACACAGCTGTGACCCCTTTTCTGGCCCTCATCACTTTTCAAGAGATCACTGTTGTAACTTCCCAGCTGGTCCTGTTTCCCCTGCCTGATGCCCTTTGCCCCACCATCCACATTGCTGCCAGGTTATCTTTCCAAAACACAAATCTGAACACATTCCTCCTTTGCTTAAAATTCATTAATGGCTTCCTATAGCTCTCAAGGTAAAGATAAAATATCTCAGTTGAGTTTCCAGAACTTTGCCTGGTCTGGGCTTGGTTTTCCACTCTAGCCTTGTCTACCACTCCACCACCTACACGTTTTACCCATGCATTCTCTCCTTATCTTTAGGCCTCTCTGATTTCAGGCATGGGCTCCTTGTGGTCAAGGCCCTTTCCTTCTCTTCTGAACTCTTCCTAATCCTCAATGACTGATGTCTTGAGATACTCCTAGAGGAAGCCCCCTTGATTAGCTCTCAGTGGTTAGGCACATCCAGCTCTGAGCTCCCACCACTCTGCATGCTTACCTCTGCCACAGCACAGGCCTGGGGTCTGCTTTTATCTGTCCTTCTCTTTTATTTGTCCTTTTCTCCCGACACACTCTAAATGCCAGTGCTGATTGTAGCCTCTGGCACACAAAAGGCATTCAATAAATATTTGTGAATAATGAGTGGATGAAAGTTAAAGTTCCAATGCCAATGTGTGCCTTGTTTTCCTTCTCATGAATGAGATACAGCCTCTTATAAATGGGTTTTGTTAAAGTCTTAGTGTTCTTTCAACTTTCTTCTTTGTCATTTCATGTTCATATTAACCTGATTTCCAAAGAAACTTTCTATTTTAAGAACCGAAAATGAGAAACTGTTCTTTCAAATGCTCTTGGGAAATTTCAGTCCATGCCTTGCGTTGTTTAAAGTAAAATAGCTGCAAACCAGGATATAGAATAGAAGTCAGAATAAAACCTTATCCTATAACATTATTTGAGGTAAAATTTCTCTTGTAACAACTGAAAACTATAGGGCCTCTAAATTGACTTGCTAAAGGGATTACCTTTTTTTTTTTTTTTTTTTTAAATGAATGCATCGTGAGAAATTTCACAACATACCTAAAGAAACGGGCTGACAGAGGGAGGATTCCAAGTGTCTAAATGACTAAGCACAAGGGAAGAGATCTAAGCTAGAAAAGTCAGGAGAAGGTGCCAAGCACATACTTGCTCAACCTCCCTTTTCCCTTCTAAGACTCTGGGTCATTTGGCATGGCAGTAGCTTAATGGGACACTTCGTTTCTGTGTTTTTTTTTTTTTTTTTTTCTGTATTGTGTATGTTAGAGGCAGATTTTTCCCCATTGGAATAGTTAGTACTTTGAGGTGAGGTAATGAAGGGTGAAATTTGAGGTTAGCTTTTCTATAATTAATTATATTTATTAGTGCTGCGTGAGTAAAGCCCAGGTTTTAGTGAATTCTTATTAAAATAGTTCGATAAATAGTGAAATGAATGCTAGGGACAGGCACCTTTCTAAGCACTTTTCAAATACAGTCATGTGCCACCTAATAAAGTTTTGGTCAATGACACACTGTATAGACACAGGGTGATCCCACAATATTTTAATACCACATTTTTACCGTACCTTTTCTATATTTAGATATGTTTCAATACAGAAATACTGTCTATTGTGTTATAATTGCCTACAGTATTAGCATGGCAACATGCTGTACAGGTGTGAAGATTAGAAGCAGTGGGTTCTACCACATAGCCCAGGCGTGGAGCAGGCCGCACCACCTAGGTTTGTGTAAATGCACTGTCTAATATTTGCACAACAATGAAGTTGTCTAACGATGCATTTCTCAGAACATATGTTGCTAAGTGATGCATAACTGTAATATGCCAATTCAAGCCTTATAACAACCCGGTATGTGAGGTACTATAATTGTCCCTATTTTACAGGCTGTAAAGCTGGGGTTAAGAGAGGTTAAGCAACTTGTTCAGGGACACACAGCTAGGAAGCTACACAGCCGGGATTTGAGCCAGATAGTCTGGCTATAGAATTTGTGTGCTTAAACATTATACTAGGGAAGGAAATTTCATCGCATGTTTACTCAGTATTAACTACTGGGATTTTAGTCACTTTTTAAAATCTTGACAACAAATGGGTGACATCTACACCTGTTTCATAGTAGAAGGAACCACGGTTCAGAGATAGTAGGAGACAGTTGTTAGTGGTAGATCTGGGCTGTGACCCTGGGTGTGCCTCACTCTAAAATCGATGCATTATCCTGTACTGCCGCTAGGTAATAGCCTCATGCCCCTCTGTCAGGGAGAGCCACTTCTTTCCAGCAAGGTGTAAGGAATAATAGTGTCCAGGATGTATTCATGCCACCTCTATTGATCCTCATGGATTCCTGAGTCAGAAAATGGAAGTATCACTCTCCCGTCTCATAGGCAAGAAAATGAGTTAAATGGGGTAGTAATTTGTTGAAGGTCAAATAGCCTGGAGAGAAAAACAAATGCACATTTTCTAACTTTCAGACTGGTGCAATTTCCACTTTTTCACAGCTCCTTCAGAGTTGTTGAGTGACAGCTAAGTTGAGTGATCTTGAAAAGCTGGTAGATGGTTTGAAAATTTGCTTTCGATGACATCTTGAAATCTAAATTTGAGGGGAAGGTTCAGAAAGGTAACTTTGAGTTTCTTTGTTCAAAGGAAGGAATCAGAGAGACAAGTTTTCAAATCCTCAAGTGATTGACTTGGGAAAGAGAAGCTGATTTTGCTAACTTTTCTGAAGTTGCAATCCAGCCAAGTCATTCTGGGTAATGCACTAACTTGAGACTCCTCTCACCCTGCTTCCTGCTGTGTGGGTAAATTAGCAAAGAGTATTGGAATTTTGATATACTGATTCTTCACTATCGCCAGTACAATTGTGAAGGCTCTTATTTTGAAACCCAGCCTTCTCAAATGATAATAAACAGCCCCAACCGAAGACAAATCCAATTAAATTGGCTGTAGAGCCATAAATTTAAAAATTGTGGGGAAAATCAGATGTAAAATCCTTGTGCACAAATCCTAGCCACTATAAATCAAATTCCTGGCTTCATTTTGACATCCAAATCATCTGCTCCAAATGTCAGCCTCAAATCTGCCCAACCATGAAACTCAAAATCGAATCAAAGCCTTGGTGCAGTCATTATGTTGCATGGCCTGCACTGGGTCCCTCTCAGTGTCGTCTCTCAACTACCTCTTCCCTCCTTAGCTCAGAGTCAGAAAACCTAGGCATGACCTGGCTGAGGGACCTTGGTTCTAAGATGGCCAGACAGGTTGACGCTGAAAAACAAACTCTCTTCTGCCTCAGTAGGGATAGATTTGTGCCATAGACTCACAGGACAAGATGGAAGCTTAGGGTAGTGCAAACTCCTTATTATTCTCTGCAAGAGCCTGAGGCTCAGAGAGGACAAAGGAGAGCTGGGTTTGAATTACGTTTCATCCTTACCTAGTGGAGTGATTATGGGCAACTGGTCCTCTTTGCGCCTCAGTTTTCACAGCCCCTGTCAAGCATCATGTTCTTTTACTTTCTATCCTCTCTACCTTTGCAGAAACCTTTTACATCAAGCCATTTCCTCTCTTGGAGAACAGCTAAGCACATGCAATTTCTCTGTTCTTTTTAAGAACCTCAGGTGAAACCCAAATTCTCGTATGCCAATGAAGTTAGAACTCTCCCCACTAAACTGATTACCTGTGGAGATGAGAGTCTCCAGGGCAACCGGGCCAGGGAAAGCTCCCAGAGCAAGTCGCAGGCAAATGCACCTGTTTTTAATTAGCAGGAACAACAATCCTGCCAGCCACAGACAGAGCCCAAGAGCATCAGTTTAAATAAGTTAACCCTTTGGTGCTTCCTACTTCAAAAGGCTTGTGGGGAAGCAAGCTCAACTGGGCTGTCCCCATAGCTGCTGCTGGAGGTGTGGGTGCCACTGGCCCTCACCTTCCCTTCTAGCACCTCACCCTGCCCGTTGTTGTTCTTGCCCAGTGGGCAATCTTGTCACTAGCTCTTGCTGAGAAAGTCCCTCTAACTTAATTCCCTCCGTGGCACATTGTTTTATCATCATGCACTGCCCTGGCGCATCATTTACAAAGCGTGTCTTGCCTCATTATTTCAGTTCTTCCTCCAACAGCCTGTGTGAGACCATAGAACTACCCTATTTTTTGCAGGCAAAGAATAATGAGATTCCGGTAGGTCCAGGATTTGAGTTCATAAGTAGTTGTAATAGCAAACCCAGTCCTCATTCCCAGACCCACTTCCTGAGCGTCTGGCACCTCCCCCATCATTTTATAGCAGGTGCCTCTGGTTGACAGGCATGCAAATGACCTGGTTTTGTTTCAGTGCCGGTTGGTGGGAAATCTCTTTTTTTTTTTTTTTTTTTTTGGAGAAACACTCCCTTAGGCTTAGTGGTTCTCTTTTCTAGCCACGCTTTAGAATCATTTGAGGGAACTTATAAAAAGAGATGGGTCAGACTCCATCTGAGAACAATTATTTAGGAATCTCTGGGAGTAGGCTGCAGTTCTGGATCTTTCTACCATTTCCTAGGGGGTCCTAACACACAGTCATGGCTCAGAGAGACTCTGATGACTCTTCCAGCTCTGAGAAGCTGTGGTTTTTCAGGTAGGAGAAGACTGGCATCTGCATGTTGAGTGAGACAGTGGTCTGGGGCTGATTTCATCTTCACAGCAGTTTGCAGACTCACAAAAACAGTTCCTTTTGGACTCCTTGTGGGTGTATTGCCCTGCTCCCTTAGCTTGTGTTCATCTAATCAATCAGCATGGAAATTAAACCATGCTTATGTTGTCACATGTTCCTTTTCTTTCTATTAAGACTCCCAGCATTTCACATCAAGAAGGAACTGCAGGGCAAGCCCTACGCAAGGATGTCTGTCTCTTTTTAAGGTCAGGGAACCTAAGAATACAATGAAAGCTAAGCAAGCCCTCTCCAGGTAAAAGATATCACATACTAGTATCTATATGGACATATCTATTTTGCATGTAGCTTTGAGGGCTCTCAGAAGCTCCTATGTTTTTCCATATTTTCAAGGACAGCCATTCCTAGACGTTAATAATGGGACTCACCCCCAGAATTTCTGATTCAAGTCCAGGGTGGGCCTAATGCTTGGCATTGCTAATGAGTTTCCAGGTGATGCTGGTGATGCTGATTAGGGGAAGATACTTTGAGAATGGCTGCCCTGGGACAAAAGCAATCAAAAGACAAAAGCCTCTTGTCTTGTCTCCCCATTCTGTTTCATAGATACGTGAGTTCAGGTAGAGAGAATTCTCACACAGCAAGTTCATGGCAGAGGTGGTAAGGTTAAGTCCTTTCCAGTCCAATTCAATCCAACTCCATTCACTAGCTGCGAGCAAGGTGAATGAGACAAGGTCCCTGCCACTGACTTAAAGATGCATAAATGACAACACTGAAAGCCAGAATGTGGTTATTGTCAAAAGAAAGAGTCAAGGAAATATCTTCGTAATTTTGGGCAGGGCGGAGGGAGGCACTCAGGAAGAAGTTGCCGGAAGTCGCTGCATTCAAGCCTTGTCTAGAAGGAAGCTTGGAAGGTAGGAAAAGAACTTCTTGCCGTCGAACATCTGCTGTGTGTCTCTGCCTGGTGCTTCATATATATTTTGCTGTTTAGCCTCACTGACTTCTCATAACAGTGGAGTGATGCCCCAGAGAGGAAATCAGATGCTGTGTTCTCAGGGGTGTTGCACTGTGTGTGTAGGAAAAACCCTGTGCTGTTTGGCCCTGGGTTTGAGTTTATGTGAACTCAAGTTCAAGTTCAAGTTATGTGCTTCTTTCAGTCGCAGTGAAGTACTTGGTTAAGTGCGTTGCTAGAGCTCACATCTTCCAAACAGAAGACACCATTTCATTAGGTAAGCCCCTGTGGTGGGGCAGGATCAACTATTTACCAGGGTGACAGCTGAGGATGGCAATTGCAGGAGGCTGGCCCACCTGGAGATTCCACTCTCTCACTAGATGCCGTTAAAGGGAGTAAATTCTTTCTACCCCATGGCAGCCAGGGCACTAGTGAGCCAAAGACAGTGGTGAAGAAATGCAGGAAGCAAATGCATTGGGTACAAGGCTGACATTTTAATTTCATTTATAGGAAGTGGGTGACAGGCACAGATACCTACCTCTCAGGAGGTGTAGGAAGCAGAGCCTCTACTTGAGAAATTCAACTCTAAGTCATTTGACAGTAGGTTGGGGGAAGAGAGGACAGGAAGCAGACTGGCATAGAGGAAATAGGCCAATTGAGGCTGTGTCTCTTGTGTCATCAATATTAAATAATGGGCGCCCTCCACTTTGTCTTTTCAGATTTGGCAGAAAAAAATTATTCTGTGCTTTTGTTAGGGGTTTTCTTCTTTTTGAGGACTGAGAGTGGCATTGTAACATCAGAAAAATTAGGGAATAATGGAGAAAGATTCTGGTGGGACGTTTGGGCATCCCATGCCACCCCCATGGCTTCTGTCCATATCAAGTTATCGCTGAGAGCTTTAGGACTCTAGAATGCCACAATTCTCTAGGGCAGAGCAAGGCATCCTGGGTACGAGCAATAGAGAGTAAAGGTCTGTCCCCAGGAACAGCGTGCGCCTTTGAATTCAGTTTCACATCACAGGCAGAGGCAGCCTTTCTGTGCCTTCAGTAGCTGAGTCAGTGCATTCAATCAATTAGAAAGAGAACAGACTGCGGGGTCAATGAGATGTGAGTGTGAATCCTGATTCTGTCACTTATGAGCAGGCTATTTGATCTTGCTTATCTTTCTTTTGCTCACCTGTGAGAGGAGAAGCCTGCAAAAGAGAGATAATAAGCACCTACTGTTTAGAGTTACTTTTAGGGTTAGATGAAATACACACACACAAATTGAGCACAGTGCCTGCCAGAATACCAGGTGTTCAATCAAGGGTGGGCACTGCTGTGTCTACCACTGCTGCTGCTACTGCTGCTGCTACTTCTGCTGCTGCTACTGCTGACCACGCTGGAGTGCCTACTGTGCTCTAAACATTGAATTTTGGAGTGGGGATGAAACCACGTGTGAGAAATATTCCTTGCCCTTGGGAAGCTCCCAATTTGGTAGCATAGCACAGACAAACATACTCACCAGTGCATACAGCTGACTGTGACACAGCCTATCATACTGAGACAAAGAAGGTGCACTGAGAGTTTAGAGATAGAGGGTGCTTTTGAATGGGGCATTGGACAAGCCTCCTTGGGGAAGTTGCCTTTGGGCCCTGATGGGATTTGCATAACAAAGGCATTGTGAAGAAGAGGCAACCCACCTGTTCAGCAACCACCCTCTATCCATACCTCCCTGAATGCACATGGTTCACGTGTGGTCTGCAATGCTTTCATTAGGATGAATCTTATGTTAATCATTCCAGATCACAAACACTTCATCCAGGTCACTTTTCTCACATGGCATTCAGTTCAACGCACATGAAGGAGGCAAATAAATAGGTTGCTGGCGTTTGACAGGTCTTGTTTATTTCTCTGTTGGCCAGGCTATTTGGTTACTTATTCTCTGAGGAGTCCACAGAGAGCAAGGCAGGGGCATCAGAAAGAGATGGGTTGTTGGCCCAAGTCTCCCGCAGCCACTGAGTGGGACAGCTGGGTGCAGGAGGCACTGAGCAGCATGTGGTTTTCTGCTCTAGTTTTATGGTTCCATGTCTGAGACTTCTTTTGAAAAGGAGTCTTCATTTAGTTCATTCTACTAAGTCTACTTTTGGAGTCTTCATTTAGTTCATTCATCCATTTGTTTATTGAACATTTACTGAATACTCACTAGAGTTACTCCATTTAATAGGATTCACACTGTGATGGTTAATATTAGATGTCAACTTTATTGGATTGAAGGATGTCTAGATGGCTGGGAAAGTATTGTTTCTGGGTGTGTCTGTGAAGCTGTTGCCAGAGGAGATGGACATTTGAGTCTGTGAACCAGGAGAGGAAGACCCACCTTCAAAGTGGGTGGGCACCATCCAGTCTGCTGCCAGCGTGGCTGGAAAAGAGCAGGTGGGAGAAGGTGGGACAAGCCAACTTGCTGAGTCTTCTGGCCTCCGTCTTTCTCCTGTGCTGGATGTTTCCTGCCCTTGGACATCCGCCTCCAGGTTCTTCTGCCTTTGGACTCTTGGACTTACGCCAGGAGCTCTAAGGCCTTGGGCCACAGACTGAAGGCTGAACTGTCGGCTTTCCTGCTTTTGAGGTTTTTGGACTCAGACTGAGCCATTACTGGCTTCCTTCTTCCCCAGCTTGCAGAAGGCATGTGGTAGGGCATCACCTTGCAATCCTGTGAGCCACTTCTCCTTAATAAACTCCCTTTCGTATGTACATTTATCCCATTAGTTCTGTTTCTCTGGAGAACCCTGACTAATACACATCCCTTGCCCTCTTAGGGCTGGTGGTCTAGATGGAAAAGAAAAATGCAGATAATTATAAAATGTGAAAACACAAAATGAGAAATGCTCCCATTTATCTGAGTGTCCAGAAGGGAGCGTGTCGCTCAAACTAATGGGGTAGATGGATGGAGGGTGCTCGAGGCCGCTCCCTGCAGGTAGTTATCGGCACTTCTCCTGGGTCTCCTCTTTCTATTGCCCTCTGCCTTGCTGGGCACGCCTGCTCCACTCTCCTGGGTTAGAAGGTGTGTCTAACACCATCAGGTGTGACCAGGCCACGGGGAGACAGGCATGTTTCTCCCCGAGCCTCGATTTTCTCAGCTGCAAAAAGTCAACATTCAGCTCTGGTGTTGACTTTTGCTCCACGATTCCATTGAAACCACGATTTTGATCATTATTCTGCTCCTGTGAAAACAGCTGTATAGTTTTTGTACTAATGTGAAAGTTTTCCTCAAAATGTCTCTCTTCACTCCTAGTGAGAAAGAAGCTGGTTCTAGGGGATGTGGATACTGCCAATGTGCCTTTAAGATTCCCCTCCACCCGTGTTTTGTTTACTTTTCATGCACTTCAGTGAAAGACCAATGACAGGTACTCCTTCAAAGCAGTGGGAGTCACATGGGAGAAACTTTTTCCAAAGTGGCTGGGCCAGGTCCACTTTGTCACCTGGGGCTGACTTCTGAACACACAAGGCTGTCATCGACACTCTTGGAAAATATTTTATATGTGTTTTTAATTTGGCTTTACCAATTTCTGACTTTTATTCTTAATATGTTTCTTTCTTTTTTGCAAAGCTTATTTCATAAATTTTAAAAATTCCAGATGTCGCATGTAGAGGTCCTGTGGCATTCAGAAGATGCCGATATTGAGTGAATTTACCCATCTTCTGCAGATGGAATTGCTTGTACCATCATTAAAAGGTTTGGCCACCGCTAGAAAATGGGTTATGGCCGGCTCTTACTCTCTAGGTCACCCTGGAGAGACCAAGACGTTGTATGTAGAAGGCCTTGCTTTGTTCTCTTGTTCATTTACTCATTTTTTTTTTTCACTCATCAAAGCTTCTTGACACAAATTGTATTTCACTGGGATGGATCTTCATCATTGGTTCAAACTGTGTCTTCACTGTCTCTCTTCTTTTTGCCTAGCTTTTATCATGGGCTTACCCATGTAACTGCCTATTCCTTTGGTCCTCTGACAGAACATTCTCACCGTGTTTATTTTCCTCAGAATGGCCAATGTGCTCTACTAATAACTATTTGTGTGGGTTTTGCTGGGACCCCTTCCTCTCAGACTTTCTGGCTTTGAGAGTCTGCATGCTTAATTAATTACCTGCCAATTCCAGTCTGGATTATCTCCTTTTAGCCTTGTTCCCATTCTTCAATTCTCCTCCCCTTTTCCCAACCTCCTAGAAGCTCAAGTTTCAGTCTTGTGTTGATGATTATAATTTTGATCAGTGAAGAGGTCTCATTGCCAATGAGCAAAATTCCCAGGCTGACCTTTAAGACAGAAAGCAATGTTTCAGACCATCTTCCTGGCCGTTTTCCAATGTTTACACAGATATTATTCTACACATGGGTCTTCATATACATAGCTTCTCTCTCCATGTGTTTGTTTTTCTGACTCATTCTCTCCTTCCTTCCTCTTACAAAAAAAAAGAAAAAAATTAGACATAAAAAATGTGAGGGTTAGGCCAGGCGCAGTGGTGCACCTCTACCATGCAAGCAATTTGGGAAGCTGAGGAGGGCGGATCACCTGAGGCCAGGAGTTTGAGACCAGCCTAGCCAACGTAGTGAAACCCATCTCTGCTAAAAATACAAAAATTGGCTGGGTATGGTGGCACATGCCTGTAATCCCAGTTACTTGGGAGGCTGAGGCAAGAGGATCACTTGAACTGGGGAGGCAGAGGTTGCAGTGAACCGAGATCATGCCAGGGCACTCCAGCCTGTGTGACAGAGTGAGACTCTGTCTCAAAAATATAAAAAATAAAATGTGAGGGTTAGAAAGGAAAAGGAAATTATTGCTACATTAAGCACTCCATTTTATAGAAGAAAGAAAAACATTCAGGAAGCTTGGGAAGTAGTCATAGGACAGTTTGAGTGACACGTAGAAGCTCAGTGGTGCCTTTTCTGGTGGGAGGCTGTTACCATGAAAGGACAGCCAGATCCCATGTGTGTTTCCCAGCGTGTCACTGCTGTTCCCAGCATGTGCTTTTCTGGGCGTTGCCCAGGGTCCATCCCTGCATGTGGAACTGCCCTTCCACAGCACATTTAGTCTTTTATCAAGGTCAATGTTTTTAGGAGCCATCACTTGGAGAAGGAGAGAGCTAACTCTAATGTGATTCCTGGTAGAGATGAATCTTGTGAGGGCTGTGGGCTGTCTATTTAAAAATGATGAATTAAATTTAATGAACATTTCCTTACTAGATTTCTATCCCTATTAAGTATTTTGCAAGATTTTTATTACTTCCTAAGAATCTAAGTTATTTCCCCTCATTTTTCTTGCAACGGATGAGTTCAATATTTCAGCTGTTCTCATTTATTGTTAAGTCTCTTTTCCTCCTTATTTATTAGAAGACCCATTTTTCTCTGTGGTTTATCTTTTTATCCCTTAAAGTGTTTATAAAATCCTCTTTAGCTTTTTTACCACTTAAAAAATTACCCGTCTTTTTTTTTTTTTTTTTTTTTTTTTTTTTTTTTTTTTTTATTACCTGAGTCTTTCTGATTTGGCCTTTAGCTGAAGAATAATCAAATTTTCTCTTTTATTCTGATTCTTTTTATTACTAAACTCCTTTAAACTTGTAATTTCTTAAAGTCTCTCTTCTAAAGCTATAATGACAATTTCTATTTTTACCCAGTCTGGATGGAATGGAGCTGCAATTCCATTTAATTTAATGGAATAGACTTTTATTGAGCACCTACTAACTAATCTGTGTGAAGTGACTACCACAGTGCCAGGCACACAGTAAATACTCAGTATTTGCTCATATTACTGTTATTTCCAGGCACCATGCTTGTTGACTCTAGGGTTATAAAGATGGACAAGAAATGAACTGTGCCTCTGCTTAAAACCTGGCAGTGACTTTCCTTCACCTCCGTGGGAATTTCAAGTCCTTAAGACACACCCCAAGACTGTCAGTGCAGGTCCCTGTCTTGTGGACCTTAAGCATCAGTCACTACTCCTGTAGCCACGTGGAATTACAAACTTGGCACGGAGATTCGGGTTCAAGCCTTTGCAGATGGTTGGTATGGAATGATTTCCTTTTATTTCCTTATTCCAATGTCACCTCCTTTCACAGGTATTTACTGATCCTTGTGTCTTCCCTGAGGCTCGTCTTTGCTTCCTTTGTGCTCCTTTCTATGCCCGTGCACACCTTGTTCTTGTCCTTATTAAACCTGCATGACTGCTTAAAAGTTTCTCTGTCTCCTTCTCTTCAGAATAGGACTTTACCTTATTCAGATCTGGATGCCCCAGTGCACATTTTGCCATTCAGAAAAGTTTATCAGATTAATACTGGGCATAATAAGAGTTGTTATTTTAGAAGTAATGGTGAACTTATTAAATGATTTAGAAGAGAAGGAATTCTTTATAGGTGCAGAGATTTGGGAAGATTTCCTGAAGACATAGCATTTATAACCAAACCATAAAGGATGAATAGAATTTCGGTGGTAAAATTTCATGAAGTAGGATATAGCAGAGGAAAGTAATACCTGTACAAAAAAGGCAACAGTGGTAAAAATCTCAGTTTCTCTTTTTTTTTTTCCTCTTGGACCAGAGTAACCCTTTTACTATAGCTGAAACAGGCGCATTTAGTGGGAAAATGGCTATGTCATTGATGCCTTTATTCTGTCTTCAAATATTTATTTGTTGAGCATGCATATGTAGCTTGCACCAACACTTAGAAAGGTGGAATGGCTCTTGGAATGCATTTTTAATATCAGGCTAGGGAGTCTCATGGTGAGAGAGAAAAGAAGCTGAGCAAATGGAGAGGACTTTGTTTTTCCTGAAGAAATGGCTAGAACCAGTCAAAAAAAAAAAAAAAAGATGTGACTTAAAACCTGCTTCAGAACTCTCATTTCCCTTCTTTTCACCCATTTTTTGGATGTCCTTTTGTTCTAATGTTATCTCCCCCTTTCTTGTATAACTGCTCTCCTGGAGCATCTAGCAATAGTCACTGTCCTTCTTATAAGCCAGCTTTTACTTTCTGGAATGAAATACTTTGCTTCCTGAAAGGAGTCAGCAGGTGAGAGAGCCGCAAACCTGTAGATGTTATTTCCTTTCTTAGGCTTCTGAAATCATGCACTCCAGGAGGTCTCTTTCCCAGGTTAAAGAAATAATAATTTCAGGGGCCTAATACCTGGGGCTGAAAAAAAAAAGAAAAGTGTGATCTTGCTTTTTAAAGGGCACTGAAAGAATGGGCAGAAGTATTTTGAAAACAACTGCACAAACAGTTCCAAGTTAAATCAGTTATCATCACATCAACTCATATGCTCTTGTAAAATATTAGATTGTAAAATCAGCGATGTTTCCAAGACACGCTCATGAATGGCTTATCAACACAGTTGCTAGTTAAATGGATATGGAAAATAATCTATCTGAAGAGCCTGTGCTGAGCCTGGCAACATCTAAATGACAGCTGCTACAGATGAGCCAGCCACAAATTTAACTCTTCTTCATTTTATTTCACCAGGAACTAAAAAATAGTCTAGACTAAGGAAAATTATTTATGTGTTCATTTAGCCAGTTGACTTTTTTTTTTTTTTTTTAGTGAAAAGGTTCTGTGTGCAAAACAAAGGCGAGTGTTACTCATGGACCTCAGCCATCCGGACTGCCGTGGGCAGAGGTCTTTGAGGCCTCTCTGGGCAGCTTTTCTGTCCCCAGCCTTTCCGTCTGTGCCTGGCCTGGGACTGCCTTACTGCAGAATGTGGAGGAATGTTAAGAAAGCCTGGGAGCTTCTGCTTCCTTCCTCTTGGATCTCCTGCTTTTTGGGAGCACAGAGCTACCACCTAGGAAGTCCAGCTACCCTGCTGAAGAGACCACCTGGGGAGGAAATTCCTGGCCACCAACTTTCCAGGTGGAGCTTCCAGATGAGACCCATTTAGCCACTACATGACTGAAACAACATGAGAGACCCCAAGTGAGGCCCATAGAAGTCCCCAAACTACAGGAACTTAGACACAATAGTTCCAACTAGAGCTCAAGCTGCAGAACCACAGAGACAATACTAAGTTCCAGGTCCGTTTTCAGGCTGCTGGTGAAGACACACTTGAGACTGAGCAATTTACAAAAGAAAGAGGTTTAATTGGACTTACAGTTCCACGTGGCTGGGGAGGCCTCAATCAAATTATCAAATTTGAAAAAGGCTGAATACACATACTAGTTTAGCATTTGGAATAACATGAACAAGGAAGGCAAGAGGTGGAAAGCAAGGAGGAGCAAGTCCCGTCTTACATGGATGGCAGCAGGCAAAGAGAGAATGAGGAAGACGTAAAAGCAGAAGCTCTTGATAAAACCATCAGATCTCGTGAGACTTCTTTGCAACCAAGAGAACAGTATGGGGGAAACTGTTCCCGTGATTCAATTATCTCCCACCAGGCCCCTCCCACAGCATGTGGGAATGATGAGAGTATAGTTCAAGATGAGATTTGGGTGGGGACACAGAGCCGAACCATATCAAGTGATTCGAAACACAGAATAACTCTTCTAGTCTGAAACCCCCTCTCTCTCCCTTTTGCCATTTGTTGTTTTCAATGGGTATAACTTCACATATGGGTTCATTTCATGACTAGCCATGGGAGATTGATTTCCTTAGCATCTCCTTAGTCTTACTGGGAAAAGCTACCCTGTGTTTCCTTAGAAACATCAACATTGCTTTTCACCTTTTCAAGGAAGAGAGAGGCTTTACATTTCCTAAGGATCTGTAAGCACATGTTGGCATTTAATGTGAATTAGCTGATTAAATCCTCACAAAATCAATAAAAAGGCAGTCCTTATTTATCTCTAGTTTGTAAGATATCTAAGCAAAGGCTAATTAAATTGTCCGAGTTTGCCATGTCTGTAGGCCATGGGAAGGCCTTTGAGCCTAGGTTCTTCTGATTCTAAATCCAGAACATATTTCGGCAGACAAAAACTCCTACTATTTTGAACACAAACTGGGACCTTCCTCAGCATTGCTCCCCTCCTCAGTCTGGCCCAGCCAGGAAAGTGTCCAACATCAAGCCTTGGGGTGTGCTATGAGAGCAAATAACCCCCAGTCCTCCCAGGAGCCAAACTTGTCCCTCGTATACTGGAGGCCCAGACAGTTCCTCCTCACTCCCAGAGACCACAGTCTCATTTTTAACCACTGCCTTCTTAATAAACTTGTCATCTCTTGAGAATGGAAAGATCCCTTCTGAGACCAGAAATTCGACATTCTTGCTGCTGATGAGTTGTGATTTCTCAATAGGAGACGTTGCAAGGAGGAGCTGATGTGCTGAGACGCTGGTGCACACTCCCTGGCCAATGTTGTGTGCTGTGTTTGGAAAAAAAGCCAAATGTAGAAACACATTTCTGAATTCGTACTTCCTCAACAAAAATTATTCTGAAGCTATAGGGGCATTAGACTGGGGTGGAGACAAGAGAGGGCAATCAATATTTCATTATAACATCCCTGGGGTTTCCAAAGCAATGGATCTGAGAGAGGGGAAGCTTTTAAGAAGAAAAATGGTGCATGTAAATGGCTCAGTAAAATAAGTTTTTTCCCATTTTACCTAGAGAAAAACATGGTATACATTTTAGCAGAAAAAAGTGGCTATTTAAATAATTTATCAAACTTCTCTCCTTAGGGAAAATGCACAGTAGTAACATCTCCATAACCCTCTAGAAAGGGATACATTTTTAGTTTGGATGAGGAGAAAAGTACCCAAAATAAGAATGGCAGGAAAAGACAACTGTGAAAATACTGAAGCAGGAATCGGGAGACCTGTATTTGGCTCCAACTTTGCCAGCTGCTCGCTGTGTGACACTAAGCGAATTTCTCCTTTCTTCCTGGAGGCCTTCGTTTTCCCCATGTGCAAAATGATGAAAAGGAGGAATGGCTCAGGCTTTTGGGGCTCACAAATTACTGCTCCCCTCCCTTCACTGCCACAGAGGCTCCTGAGGTATTTCCATGCAACCCTATTAGGGCTTCCACATAAAACTTTGGAATCTCTGAACTAGAGGGTCTTCTTTTGCATTCGGGTTATGTGATCCTATGTTATGCAAATTTTTAACAAAAAGTAGAATATTTACATCAAACAGTGAATGAACAATAGTTCACAGTGGTTTGTTCCCCAGCTGTTAAATACCAGCTTCTTCTTTGCAATGGCCTGCAGACTTCTTCACTCACAGGCCTGCGCTGCCTGTCTTCTGTACCCTTAATAAGGCCCTCAAAGTCCAGAAAGAAGCTGTGGTAGCTGCAGTACTGATGCACAGTCAGTGCTCCTGGTTTTGCAGCGCTTTGATTACAGCATGAAATCTCAGGCAGAAGAAATGGCAAGAGAACTCTGCAGCGTGTTTCTCAGCAGCTAATTGGTTTGTTGTGCTTAGGATCGGCTTCAGATCTATGCTATGGAGCCATTTCCCCCGTAACACTGAGAAAGGAAGATTTGTTCAGTGTGGGAGCGTAGGAGGGAGAATGACTAAGGGAAAAATTAAATTGCTGTGAGAAACAGGATAGAACTGCTCTTAAATTTCAAGCAGTAAATTATCAAATTTGAAAAAGGTTTAATACACATACTAGTTTGTCATTTGGAATAAAATGCACATTGATATTATTAATATACTACATAGTGGATTGGCTGAGCTGAAGCAAGACCTCTAATATTTTGAGGGCAGAGTTAGGCTACACTGCCTTTCTTGCTGATGTTAAAGAGCCTCCCCAGAAACCGAGCCAGCGGACTCCTGAGATTGAGAAATGGGGGCCGATTCAGGTAATTCATACTGTGTGGTGGTTATGGGCTCTCTCCTCCCAGATTAATTCTGTTGTTTTGTTCATGGTCGCCTGACAAAGGAAAGCTGACATTGCTAGTTTTCTTATTCTTGTGTTTTAAACATTTATCTTCATTTTATTCCCTTATAGTCTCAGGAGGTAACAAGTGCAGGTTTGTTACATTGATATATTGTGCAATGGTGAGGTTTGCGCTTCTAGTGTACCCATCACCTGAATAGTTAATATTGTACCATGTAGGTAATTCTTCCTCCCCTTTTGAAGTCCTTAGTGTCTATTTTTACCCTCTGTGTATCCAAGTGTACGTATTGTTTAGCTTCCATTTATAGGTGAGAACAAGTAGTATTTGATTTTCTGTTTCTGCATTATTTCACTTAAGATAATGGCCTGCAGCCCCATTTATGTTGTTGCAAAAGACATAATTTCATTATTTGTTGTGGCTGCATAGTATTCCATAGTGTGTGCTATGGTTTGGCTCTGTGTTCCCACCTAAATCTCATCTCGAATTGTAATCCTCATGTGTTGAGGGAGGGACCTGTGTCAAGGGAGGAAAGTGATTGGATCATGGGAGCAGTTTCCCCCATGCTGTTCTCGTGATAGTGAGTGAGTTTTCATGAGAGCTAAGGGTTTTCAAAGTGTTTGGCAGTTCCTCCTTCATTCACTCATTCTCCCTTCTGCTGCCTTGTGAAGAAGGTGCCTACTTCCCCTTTGCCTTCTGCCATGACTGTAAGTTTCCTGAGGCCTTCTCAGCCATGTGAAACTATGAGTCAATTAAACCTCTTTCCTTTATAAATTACCCAGTCTCAGGCATTTATTTATAGCATTCTGAAAATGGATTAAATACGGTGTATATACACCGTATTTTCTTTAGCTAGTCATCCATTGATGGACACTTAGGTTAATTCCGTGACTTTACTACTGGGAATAGCACTGTGATAAACATACACTTTAACATGTCTTTTTGATATATTTTTTTTTCCTTTGGGTAGATATCCAATAGTAAGATTGCTGGGTTGAATGGTAGTTCAGTTTTAGTTCCTTGAGAAATTGTCACACTGTTTTCCATAGAGGTTTGACTAATTTATATTCCCACCAACAGAGTAAAAGTGTTCCTTCCCTTTCCTCCACATCTTTGCCAACATCTGTTGTTTTTTCAGTCTGTTTAATAATGGCCATTCTGACTAGTGTTAGATTGTACCTGATGGTTTTGACTTGCATTTTTCTTATCAGTGATGTTGAGCATTTCTTCATATGTTTTTTGGCCACTTGTGTATCTTCTTTTGAGAAATTTTCGTTCGTGTCCTTTTTCCACTTTTCAATAAAGTTATTTGTGTTTTTCTTGTTGAGTTATTTGAGTTTCTTGTAGATTCTAGATAGTAATCGTTTGTCAGGTGCATAGTTTGCAAATATTTTCTCTCATTCTGTAGGTTGTCTGTTTATTCTGTTGATTATTAAAGTCTCATTTGTCTATTTTTGTTTTTGCTGCATTTGTTTTTGAGGTCTTAATCATAAAATCTTTGCCTAGTCCAATGTCTAGAAGAGTTTTTTCTAGGTTTTCTTCTATGGTTTTTATAAGTAAATATTTACCTTCTTGTCAAAGTAATATATTCACATAGTTTAAAAAGTCAAATAGAATAATAAGGCTTATTTCAACAACAACAAATAATAACACAACAGTTATCTGTTCCTCTCTTCTACACACCTGGATCCTGTGTCCTAGAATAAACTTCTTTTAGTTTTGTGAGCTTCTGGTATTTACCTCCTAATTCCCAAATCATATTTATTATGCCATGTTTTGATTTATCAATTTATATTTTATGCATTGATGTTCTGCTGTGGAATTAAGGACATAGAGTCCTTATGACCCCTCTCGATGCTTCTACCTTCTCTCCACTTCCTCTCAATATGGCAGTGTTCCAGATTTTGGTTAAATCAGTATTCAGTGTTTATATTACTATGGTTGTATAAGCATTACTCACAGATGAGTCATGTGAGATATATATACACACACACACACACGTGTATATACATATATATATATATATATATACAAACACACACACACATACATATATATAAATATATATATTTTTTTTACTTTTTTTTTTTTTTTTGAGACAGCCTCACTCTGTCACCAGGCTAGAGTGCAGTGGCATAATCTCGGTTCACTGCAACCTACCCCTCCTGAGTTCAAGCAATTCTCCTGCCTCAGCCTCCTGAGTAGCTGGGATTACAGGCGCACAGCACCATGCCCAGCTAATATTTGTATTTTTAGTAGAGATAGGGTTTCACCATGTTGGCCAGAATGGTTTCTCTTGACCTCGTGATCCACCTTCCTTGGCCTCCCAAAGTGCTGGGATTACAGGCATGAGCCACTGTGCCTGGCCTATTTCATATTTCTTTTAGTTAATGATTACTTATTTCTTTCATTGCATAGCTATCATGATATCTAGCCCTAGTATTTTTTCTAACACTTCAAAATACCTATAAATCTTCTGTTAATGCAGTCAAATATATCAGATATCAGTTCCAGGTTTCTATACTTTGTTAATAGAAACATCCTCTTGGTGCCCCCCTTGCCCCCCGTACTCCTGCTCCATTCTGGATTGCATCACTGGCATCTGAACACTTCCTTTCCAATCATCGGGAAGTCTCTGCCTCCTGCATGTTGGATCCCTGTTTTCTAGAGCTCACATATTCTTTCTTTGTTTACTCTCTTATCTTGATGGTGCACATTCTTTAGTAATTTTCTGAGAAGGTATGTATGAAAGCTATATATTTTTGAGTCTCTATAAGTCTAAAGGTAATAAAAAATAACATTGATAGAGTCTTAACTTTTGGAAATTAAGAAGCACTCCCCTAAGTAATATTTGATACTGGATAAAGGAATAAATCAATTTTGAAATAATAAGCCATTAATACAAAAATAAATATTTTGTATCAGTCCCAGCAGGAAGCAGAACTCCATTCAGATGGTTCAACAGAATAGATTTTACTCTATTTTACTTTGAAAATAATAGTGATTATTTTCAAAGGTTTGGGCAGAATTAAGGAAGATTGCAAAGACTAGCAACAATGGGAAGCTGTTGTCAACCCTAAGCTTGAAGGGACGAGGTAAGGGAATTATGTTAGAGGAAAACAGTGTGCACTGGATGAAATGGCACCTGGAAGAAATGTAGCAATTGGCACTGCAAAAACTGCTAGAGTGGAACAGGGAGGGAGTGGGGCAGAACTCTTTCCTCCTGTTCTCTGATTTCCCATGGCTGCCTCCCACTGGCCAAAATCCACTGAAAGTTATTCAGCAGGAGAACCTGGGTGATAGAGTCCATGAAGGAAGGGTTCCAAGTACACAGAGTAGAACAGTAAAAGGTAAAAATGTATCTACTGAGTAAAGATGGAGAGAAACAGCATGCACTTCCTGCCAAAATTGAGATTCAGCTAAGAGTGAACTCAAAGGAAAACTTACAGATGCAAACATATTTGTTTTAAAGAAGAAGGACAAAAAGAAAGGAATCCATCTTAAAAACTAGAAAAAGAATTAGAAAATGTAGCAAAAACTAGGAAGAAGAAAATATTAACAAGTTGAAACAAATAATATAAAAAGCAAAACAATAAGTAGAAAGGGCAGATAAATCCAAAAGTAGTTTTCTTGAAAAGATTGAAAAAAAAGGAGAACCATCTTCAGAAATCTTATGAAGGAAAAGAGAGAATAAAAATGTTTAATTAGAAATGCAAAGGTGATAGTCACATGTACATGCAACTTTATTTTCTTACAAAATTAAAATGACCAAAACTGACTCAAGAATAAGTAGAAAAGCTGAAGAATCCAACAACTGTAAAAAATAGAATATTAATGATCAAAAAAATTTTAAATGACATTATGAAGCAATGGTTTCACAGCTAACCCTTAAAGAACACGTGAGTCTAATGTTAAGTAAATTATTCTAGGCTTTAGAAAAAATATTTCTTTGATTTATTTAAAGAAGCAAATGTGGTCTAATCCTGTAAGGAAAGACAAAGAATAAAATAAAAGGAAATAGGAGATTACTGTTAGAAATAAAGTTGTTACAAATCTAAATAAGATGATAAAAATAGAATCTAATAGAGTATTTAAAAAGTAATACACTATGACAAATAGGTTTATTTATCCTAGAAATATAAAGATGATTTGATACCAGAAAAAAATCCATAAACATAACATATGATATCTCCAAAATGAAAGAGAAGGAAAAAAAACAGCATATTGATTTAATCAATTGATGCTGAAAAGACATTTGTTAAAATTAGTCAGAACTTCCTAAGTAAAACTAAGTTAACTAGAACTGGAAGAATAGTTATTGAGTAACAGCCATAAAGTCAGTATAGCATAAACACATCATTGCATAGATGTGGAAATGGAGTTCCTTGGAAGAGAAGGGATTTAAAAAGTATGCAGAAAATGAGTTTCAGGACAGGCAAGAGAGCTCAGGTGCTCTACATGGTCTTGATTTATGTCCTTGGTGAACTCACTGCACCCCAGGTGTGGGAACCCAATTTGGTTTATGCTTTAGTCTCAAGTTGTGACATTTCCTTGATGTGACCTTGAGGTTTACTTGCTTGTTTATTGATCATTGTTGCCTCCTGTCCACCTTTCTTTTTTCCCTATTCATTCTATATCTGTATGTGACCATTGAGTATGCTGAAGACTTTCTATGGGAAAGGGAGAACTAGTTACAACAGAGCTTTGACTCATGCATGAGGAATGACTACCAATTCTGCATTCATTTTCTTTAAAAATGCTTCGATTGGGTGTCTCCGGGGTTCTGTGTGCCATGCTAGGGAATTAGAGCTCACACTGACTGATTAGCTTGCCTCGTAATGACACTGGAAGGAAGAGCCGGTCCCATGTTATAAAAGAGGAAACTGAGGTTTAATGAAATGATGGGTAAGTTATTTGGGCCAGAAAATAATTGTCAGTGTTGGGATTTCATCTATGTTACTTGACGACAAGCCCAGTGGGTTTCCTGTTAACACCACAGATACCTCTTGTCACTCTGAGAATTTCAGAAAATTGTAAAACGTGGTGAAGGTAAAGTAAGTAAAGCTCCAGATTCTCTTGGTTGAAGGTATGCGCTGTAGCATCCCAGGCCTTCCACGAGAACTGGATTCCGGACAAGAATCATGGCTGCTCACTGATTGTGGGGAAAGGCATGGGCTTGGGAATTTCTTGTTTACATTATAGTTCTGGTATTTACTAGGTGTGAAGGTTTGGACTACTCCATTTGCTCTACCTCATGCTCAATTTCTTTATTTCTTAAATGAGAATGACAGTATAAATTTCCCAGGTAGTTCTGCAGATTGAGTAAAATTATGTAGGTAAGGTATCTGGCAAAAGGCATGCATTCAGTGATTTTAATAGATCAGTTAATGATCCCTTCCTACAAACTGACATGATCCACTTGCCTCACAAACATTCATTGACAGGCTTTTCTGTGTCAGAACGAGGTACCTATGTGGAGGGAAATATTAGAACTTAAAATGTGCCTCATGTTAATTTCCTTTTAATTTTAGCAAAAAAAATCACACTTTTAAAGCACTTTAATCTCAAGAGTCTAATTTTTATCTCTACCTTTTATTTATGTCCTATCAATTTAGTGGGAAATATTTTCCTCATTGGGTTTGTCTGTGTTGAGAACAGGGACTCCTGTCCCATAACCCAGCCCCGTGGTCTGCCCACCAAATGGTACTGCTTTCTCTGCTTTTTCTTCTAGTGACCATGAAAAATTGACAAAACATTTAGACGTGGTACGACATATTTATGCTAATATAGCTATTTCACAATAATTTTTTCTCATTAGCTTCAAATCTCTCAGGGACCAACTTGGCAAGAAGAAGGTGGTAATTTTTATAGAAATTAGTAATTCTAATCCTTTTATTCTAAAAAAGATTTGCTACTAATAATCTTTTTCATTTACCAATGGGTATTTTTGAAGCTGAATTCTAAGGCAATTTACACTTTGATTTTAGTACCTGCTATTCTAAAAGAACATGATTACCACTACCATTAATAAGTTTTTTATTTTTTGAGACAGAATTTTTCTCTTATTCCCCAGGCTGGAGTGCAGTGGTACAATCTCAGCTCACTGCAACCTCTGCCCCCCGGGTTCAAATGATTCTCCTGCCTCAGCCTCCTATGTTGCTAGGATTACAGGCATATGCCACCACACCCGGCTAATTTTTGTATTTTTAATAGACACAGGGTTTCACCATGTTGGTTCGGCTGATCTCAAACTCCTGACCTTGTGGTCCACCCGATCTGGCCTCCCAAAATGGTGAAAGTAGTGAGATTACAGGCATGAGCCACTGTGCCCTGCCTCCATTAATAAGTTTTAACTTCACAACTGTCAGCAAAATAATTTTCAAATTTTTATAGATAATATATAGACAATACCCTTATCAGTAGAAATGCTTAGTATTGCTAAATAAAGTTAAAAATTGTGAAATATGCCATATGCTAGCATTATATCTTTTTGTAAGGCCATTTACTGGGATTGAGATAGAGTTTTTTGCTGTGTAGAAGATATGGAAATTTCTATCTTACATCATAATACATTCCACTTCCTTAGCTAAAACTCTTTCATTATCTCTTTTGTAAAATGAATCTTAGAGCTGTAGAGAACAAAATTCTTAGGAACTATGAATAAAGGATAAATTTTTCTTTTCATAGTCCCCCCAATTGAAGGGAAATGATTCAGAAAAATAGGTATTAGCATTTACAAACAGTGGGTCTTCTAAGGGAAAAAACTCTGTAATGTTTTAGAATAATATATTAGGAATTTGCACACTAGTATGTTTCAAGTAAATTGCTAAAGTAGTTAATTACTTCAAAGTACATATTTTAGAATGATTTTAATGTATTTAGAATATAAAATCCCACACATACATTCACATACACATATTAGGTTACCATTTTACAATTTAAAAATGTTAGTCCAGTGAATATGTGATTACATGTGTTTTGACCTGTAAATTCATTGACCATCTACTTTGTCCGGGTGACTTCAGTCATGTGTTTTCCTTAAAATCTGTCCTGTTGGTTAATTTTCATTATCTCCGTTTTATAGACTAGGAACCTCAGAAGGGCAATATACCACAGTCAAATTCCTATATCCAGCTATCGGAAGACCTGCATTTCTAATCTCATGTGTGTATTCATACCCCTTTTGTAACAAGCTTGGAAATAGAATCTTGGAAGGCTTTTTATGCCAGACCAATGCATCTGTTCCTCAAAAATCCCTGTATGGTGGGGAGTCAGGATCTCTTTTTTGGATTTTAGAAAATCATGTGAATCTGTTCTGTGGGTCAGCTCTGCAGACTCATTTTGGTGGCAGGGAAGTCTTTTGATTCTTATACCTCCATATAATATCCGCCTTGAATTAGGAGCTGTTTGGTTTGGGGTTTTGTGCTCACAGAAGTGTGGAGTCAGTTGGTTTAGAAAAATATTTTCATTTAGAACATCTATGGAAAACATGAGCAAATCCTGTAGTTTTCTTGATGGCATTACGTCAGTCTAAGTGGTGAATGAAGCAAACATTTTCTGAGCAGCAACAATGTGCAAAGTGGCAGGAAGAGACTGCCCAGATACAAAACAGGATGCTGCTCTTCTTAACGAGATACTCAAGCTTAAATAGATCACCATCAAAACAGATTATCAAGTGGAGCCATGAGAAAGACACAAAAATTGTCCTAGGGATTGAAAAGGTGATGAATACATCTCTATTTAGAAGGATAAGAAAATACCTGCTTGGGTAGAGAGATGTGATGGAGTTTAATGAAGTAGGTGAGATTGGGACAAGTGGCAATAAAGGTCAGAAAGGGAGTTCTGGACAGAGGACACAGCCCAGGCACAGGCACACAGGGAGTAAATTGTGGAAACCTTCAGAAAAGAGCAAGATCCTGCAGGCTCCTGTAACTAGTGCTCTACAGAGCTACTCAGTTCAACTGACCTCTACTCTGCTTCCAAATCTTTCTCACTTTTTCTGACATCTGACCTTAAAACCTGCTTTCTCACATCTTCATCTTCCTCTTTGGACCTTATAGCCAACTGCATCTATCTGCTCAGATCTTAAGAATGAAACATCCCGGCTGGGTGTGGTGGCTCACATCTGTAATCCCAGCACCTTGGGAGGCCGAGGCAGGTGGATCACCTGAGGTCAAGACCAGCCTGGCCAATATGGCAAAACCCCATCTCTACTAGAACTACAAAAATTTGCTGGCTGTGGTGGCACATGCCTGTAATCCCAGCTACTTGGGAGGCTAAGGCTGAATCACCTGAACCCAGGAGGTTGCAGGAGAATTACTTGAACCTGGGAGGCGGAGGTTGCAGTGAGCCAAGTTGCACCACTGCATTTCAGCCTATGTGACAGAGCAAGACTTTGTCTCAAAAAAATAAAAAAAAGATTTTTAAAAGAATAAAACATCCCAGTGAATGGAAGCAGGGTTATATTATGACTTTCATGGGCTCTGGAGGCTTTGAACTTCTTGGACCCCTTCCTGCATAAAGAAATATTGAATTGTGCATTATTGAATTGAATTAATACATTTATGACAGTGTTGGTATTAAAAAATGTACTATAATACTATGTATTTTCTTCAACTAAAACCCATACAAGTAGAGAGTGGTCAACAGTCTGGATAGATGTAGAGAAATCACAGAGAATGAGATCTGATAGGTCTGATTTTCTATAGTCAATTAAAAAAAGGGATAAAATGTTCTTCTCAGTCACTCCTATATCAGACGCTTTCTCTACTTATACATTAACCATCTTGAAAAGATCACTGCAACCTCCGTCTTCTGGATTCAGCAATTTTCCTGCCTCAGCCTCTCGAGTAGTTGAGATTACAGGTGTGCACCACCACGCCCAGATAATTTTTGTATTTTTGGTAGAGATGAGGTTTCACCATGTTGGCCAGGCTGGTCTCAAACTCCTGACCTCACGTGATCCAGCCACCTCAGCCTCCCAAAGTGCTGGGATTACAGGCATGAGCCACCATGCCTGGCCACCTCTATTATTTTAAAAAGTATGTCAATTCAGAAGACTTTATTAAAAATGGTTTATGAAAGTTTATGGAGTTTCTAAGTAAGCCTGCTATGACAAATTATTTTTTTTTCTGTCAGTCAGTTTAAGAAGGTTAAATTTTCAAGGGGGTCATGTTTATTGGCCTGAATTTTACTTCAGATAAAACAAAGGTCATATCCTCAATTCTTTTACATTTTATAGAACTCTATGCAATTTTATGGGAAACATTGATCTTCTGATGATCCAAGCTTGTATGAAACAGGAGAATGGTTCTCAGGCTTGAGAAATTAAAAATTATTGATGTGCATTTACCCAATATTGGAATTCTACTGAGCACTCATCACTACTTCATATGTTGTTTCACAGACCTATTCACCTTGGGCATTTCCCTCTGAGAAAGCTGGGATGGAAAAAAAAATGGTAACAGAGTTTGGATAGGTTCAATGTAAACACTGGCTCGAGTTATGATAGAGGTGACCTGAAACTATTGCCGTAAGGTATTTTGATAACATCTGCAGGTACGTTTATTCATCTCACATATACCTATGGGTTATAGGCTTATGTTAGGTACAAGTTATAGAGAAGGGGAAATGACCATCCCTGCCTTCAGGAAATTCATAGCCAATGAACAGAAGGACCCACAGATCATTATAAAGGCTCTGATAGAGAGATACACAGGCAGATGAGGAGAGGAGCTGCAGGTTTGTTGGAAGGCTTCACGCAGGAGGTGATTTGAATGGAACCTTAATTACTGAAGAATTAGGAAGGGAAAGACATTTCTGGCAAAAGGAAGAACATGTAGGGCAGCATAAAGATTTGAGAGAAAATGAAACGATAGGAGAATAAGCACTATTAGGGTATGGGTGTGGAGTAAGCGGTGGGTTCAGGATGGCAAGGAAAGAAAGAGAGGCAGAAATTAAGGTGGAGCCGTGGAGGTCAGGCTGTGCAGTCCTTGCCTGCCTGCCTGTGGAGTCTGAGCTTATTTCAAGGGCAATGAGAGCTAAGCGTGTGGCATTAGTAAAACCAGGAGGACTTCTTTGTATTGTAGGAATCTGATCTAGTGTGGGTTACGTGATCTGCTGCCTCTTCCAGTTATGACCCCATTCCTTCCTTTTCTGAATAGGAAACTTCTCAAAGGAAGTTGCTAATTCTGTTTCCTTCCTTGCCTCCCATTTACCCTTTATTTCATGTCAACCTGGTTTTTGTTCTCGCCACTTCAGTGAAACAATTTTTGTTAGGACTGCCGCATGTCAAATCTAACGAACACAGCTTTGTTCTCATTCTCTGTAACGCTGCAGTGATATTCCAAAACACTGTCATCTCCTTATCTGATATATTGTTGTCTCCTCTATGCATTCTAGCCCAACCACCTCATAGGCCTCTGCTTCTCTGATTCTTCACCCACTTCTCTTCTCCCTGACTTCAAATGGAAGAACACTCCAGAACTGATTCTTAGGCACCGGTTCTTCCTTATTGGAAGTCTCTCTCTAGGGGACGTCATCACTCCATGGACTTTAAATTCCATCTGCATGTGGATGAATTTCAAATTTATATCTCTACCCCTCATATATATACTCAGCTTCAGACTCGTCGATCTTACTGCCGTTTAGCAGTCGTCCTGTGGACATCAGTAGGTACCAACATGGAGTTCTTGATGTTGCCTCCCCCTCACTCAGATTTCTACCTCTTCTAGTTTTCTGAATCTCAGGAAAATACATTATTATCCACCTTGTTACGCAGTCCAAAAACCTAGGTGTTGGCATAATCCTTGGTTCTCTCCCTTCTCTCACTCTGGATATTCTATAAGCCTTTTACAATATATATCTCAAACTCTCCCGTTCCTCTCCATCTCTACTGTCAATACTCTAGTCCAAGCTGCCATTATCTCTTGCCTAAGCAGCTAATTTTCTGGAGCTTCCATGCTTGTCATTACCCCAAATCCATCCTCTACATAGTAGTAAACAGAATGTGTTACTTCCATCTGTAAAAGTCTTTCATGACTTCTCATTGAGCTTGGAATAAAAATCTCAAATCCTGGGCCTGGTCTTCAAGGCCCTATACAATTTGGACTCTGCCTCTTCTCTGGTCTTGTGCGTTCCCTCTCTGTCTCACACTGCCTGTCTACCAAGACCTTCTTTTCTCCTCTTACCTCCGGGCCTTTCTACTTACTGCCTAATCTGTCTGAACTCTCTTTACCTTGGCTTTCATATGACTGGATTCTCTCATCATTCAGCTCAAAAGGCATCTCTTCTGAGAGAGCTTCCTCAATTACATTCCTGAAAATGATCTGCCAGTCTCCTTCCATTATGCCACCTGTTTATTTCCTCTATAGCACTTGCTGGCATTTGTGTTTATTTGTTTTCATACTGTCTGCCTCCTCCCACTGGAATGTGAGCTTCCTGATGGAGAGCACTGGGCACTGGGCTGTGTTGCTCACTACAGTATTCTTAGTGCTAGTTTAGGGCATGTACATGGTAGGTACTCAATACAATTTTTGTTGCATAACTAAATACAAAATCATGTCAGGTATCTCATCTCGGTATGCACATCTTTAGGATGCACAATGACACAGAACAGAGTTTCCACCCTTTTCCCAATCCCTCAGCCTACCTTTCTTCCTCATGGTTCTTGAGGTGGGCAGGCAGTTCCAGGTGCATGGGTGATTCGGCCAGGTTCCAGGAAGTATTTTCTCATGAGTGTGCTGTGAAAGGCTGTGCACAAGAATTGGCTCTTCTCTCTACTGCAGACTGAGCCTCTCCAACTCCCTACCCATCTGAAATGTTGCTCCAACCTCAAGAGTCAGATGCTGGTGCTGATTTCGGAAGTCCTTTAGGGTCCTTTGCCTTCTGGCTTCATGTCACCACATAGCTTCAAGATGCTTACAAGTCCAACTCTGTAAAAATCGGCACATTAACTACACGCAACATGAAGCTTGCCATCATGAGAAGGATTCCTGGTTGGGCCATGGTGGGTGTAGACATGTATCCTAAGGGAATCTGTGTTCTCTTTGCTGCCAAAAGTCTCCCCAGCAACCACTGGTTAGATATCAATGCTCTACTCTCTTTCCATACCTTTCTTTTTCTTTTCTTTTTTTTTTTTTTTTTTGAGAGAGAGGGTCTTACTCTGTTACCGAGGCTGGAATGCAGTAGTGCAATCATGGTTCGCTGCAGCCTTGATCTCCCAGTCTCAGGTGATCCTCCTACATCAGCCTCCCAAGTAGCTAGGACTGCAAGAGTGTGCCACCACGCCTAGGTATTTTTTGTAGAGATGGGGTTTTGCCAAGTTGCCCAGACTGGTCTTGAACTCCTAGGCTCAAGGGATCCGCCTGCCTTGGCCTCCCAAAGTGCTGGGATTACAGTGTATGTTTTTCCTTTTTAGCAGTCATTTTTAGGGGAGGAGGTAGACACCTCTGGAGAGGTTGATCAGTTCAGCCTAGATGTGTCACCTGTAGTGATGGGGCTGGTGTTAGAATGCTTATTTCTTGACTCCAAATCTTAGTGATTTGGGGCATAAATTTCTGCCCGTGGTCATTGCCCGTACCTCAGAAATCACTTCCCCTTTTTAAAAAACTTTTTTAGGGATTTTCAAGTTCAGAGCTCCTTTGACCTGAGTGTCTCTCTTGACAAATTTTCTTGTATATTGTTCATGTTAATAGGAGGCAAGAGAGATTACAAACATAAAGCATTTAAATATTTGGGATATATATTCGGGTTAAGTAAATAAAATGTAAACTACAACATTAGTACTAACTTTGTGAGTCATACACTTAAAATCATCCTATTTTGCAGTATTAGTTAGAAATATATGAAAATGCATGTTGGAGAAAATATGAACAAATTTTCAAAGGATGAAGAAAATATTTTCAAGAAGAGACATATATACACCTTGAAGCTTCTTTTCATTTTCTTTATCCTAAGCATAAAATTATCATGTCTTTCAATGGAATCTTTAATATGTAAATGTGAAATTAAGCAAATGCTTAAGTTGACATATTTCACGCACATTTTAGCAGTTATGCGCTTTGTCACTGCTGTGCTTATGTCTTCAATCACCCGTTAAGAAATATAATTTTAGGTTTTATGTGGGCAAATATCACCAGGGGATGCAGAGTGGTTCATGTAAACAATGAAATAACAGAACTGCGGATAGACAGCTGAAGAGAAACAGACAACACCAATATGAGTCTCTATGGACAGAGTGCTAGAGGTTGTTGTTGCATTTTTGACACTATCATTAACAAAAATCTATCTGGCTCCTACTATAAGCAAGGCATTTGATAATGACCCTATTATTTCTCTGGTAGAGGTACAACTCTTTCCCATCAATTTCCAGGAAGAGTTAAAGCCAAAATGTAGTCCTCAGAAACATGTATTTAGACCATCACACTAGATGAGAAATTATTTGGAGGGAATTGTGATTAAAACTGTCTCTTACGCAGAATCCACGTGGATTCTTTTGTTTTCTCGGTGATTTTTCTTTGAGGATCACCTCACTCTTTCTTTCTTTCCAGGTATCTGACAGTGTGGAAATGCCTTGCATGAGAGGACCTTTCCAATGAGCTCATTTTGGAATGTCAAAGGTAGAACTCTAGAAAAGGAGGCGTGCTTCTTTGTGTCTTGGGGAAGAATCCTATTGTTTTCCAGGGTTTATCTTTCTATTTCATAATGATTTTTATCCTCTCTCATAATTATAAAGGTAAAACTTTGAAAGTAAAGATCTGAGTGTGGGTCTGGGGAAGTGGTTCCAGGAGACTGCTCATTCCTGCTTTTAGTCTAGAAGGACAAAATGAATCCTTTAACTCAAGCGTGGATCAGTTCTTCTAACAGATAGTATTAATTATTAGGATTGGAATTATCAAACTTTGGATCTAAAATCAGAGCCTTTGTTTTCTTTAATCATGACTAATACACTGTGTTGAGCATTGCAGCCAGCTGAGTGTGAGGATGTATAGAATAGGGTCTGGGGGCAGTGCTAAAGTAATGGAGGGAGCAACAATCCGTGAAATTATTCTTTCTCTTTTCTTTCTTCTCCTCTCATCTTACTTGGATGTTACATGGAACATTTGCACATTACTCTCCCACCTTTGTCCCCATCTTTGTTCTCTCATATTTACTATTACGTTTATTCTGTATTCACCCCAAGTCATTTTGGCAGGTTCCCCAGTAATTCTCTTATTTGGTTAAAGCTCATTCTCTGATATAGGAATTGGCAAACTTTTTCTGTAAAAAGGTCAGCTAGTAAATATTTTAGGCTTTATGGACCAGGCACGCTCTGTTGTAACTACTCAACTCTGCCATTGCAGCACAAACACACGTATAAACAATACATAAATGAATAGGGTGGCTGTGATCCAGTAAAACAAAATCAGGTGGCAGCTGGATTTAGCCCACAGGCCCTGGCTGGCTAGCCCCAACCTAGTAGAGTCCTCAGAAAAGATTCAATAGTATAGTATTCCCTGAGTTTTTTTTTTTTTTTTTTAATTGTACTTTAAGTTCTGGGGTATATGTGCAGATCTTGCAGGATTGTTGCATAGGTACATGCCATGGTGGTTTGCTGCCTCCATCCCCCCGTCACCTATATCAGGCATTTCTTCCAATGTTATTATCCCTCCTCAACTTCCTCACCCCCCTGCTGTCCCTCCCCTAACCCCCTACCCTGCAACAGACCCCAGTGTATGATATTCCCCTCCCTGTACCTATGTGTTCTCATTATTTAATACCCACCTATAAGTTTTTTTATTTTTTTCCCATTTATTTATTTTATTGCATTTTAGGTTTGGGGGTACATGTGAAGAACATGCAAGATTGTTGCATAGGTACACACGTGGCAGTGTGATTTGCTGCCTTCCTCCCCATCACCTACCTCTGGCATCTCTCCCCTTGCTATCTCTCCCCAGCCCCCCACCCCCCACCGTCCCTCCCCTATTCCCACCTAAAAGTTTTTAAATGTTCTGCTTTAGATAGCTCTTGAAAGACACATGGGCTGTATGTAGATTCCCAGATTCACACTTTTTCTTTTTGAAAATTGTTTCTAGATTTGGAGGTAAATGTGCAGATTTGTTACATGAGTAATTGCTTAGTTGTGGGCTTTAGATTTCTAGTGAACCCATCACCTGAATAATGAACATAGCATCCAACAGATAATTTTTGAACCCTTCCCTTTTGTCCTCTCCCCCTACTTTTGGAGTCCCCAGTGTCTCGTTTCCAATTTTATGTCTATATGTACCCATAGTTTAGCTC
>NW_022436971.1:10856066-10899837 GCF_009761245.1 Sapajus apella
TTAAAGAACTTTTTTCACTCATGCTTTCTGTGCTGCTGTTGAGAAGTCTGATGTGAATGTGATTTTTTTCTTCTTGTAAATAAAACTTTTTTTTTTTCTGTCCCAGAGGCCTAGAAAATTCCTTTTATTTTCTTTTGACTTTAAAGCCTAATAATTTCTGCAGGATATCCCTCAAAGTTGACTGTTCAGAGTAAATTTTCCCAAAGTACACTGTGGGTCATTTTAATATGAATATTTAGGTCTTATTTTATTTTGGGATGTTTTCTTATAGTATTAAATATTAGCTCTGTTCCATTGTCCTAGTTTTCCAGAAAATACACATGTTGAATCCTCTTGTTGTCTCTCATATCTCTTATTTTCAGATTGCTTTTGATCTTTTCCATCTTATCTTTGTTCTCTTGATTGATTCTATTACTCTTTTCGATGTCTCTTTTTATAGTTTCAGCACAATCTGTCCTCCTTTTTACCTTATAATGTAGCTTTAATTTCTAATACTATTTTGTGTTTTTCATCAATTTCTTTCTTGAGTTTGTTCATGTTTCACATATCCATTTTTATCCTGAGTTTTTAGTTTATAATTAATGGTATTGTTTTCTATTTGCCATTGCTTGTTTAACTTACTTCATGCTGGTATATTGTGTCATAGGTTTCCTTTATTTTATGTGGAATTGATAGAGCATTGAAAGCTGAAATTTTTTAGTGCTTATTTTTAATTTTCTTCTTACAGTGATTTCATATGGATTTTGCTTTCTTTTTCTGTTCATTCTAAGAGGTCTTAGATTTTCTGAAATAGCAATAATTAATGTATCTAAGGTTTGGGGCGGTTGGGTATTCTTACTGGATTTCGTTGTTCGAGGGTTCCTTCATCTTTATATGGTTTTTAAATTAATAAAAAATCTTTCTTTTGAGGGGTAGGTTTTGTTCAACAGTGTCTTCTAATTCTAATATAATTCTTTCTTTGCCCTCACTGCTAAGTCTTCAAGGAATGGCTCTTATTTCAGATTGGTTCCCTCTGCTACAGAATTAGTATCTTTCTAAGACTGCCTCCTTTTTGCCTGTGTACTTTCAAACTGCTTCCGTTAGCTTCTTCAATTGCTAGTCTACCCTCTCTTAGATATTTTACTGGCATTTTCCATTTAAAGTGAGATCCTCTTCTGAACATAATGTTATCTGTGTTTCTCCATCACTAGGTGTATGATGTACTCTCCTTTGTGTGAAGTCTGTCTCCTCATTCTCTGCTCTGGGATGAGTCCCAAAGTGGTCCCTATTAGTTTTAGATCTTTATTTTACTGCTTACATCAATACTAAAGTTTATAGCATAGTGTTCTAGTTATCCTGTAGGCATCCTGTAAGCTGTGTTGTTTATAATTTCACTTGAGTGTCTCTTTAATCTATGGGTTATGTTATTATTCTATAAGAACTGAGCAATGAAGTCTTCACTATAAATCGTTAATCACATATCTTGGTAAATAGATTTATAATCTGTTTATATTTCAGTAATGTTTGTATATTGATACAAAGATAAAAATTATATCAAAATAAAAATATACTGTTAATGTCCCTGTTGGTAAAAGTGGGTTACAGAAAATAGCTTTGGCCTACAGTTTTCTCTTGAATTGAACTTGTTTGTGTATCTGTGTGCAGAGTGGCTGGAATATTGTTCTGGTAAACGTTCCACATGGCAGCAAAATCAGTGAGAAGGTCAGTACTCTAGCTGAGGTCTAGCAGATCCCCTAAAATGCTGAGTAGACACACAAACACCTACACATGGATGCTCGTGGCAGCTTTATGTGTAATTTTCAAAACTTGGACTCAGCCAAAATGTTCTTCAGTAGGTGAACAGATAAACTATGGTATATCCAGCCAATGGAATATTATTCAGTGCTGAGAAGAAATGAGCTATAATGCCATGAAGAGACATGGAAGAAACTTAAATGCATATTACGAAGTCTAAGAAACCAATCTAAAAAGTCTACATAGTATATAATTTTAAATGTGTGACATTCTGGAAAAGTAAGAACTATGGATACAGTAAAAGGATCAGTGGCTGCTAGGGGTTTGTGGGGATGCTGAGTTAAGCAGACAGGATTTTTAATGCAGTACCACCACTCTGTGTGATGCTATAATGGTTGACACATGACATTATACATTTGTCTAAACCCATAGCACGTACAACACAAATAGTAAACCCTAATATGAGCTATGGATTTGGGGTGATAATGACATGTCACTGTGGGTCCATCAAATGTAACAAAAATGTACCACTCTGATGGGGATGTTTCTAATAGCTTCCAGGAGTATTGGATGCTAATGACTCACAGCTAAGGACCTCTCTGGGAATTTCCCTTGGCCAAAGGAAGCTGGCCCACCCAATGATATGGCTCCTTTTGGTAAGCAGTTCACATGCAAGACTGGCCATTGTGAGAGTACAAACTCAATGACCCCCTTTCTTTAATCTGGCACAACTGTGAAGGACATCCCAGGCCCATACCTCCCTGTGGGACTGCCTTTAACCTTTGCTGCAATGGTGTTGCAGTTCAACTTCTCCCGCTGTTGAACTCTTCTTTCCTCTTTTCCAGTTTGCTCTTGAGAACATTCCCCATCAAGCTTCATGTAGGAAAACTCATCTTAAAGCCTGTTTGCCAGTTGGTCCCAGGAGTATTCTGAGGAAGTAGACAATAAGGTAGGATTTTAGTGTTGCATCACTTGCCAGCGAGCCAGCACTAAACAGGTGCACTAGTAGACCCTGGCATGCTGTAGCTGAACAATAGCCAATGCTTTTACCCTTTGCGAACTGAGATGAAATGGGTTGGGGAAATGCAGTGGCAGGTACAGTATCTCAGGCTTTCAAGAGGCTTGGAGGAAGTAGTAACTATAAGGATAATGGAATGACGGCTGTTGCTGAACTTTATTAATATGTTGGAGGAAGGCAATAAAAGGCTAAAGGTGACTGGCAGTTAAATGTGAAATACAAAGCCAGAAAGCTCCTTTACAGGATATAAAAAGAGTCTTATATCTTGCAGCTGGAGGCCATGAAAAGTTGAGGATTAAATCCAGGACTTAATGGTAGTGTCCGTGAATTTGAACCCTCTACCCTTGAAAGTCTCTAACGCTCAAGTCAGGCTCTAGTTAGGAAAAAGTGAGACGCTGAGACTTAGGATGATGACATTTGAGCTAATGCATTCAAAAATCTTGAAAACCCATGTTTTCCTAACTCCCCAGGCCTGAAGAAGCGTATCACTCCTTCCTGATTAAGGCTGGTGCTCCCATGTTACTTGAAGGTGATGCAAAAGTGTTTGTTTTATGCATTCCTGTCTTAGAATCTACCTCCACCTCGCTTACCGTCAATAATTAGAGTCAAATAATAACATTATCCAATGTGGAAATTCTAGATCTGATAAGGGAGCAAGGAACAGAAGATCTGCAGAACCTAGCCAGCATATACCAGTAGGAGCCAGGAGAAAACACATTGAACTAGATCCCGAAGTTGCTAAACCAAGTGGGGGTGGAATGTAAAGTTGAATAGGGGAGAGTTAATTGATAAAGAAGCAGCCACATTAATATGGGAATTAATGCCCTTTTAAAGCATGTGGAAAGTAATGCTAAAACACAGCTAGGATGGCTCTTGGAAGCTTGGAAAAAGTATGATCCACGCTAAGTGAAGTAGACACACCACGGCAGAGTAGAAGAAGGGATTAAGTCAAAAGGCAGTGAAACCATCATGCTAAAGTGCATACACTATGTAAAAGCCTGAAAAAAATCATCCATTAACCACATCCCACAGGAGAGCTCAGAGTTAAGAACGTGGTGAGGATTGTGCTGGTAAGAGGGGCACAGATGTCACTGAGAAGCTTAGTGTTAGTTGCTTTTTGTAGGCCAGGGATGATTTAGGAGATACTTTCATAAAACTGGGATTCCCTGATTCCAACAGGGTGCTAGATTCCTGCAATATATGTGACCAAGTGGTAGCACGTAATCATCAGAAGCAAGCTGGATGCATCAGGAATAGCAAGGCCTGGAGGCCCTGCCCTACAGAGAGCTAAGGGCGTGTTGGTTTGTAAAAGAACGATCAGCCAACATGGGGATAGCTCTACCTGTACAATCAAGAGGAAATATGGAAGGATGATCAGAAGGTTGACATTAGCTGCCCCAACCAAAAGTCATAATTCCTTGCCCATTCTTCTGACTGAGCTAGTTTCCAAATTTACTGACTGAAAATTAGGTCCATTTCCCAATAACACTGCAAAACCACGTATATACAGGAATCGATCCTAAGTCCTTCCCTAAAGGGACCTTGGCCATATAGTTGCATATCCACTTACCCACCAGATACTCTTGGGAAGAGAAAACGCTCAGGCATTTTGAGGACTGCTGAATACAAGGCTGGACTGGAAGTTGATAACAGAGGTCCTGGACCTAGTATCATTTGCCTTCTGTTAGGGTGGGGACATGAGGAAACGGGAATAAATGGAGTTCTGGACTAGGTCTGGCTCACGGTGGATACGGTGGGTCTGTTAATCTACTTGGTTGTCTTTTTCAGAAACCCTACATTTTGGAATGGATATACTTGATACTTACAAGAAAATTTCCATTCATTTCTTAATCTGAAATGTAAAGGCTATTGTTATGGCAAAGATCAAGTAGAAGCCTCTGAAACTGCCATCTCCCCGACAGTGATAATACATAAAATAAATAATACATAAAATGTATAAAAAATAATGTGTTCCATCGGAAATGGCAGAGGTCAATGACGTCTTTAAAGGCCTACAGGATGCAAAAGTGGTTGTCTCCTTCACATCCACATTAAATTTACCTGTGTGACTGTACAAAAACCAGATGGATCCTGGAGGGCTCAATCAAACTGCAGCCCCAACAGCAGCTGCTATGCCTGATGTAGTATTTTTGCTAGAGAAATTAACACAATCTTGAGATATGTAGCCGTTGATCTACAGAATGCTTTCTTTTCCTTCCTTTTCAGAGAGAGGAGGACAAAAGCAGTTTCCCTTTACATGGGCCAGACATCAGTATAATTTTATGATTGTTCTACAGAGCTGTGTTAACTGTCTCATTCTCTTTATAATGTAGCATCAAGCTTCAGAGGCACCAAATATCAAGCATTTCATATTTTAAGCTATTTTAATTGTATTTTTAATTTTAATGATTTATTGTGGCTAGTTTATAAAACTGAAATCAATTTTTACTTCTGATTTCGTATCCTGCAACCTTACTAGTCGCGTTTCTTGTGTGAGAGTCTAGTTCCAGCTTTTTTTTTTTTTTTTGGTAGGTTTCTTGGGATGTTCTACATAGATAATCAGCTCATACAGTCTAAAAATAGAAACAGTTTATTTTCTCTTTTCTAATCTATTTATGTTTTATTTCCTTTTTTTGCCAGATATTCCTAGGATCTCTTTATAATGTTGAGTGAAGTGGCAAGATTGCATATCCATGCTTTCTCTCTGATCTTTGCCTGAAAGTATTATTTATTACCATTAAGCATACTTAGTATTATTTACAGGTTATTTTTTTGTAGATTACATTTTTTTCAAAGAATAAAAAGTTCCCTTCTATTTCTAGTTCTCTCAGTTTCTATCATGAATGAATGTTGAATTTTGTCAAAGGATTTTTTGCGTCAATTGAGATGGTCAAAGGAGTTTTGTTTTTTTAGTTTACTAATAGAGTGAACGACATTTTTATTTGTTACTGCCAAAGTAAACTTGCATTCCTGAGATGAATCCCACTTGGTCATGACCTATTATTCTTTGAAAATATTTAAAAATTTTATTTTCCAAATATTTGGTAAGAATTTTTACATCTATTCTTGGAGAGATAATGGTTTGTAGCTTTTGCTTCTTGTAATTTCATATGTTTTATTATCAGGGCAGTGCAGGCCTCATAGAAAGAGTTGTGCAGTGTTTCCTCATTAACTGTTTTGGAAAAATATGCGTAGAATTACTATTATTTATATATTTTTTGATTGACCTATTTCTTTTGAGTGAGTCTCTATCTTTCAAGGCATCTGTCCTTTGAAGCACAAATGACATATTTTTATCTCTTTATTGCCTTATTATCCCTTTATTGTCTGTAAGAGCTGTAGAAATGTCTCATGACTCATTCCCTATATTAGTAGTTTGTGGTTTTGCTTTTTCTCCTGCCCTGGCTTGAGACTTATCCATTTTACAAACCTTTTCAAATAACCAACTTTGGTTATGTTGACTTTGTTTATTTTGTTTCTGTTTTCTGTTGTGCTGATTTTTCCTATTATCTTTGTCAGCCTCCTGCTTATTTTGTGTTTAATTTGCTCTTATTTTCCCATTCTCATAAGTTGAAATTTTAGATCATTGATTTTTACTTTTTTGGTAAAAAAAAATTAATGCAATATATTTTTCTCTGCATACTACCTTAGCCAGACATTTTGATACGTCATGTTTTCATTTCTTTAGTTCAGGATAAATTCTAATTTTCTTTTTTATTTTGGGGCTACAGGTTATTTTAAATATGTGTGGTATGTGTAGGGGTGGGGTTGTTTTTTTCTCCTTTTGGAAAACATTGAGGGATCTTCCAGATATATTTCTGTTATTAATTTTTAATTTTCTTCCATTATGGTTGGTGAACACATTTTATATTATTTAAATCCTTTTAAATATATTAAAATCTGTTTTATAACATAGAGTATAGTCTATCCTGGTACATATTTTATGTGCACTCAGAAAAGAATGCATATTCTGGCCAGGCGTGGTGGCTCACGCCTGTAATCCAGCACTTTGGGAGGCCGAGGCAGGTGGATCACCTAAGGTCAAGAGTTTGAGAGCAGTCTGGCCGACATGGCGAAATTCCATCTCTACTAAAAACACACAAAACATTAGTCAGGTGTGGTGGCACGAGCCTGTAATCACAGCTATTCGGGAGGTTGAGGCAGGAGAACCGCTGGAACCCCAGAGGCGGAGGTTGCAGTGAGCAGAGCTCACACCACTGGACTCCAGCCTGGGTAACAGAAGGAGACTCTGTCTCAAAAAAAAAAAAAAAAAAAGTAGATATTGTAGTATCAAGTAGATCCAGTTGGCTGGCAGTTTGTTCAGGACTGTCTACTTGTTCTATCAATTGTTGAAGGAAGGTTATTAGATTTCCCTATTTTTCTTTTCAGTTTTATCAAATTTAGATTCATGTCTTTTAAAGTTCTATTGTTATACATAAATATTTAGAATTCTTATGTTCTCTCAATAATTCTCAAATGACCCTCTCTTTCCCTCTTTTTATTTTTTTACTCTGAACTTACTCTCTGATGTTTATATAGTCACTCCAGTTTTCCTTTCATTTGTGTAAGCGTGTTCATTTTTTCCATCCGATTACATGTAACCTCTGCCTGTTTCTATATGTAAATGTGTGTATATATTCATGTGTGTGTATGTGTGTGCTTGTAGTCAGCATATATTTGGGTCTTGATTTTCTATTCAGTTTTACAATCTCTGTCTACAAATTGTTGTGTTTAGAAAATGTATATTTAATGTGATAATTGACATGATTGGATTTAAATCTACCATTCTTCTATTTAGTTTTCTATTCGTGTTGTCTATTTTTGGTCAATTTTGACCTCTTTTTTTGCTGTCTCTTGGTTTGAGAATCTTTAAAATTTCATTTATTATTATTGTAATTCTGCTTTTTAAATGGTTATTTTAGTACTTAAAGTGTACATGGTCTACTTTTGTGTAGTATTACAACATATTATGTGTAGCCTAAGTATTTTACAATGGTGTACTTCTCTTTCTCCTCTCCTGGCTTTTGTGCTATATTATACATTTTACTTCTACATTGTTAAAAACCTTCAACATCTTGTCATCATGTTTGCTTTTATCTTTTACATGAATTTTTAACATTAGAATGATTTTATATTTATCCATGTTTTTGCATTTCTGATAGTTTTCACATTTTTGTGTAAATTCAAATTTCCAGCTAGTCTCATTTTTTTCTGCCTGAAATTCTTATTTTCACATTTTTTATTGTATGGCTTGCTGGCAATGGATATTCTCAGATGTCATATGTCTAAAAATGTTTTTATTTTACTTTTGTGACTGGAAACACCTTTGTGTCTTTACGTGAGACTTGGTATTATGAGTCTGTGAGTTTCTTGGTTTTATAGGTTTAGTTTGTTTCAAATGTGTCAGATTTTTTTACCATATTTTCTTTAGATATTTTTTTCTCTTCCCTGATCTTTCTCCTCTATTTCTGTTCATAATCTCCAACTACATGTATGTTAGGCCTATTGGTGTTGCCCTATAGCTAATCATTTATTTTTTGTTTTTTCAATTTTTGTTTCCTTCTATGTGTTTCACTTTGGGCAGTTATTATTATTCTGCCTTCAAAGTCACTAATGTTTATTTTTCTGTAGGGTGTAATTTGCTGCTAATCCTATTCAGTGTATTTTAATTTTAGTTTATTTTTAATCTCAGACACTGTATTTTTTTATGTGTTTCAGTTTGATTTGGGTTTCCTAATTTCTTTTATGTTTCTCATTTTTAAATAATTGCATCATTCTCTCTACTGGAATGTAAGGAACATATTTATAATAATGCTTTAATATCTTTGTGTCCTAATGTCTGTTATCTGTGTAATTTTGGATTGTTTCCACAGGTTGATTTTTCCCCTTGCTATGGATTGATTTTCCAGATTCATTGCACAGCTGTCATTTTTATTGGATGACCCAAATTATGAATTTTCTTATTGCATGCTGGTTTTTTGGTGTGTTTCAACATTTTGGTGTTGTTGTTTTGCCTTTTTTTTTCCACCCCTAGGACATACTTAAGCTGCATGGAAATAATTCCATTCGCTTGAGGGTTGCTTTTAAGCTTTTCTAGCTAGAACCTAAGCAGGCTTTATTCTAGGCTAATTTGGCCCACTGCTGAGGCAATATCTTTTCAAAATTCTGCTCAATTCCCTATATGTTAGGTGCCTCCTCCACTACAGCTAGAGGAAAACAAACTTCCCTAATCCCTGTGAGTCCTGGGGATCGTTCAGCATGTTCCTTTCTGATGACTTTTCCTTGCACTTGGTAGTTTCTTCAAACCCCTAATTGGATCAACACTCAGCCAAAGACTAAAAGCTAATAAGAAATACCTGATCAAGGTGCCTCAAAGCAACAAATGCCATTATCAATGGATTCCTGACTATATAGGCTAGATGGGATGCATGGTATGGTAGAACAATCAAAAGCTTGAGAACCAGACACATCTGGATTTAGCTTCCACTTTTGTTATTTGTAAGGTATAATGTTAGGCACATTGCTTAGCTTCTGTGACCTTCAGTCTCCTGATTGTAAAATAAAGATAATATTTGAGTTTATATATACTCTATATAAAATATACAACTTTAATTTAAAACTTTTGTCCAGTTTTAAATTATTTAAAGGAAAAAAAAATAAATGCAGGTTTGGACACTTGATTGTAGACGGAAGTGCAGGCCTCATTCCACTTTAAGTTTTATCTACCACTCATCAGCGCTGACTCTGGGATGAAAGTCCTATAGGCAAGGAAAGGAATTAGTCACCTGGCTGCGGTGACTGACCCTGATCATTACAAGTCCACAATGGCCACAGAGGAGAATATGTTGGACATTTTGCTAACCAGCTTGGATATCTTTTGCTACTTTTTTGTCCTAGTTTTGGTGGTAAATGTATAAGGGTAGCAGCCATGGCCCAAGAAGGACATGGAAACCAAGAGTTCAGAAATCCCAGGGTGAGGACTTTTGTCACCACCCCTACCTTCCATTAAACCACCCAGACCAGGAACGGTGCTGGTTGAGGGTAAGAGGAGTATAAAATGATTAATAGAAGAGGAAGATGGTATGGACTGCTTATGACCTGGTAAAACCACATGCAGAATTGGAGAATCCTGGATAAATTAAAACATAGAAAGAGTAGAGAAAGTGATACAGGGGAGAGAGAGAAAAGCCAATGAAGGGTGCATGTTTGATCTGGTACCCTGATGGGTAACTTTGACCCAATTCTGCTAGAGACTTTCTGAATAGTCAGTTAGAATGTACTTCAGAGTTATCCAAAAGAGGAATGGATAAACAGATATTTTCCGCAGATTCTTGGCATCTTTTTTTGGTTGATGGTTGCTCTAGGCAAATTAAAACTCTTCCACTTCTAAGCAGTTCTGCACAATGATTGAACACCATTCTTGGTGCAAGGGGAAGTCGTCTGCAAAGAGGCAGAAAGATGCAGTACTGACATAGGAAATTATCTTGAGAGTCAATAACAATAGCACTTAACATACTATATAACTTGCTTATTTCTTTCACCTTATGTCTCTTTCCATTAGCTGCAGGGACCACACAAGTAGAGGCTTTTCTATTTCTTTAGCTGTCAGTTGACTTCATTCTCTCAGGGCCAAACATATAACTGATAACATGTTCACAGGAACCTTGAAAGTAACATACGATTTATAGTCCAAGTGCAGCAAGACAACTCCCTTCAGAAAATTCTGGGGAAGGATTCTGTTGGGCTCAGTCTGGTTCATGAGCACTACCCCTCAGTCGTCTCTCCATTCTCCACTCGCTGCTGCAAGGCAAAGTGTATTCTTATAATTTGCAGTCTTAGCAGAACCAAATGAAGGTGGGAAGGGATACTTTTCCAAAGAAAGAAAGGGGTGTTAGAAAGACAAAGCCTTGCAAATTAATTACACAAGACAATCTAGTAGCGAAGTCCCTGCTTTGTTGGTTAGACTAAACTCAGTAAGGAGAGATGTACCTAGTGCAATCACTGAAGAAACCATAGAAAGTTTCTAAGTCTTGGGCTGTAACACACCAAGAAAAAATTCCATCCATGTCTACAGCTTCAGCTACACAATAATGAGGAAAGTATCAGGAAGACAATTTAAGTGAAAAGGCTCTTCCAGTAATACCATGCTCCAGTTATATGAATGTATTTTTATACTTTCCCATAGACCCTTATTTTCAAATCAGTATTAGTAAACCACATGTAGATGTTGCCATGGTGAAATTTTAGTCATTTTCAGAAACATATTCTATGGTAGTCTTGTTAAAATCCAAAATTCTAGTAATTATTTCAAAAATTAGAAAGCTAATAAGAAATATCTGATCAAGGTGCCCCAAAACAACAAATGTCATTATCAGTGGATTCCTGACTATATAGGCTAGATGGGATGCATGGTATGGTAGAACAATCACAAGCTTGAGAACCAGACCCATCTGGATTTAGCTTCCACTTTTGTTATTTGTAAGGTATAATGTTAGGTACATTGCTTAGCTTCTGTGGCCTTCAGTCTCCTTGATTGTAAAATAAAGATAATAACTGAGATACTTGATTTAAAATACACAGCAATGTCTGGCCCAGAGCAGGTGCACCATAAAAGGCATGCAGTGCCAAAGTCTAGTAATGAAGAATGTGAAGTGAGAAGTTGTGAATTTAAATCCCACTTCATTTGGATGATCAGGGGGATACCTTTTCCTTTTTCTGTGCCTCTGCGTGGCTGTTGTGATAATTAGGAAAGAAAACATTTAATAATTCTAAACCATAGTAAGCAGTGAAAAATAAGTTTTGCTTTTTATGCTTTTATTTTTTTAAACGTATAAGCACATTTAAAACAAAATATAAAAAGAAAATGTATAAACGTGACCCCTTTTTTTTTTTTTTTTTTTTTTTTTTACAATATCTAACAAACCAAAAACAAAAGACAAGACAAAACATTCCACCTTTCAGAAGACAGAGGAAGAATAATGTCTTTCTTATCTTTAAAACAATCATGTGCATGATCTGTAACATGTTCTATTTAATGATAACCATTCCTTATATTCATCCACTTTTCAGCTTACAAAGCACTTTTTGCATGCATACTAGTGCTCAGTAGATGCCTGCAGAATTGTAAGATGAGGGAGCCAGGGCAAGCATCTAGAAACATCAGATTTAAAATACAGACCCTGCCAAACAAAGATGCTTGCCCTTGGTTGGGTCTTGAGGTAGAGCACTTATATATTTTATTCTTCTAGACCAGATGCTCAGGTCTTACCCCAAGAGAAGATTACTCCATGCTTCTTTGGGCGTTTCAGATTGTTAGCAAACATGTAATTAATCTACCAATCTACCACCCCTCAACCCTCCTGAGCCATAATGTAGAGACAAAGCTGTTGAGAAATGTTTTATATTGCTTTCTATTTAGAAAACTGCTATAGCTCAATGCGGATTTTATTGACTCCTGGACGTTAGCCAGAAAGGTTTGTTTTGTGACCTATCCAAGAGCGTCTGTAAACGTCACTTAATGATATATCAACTTCTTTCACTTACCCAATAGGAGGTTTTGTTTGCCACTCTTAAGCTCTTACAGTTTATTCTGTTTGCTTTTCATTTCTCTGCATAGCTTATAAGCCATGTAAGATTTTTTTGGCACAAAATTCTGTGGGTTTTCTATGACTAAAAAAGTCAGGCATATATCATTATTATGACTCAGTGTTGCAGTTAGATCTGTGACTTGTTAGTAGTCTTAGCATTAGATTTTTCCCAAGCCATTTCTGAATTGCGTGCATATCGTTTAAATGCTGAGCCAAGGCCCATTTCAGATAATCTGTTTTTTGTGGTTCAAATGGATATTGACTCTGGTTGTTGATCGACATTAAATCTGCTTAGCAGCATTTTTCAGGATGATCCTGATGTCTCGAGAGTAAGATCCTGATGTCTCTTATGCCCTCAGTGGTCAATTTTAGACACATAACCTCATTTGACCATTATATTTTAATCAGTACATAATTAAATGGAGTGAGTGAGAAGAATATTTGACTAGGCATCCAAAAACATGGATTTTACTTATCCTCACTCTATGTCAGAACTGAGAGGTTTTTGGCAAGTCACTTGGCATTTTTGATTATGTGACTCCTGAATCTAAAAACTAAGTAAGGGACATTCTAGATAAACATATGGATAATATTATTGTTTTTGCTCTTGTAGTATATTCTAGACTTATTTGTATTAGCAATTTATAACAAACCAGTAACCAAATGTTTTTGGTATAACCGCAATTGAGAAACAGATATGACTGACAGCTGGAGAGAAAAATATTACTAGTATCATTAGGTTGGAGAACATGGGTTGGTCTTTATCTAGAGTTAGTCTTCTTATCATATGCTTGATTAAAGTACCCAGAATTGCTAGTCACTAATTGCAAGGGCAGAGCCTGCACTGTTAAGCTGACTGTATAAAACAGAAGGCCTCTTTAAATAATAGAGTGGGAAGGACCACATGGCCAATATGGACTTTGAACATCTGGTCCTTGTTCCATGGAGTAATGTAAACTAATAGATGTCAGTCTCTTATGATTTTTGTCAATCAGATAAAACATCCTACCTCCAATGTAGTGGCCTGAGAGACTGTAGCTGATAAAATCTCTCTGGAAATAGAGACCAGGGAAACAATTTCTTCTAAGGACATGCTTAATAAAATTGAAAGAGTATGAGATTTGGAGTGAGTGAGATCTTCAGTTTGGATCCTGATCTTGTTGATTAAGAGTTTTCTGCCAATTTGTTAAAACTAACAGACTCTCTGAGCTTCAGTTTTTCCAGTAGCATGAAACTAATAGTAATGCCAGCTTCATAGGATTATTGTGAGGATAAAACGTGATCTCCTAGAGAAAGCATCTAGGCACATTATGGATACTGCATATGTATTACTATATTTCTATAAGTCTAGCACATATTTAATTATAAGATACTTCATTGATTTAGCATCAGCAATTGTAAAGAACAAAACAAAACAATATTAGATTAATGTACACATTGGGGATAAAATGATTTCTCATTTCAGAGAGGTCAAAATGTGAAATACATGCTTTACAATTATAAGGGATTTTCTTTTTAAGCCTAGGTGAAAATTAAGCTTCCCCTGTCTTTCATGGGTAAGGACCTATGCTTACTGATTTGTCTAAGACAGTGAAGTTGCATTTTCATATTCTTGTTCCCCTCTGGGTCTGCTTCTTTTGTTCGCTTAAGCTTTTGTCTCCCAAAGATTTCTCACATATTCCTGCTTCTTTCCCTCTAGACTCCCCAGCCCATACCTGCTTCCCCAACCTGAATTCCACGGAAATGTAAATTACTAAGAACAGGTTAATGGGGTATTGATACAAAGGTTTATAATTTTAATGTTATAGGAGGTGAGGGGGAAAGAAGTTAGAGTTATTATTCTCTCCCACTCACCCCACCACCTCCTACCATTTCACAGATGAAGAAATGGAAGCTCAGAGAGGTGGGAGTGAATTATCTAAGCTCTAGTATAGTTAAGCCCAGAACAGAAGGAGGTGGTTTCTATTTACTTTTAACACGGAAACCCTTGTTGAAGGAAATTCATGCATGTAGAAACAACAAATAATAAAGATGAAAGCTGAGTTGCTCCAATTGAAATCCAGTAGGCGACTAAGAGGTCTCTGAACAGAGGGGCCCCTTAGAGCAGCAGAATTGATGGAATGACTATAACAATTGTACACTGTCTTTAATAATACAAGCTAATACGTTTTGAGCACTTACCACATGGCAGGTTCTGTTCTAGGTACTTTGCATGTATCATCTTATTTAATTCTTTCAACAACCCTAGAATAGAGATGCCATTATTATCCCTTTGTACAGTTGCCTTCGTCGAGTCAAGGAGGTGTTAAATTGATTGCTCATGGTCACATAGCTGGTAAATAACAGCTTGGGCAGCCAGAATAGTACGCCTTTGATGCCCTTGTTCTTAACTCCAAAGCCTTCACCCCATATGTTTTCCACTTTACAATATGTTATTTCCTTTTAATTCTCACCACAAACTCACAATGGAGGTCTGTTTTTCACGTTTAGTAGAAAAGGAACCTGAATTTAGAAAAGTTAAAGAACTGACCAAGACTCAAACAGCTATTAGAAATGGGGGAATGGGACTAGGATATAGGCTGTTTTGTACCTGTGCCACTACCTGGCTACCTGTCAGGTAGTATGAATAGTCTTGGAATAAGAATTCAAGTCTTGGCTCTGTTTTTTTTGAGATGAAGTCTTACCCTATCACCCAGGCTGGAGTGCAGTGGTACAATCTCAGCTCACTACAACTTCCGCCTCTCGGGTTCAAACGATTCTCCTGCCTCAGTCTCCTGATTAGCTGGGACTACAGGTATGTGTCACCACACCCAGCTGATTTTTGTATTTTTAGTAAAGGTAGGGTTTTACCATGTATTTTTAGTAAAGATAGGGTTTTACCATTTACTGCTGACCTCATGATCTGCCTTGGCCTCCCAAAGTGCTGGGATTATAGGTGTGAACCGCTGTGCGCAGCTCGCTCCGTTATTTAGTAACTAAGTGATCTCAGCTAAGTCATCCTGTTGGAGTGTTCGTTTTGTCATTTGTAGAAAATTGGCTCTTGCCCTTAAATGCCACTCCTCACTGGAAGAACTGACATGAGACCAAGGAGATCAAGGTTCTATTCCAGTTTTGCTGCTCACTACTTGCCATCAGGTGACCTGCAGGAAGGTAGCAGGCTTTTAAAATCTCAGTTTCCTTGTCTACAAAAACAGGTATTAGAAGTATTGGGATATAATTCTTAAATCTCTCATGTTGACATATCCATGTATTAAAAACCAATTTGTTTCCGACTATCTTTTCAAGAATTTTTTAAAAATATATATTTTATTGCATTTTAGGTTTTGGCGTACATGTGAAGAACATATAAGATTGTTACATAGGTACACACATGGCAGTGTGGTTTACTGCCTTCCTCCCCATCACCTATATCTGGCATTTCTCCTCATGTTATCCCTCCCCAACTCCCCACCCCACACTGTCCCTTCCCTAGCTCCCCCTCCTGACAGACCCCAGTGTGTGATGCTCCCCTTCCTGTGTCCATGTGTTTTCACTGTTTAACACCCGCCTATAAGTGAGAACGTGTGGTGTTTGATTTTCTGTTCTTGTGTCAGTTTACTGAGAATGATGGTTTCCAGGTTCATCCATGTCCCTACAAAGGACAAGAATTCATCGTTTTTTATGGCTGCACAGTATTCCATGGTGTATATGTGCCACATTTTCCCTGTTGAGTCTATCATCAATGGGTATTTGGGTTGGTTCCAAGTCTTAGCTATTGTAAACAGTGCTTCAGTGAACATTCATGTGCATGTGTCCTTATAATAGAACAATTTATAATCCTTTGGATATATACCCAGTAATGGGATTGCTGGGTCAAAAGAATGTTTACATATATTGATCGACTTACCACTTATGCAACTTACGACCATTTGACTTTACGACCACAATCGCTAGCCACGGCTGCTCCGCGTCTGGCAGCACAAACGTTGCCCAACTGGGCGTACGACAGTGCAGATCAGCTTCGGGCAGCACTACCATCTCTGCGTGCACCATTTCAACTGTACATAGAGCCTACTCAACTTACGACCAAATTGTGTTACGACCGGTCCACAGGCCCGACCGTGGTCGTAAGTCGAGCACTAGCTGTATGCCGATGGCCTTAGAAAGACGGTGAAGCCTTCCCTAGCAAATTTAATTCCATTTGAGATGATAAAGGTGGAGATATCTCATGTTGTTCTGCAGAGCAGATTTGCCATATTCCAGAGTAAAGAAGAGAATGTGTCTCCAGAGGGGATAACGGGAAGATTTGCCAGACCTCTATATAAGAACAGAGTTTCCAGATCTCAGCGTTCCTGAAACATGCCACTGATGTGTCACTTCTGGGTCAAAACTTACAAAAGCGGTGTGCCTTTTCTGTAGCTTCCTTTTGCTCTCATTGCTGCCTGACCATCAAGACTGCCACTGTGCTGTGTTGTGAGTAAGAAAAGAATTTTCACTGGTTTAAGCCACTTAGAATTTGGGAATCATCTGCTCTAGCATCTAACATTACCTTAAATAATACAAGCTGCATTGGGAAAATAGCATTTATTAATTGCCTTTCATATGCCCAACATTGTACTAGGCAATTTTACATGTGCTATCTCATTTAACTGTAAAGCAACCTTGAAATTTAGTTATGACTTTAATTTTACAGATGAAGAACCTGAAAGCTAGAAAGGTTACATGTTTGTTTTGTTTGTTTTCTCCTCATGAGATTACACAGCTAAGAAAATAAGGTAGGAAAGAAACCTGGTCTCCCTGGATCCAGAAATTATGCTGCCCCACCTTCCAGAAACTAAATATTTCATTAAAAATTGTGTAAACAAATCTGGCTCACTTACAGAATGCCAGGAATAGTTGAAAACAATGCCAATAATCTCCAGCATTCGCACGGATTCCCTTCTTGAGTTGTGTTTTGATCTGTTACTCCTTGCTTCTTAGGCATTTATCACTGACCCTTGGCTCTAGATACTGGCCCTACTTCCTAGCTGGGATGTTGATACTTTCCTCATAGGTTAGAAATGGTCTTCTAGGTCTGCTCTGTGGTCCTAGCCTTCTGGCTGTGGACATAAAGAGCAATAAATGTAGGAAGCCCACATTTCACTGTAGCATTCTAGGGCCTGCATTCACCAAGACAACCCTATTTCACCTTCCTTCCCACTTGGGAGAGAAAGTGATGCTGATATTATCAAAGTATTTCCAAGGTATTTTACATTGCCTGTTTTTCAGTGCAGTGTCAGACTCTTAAAAAAAATGCAATATAAAATTTTAAACCCAGTAGTAAAGTATAAGTTACCACATAATAGAACACTTAAATTATTGAGGGGATAGCATCATCCTGAGATTTCTCAAAGGAGTACTTGTTGAAGAGCTATGTCTGCTCAGTGCAACCCTTGAAAGCAATAATGTGATCTAAAGTCTGTGTTTTTTAAGAACTAAAAGGGAAAATGTGTTGTTTTTCTAAACTGGCATGTGCATTTTCATCTCCTCTACCAGAGCGAGGGCTCCTCCAGGTGAGTCAAAACTTCTGTTGTCTCTCAATTCACACACAGACTGCTGGTGCACATGCACTAAAATGCTCATAAATCCCTGTGGCTCCTTTGAGAGGGCGCTACCCTTCCCCAAAGACACCAATGAGATAAATGAAGACCGTAAAACAAAACACACATTTTGTTGGAATTAAGTATTCAGAATAACTCCCAGATGAATAACATAGTTACCTCAATTAGAGTCGTTGTGCATCTGTAATGTGCAAAGTTCCAAGATGTGCGTTAGAGTTGCAAATGCGTAGAACTCAAAGTATGAGACTTCAAGAAGATGTTACTGATAATGAGATAGATTACAACTAGGGAAAGTGAATCTTCACAGAAGCATCTTGTAGGTGTAAAAGAGGTATTATACAAAACAGCTTGCATATGGCCTTTTTCATTTTTTGAAATTTTAATTTTTTAAAACTGATACCTAATAGATATACATAGTTTTGGGGTATATGTCATACATTAATACATTAACATAATTTGTAAAGGTCAAATCTGTGTAACCGGGATCTCCACCACCTTACACTTTTGTATTTTTTTTTTTTTTTTTGAGACGGAGTTTCACTCTTGTTACCCAGGCTGGAGTGCAATGGCGCGATCTCGGCTCACCTCCACCTCCTGGGTTCAGGCAATTCTCCTGCCTCAGCCTCCCGAGTAACTGGGACTACAGGCACGCACCACCAAGCCCAGCTGATTTTTTGTATTTTTAGTAGAGACGGGGTTTCACCATGTTGACCAGGATGGTCTCGATCTCTTGACCTCGTGATCCACCCGCCTCGGCCTCCCAAAGTGCTGGGATTACAGGCTTGAGCCACCGCGCCCAGCCCACACTTTTGTATTTTCTTTATGCTACTAATAGAAACACTTGAATTACTCTCTTCAAGCTATTTTGAAATGTACAGCAGATTTTTATAAATTATACTCACCCTATTGACTGTCAAACACAAGGTCTTATTTCTTCTATCAAACTGTGTATTTGTACTCATTAATCACCCTCCCATCATCCTTCCCACACACCACTCCCTATCCTTTCAAGCCTTTGGTAACCGCCAATATATTTTCTATCTTCATGAGATTCACTTTTGTCGCTCCCACATGTGAGTGAGATCACGTGGGATTTGTCTTTCTATGCTTGCCTTAGTTCATTTAATATAATGACCTCCAGTTCCATCCATATTGCTGCAAATGACAGAGTATCCTTCATTTTTATGGATAAGAAATATTCCATTGTGTTTATGTACCACATTTTCAATATCAATTCATCGATTGATGGGCAATTAGATTTATTCACTATTTTAATGCAGATGTCTCTTCAGTATATCAATTCATTTTCTTGTGAGTATGTATCCAGCAGTGGAATTGCTGGATCATATGATAGCTCTATTTTTAGGGTTTTGAAGAACCACCATGATGTTTTCTGTGGTGGCTGTACTAATTTACATTCCCATCAACAATGTGCCAGGGTTCTCCCTTTCTCCACATTTTTGCCAACATTTGTTAATCCTTTTTAATAAAGCCATTTTAACTGGGGTGAAATGATACTTCATCGTGGTTTTGATTTGCATTTTTACAATGATTAGTATCATTTTGAGCATTTTTTTCATATACCCGTTGGCCATTTGTGTGTCTTCTTTTAGGAAATTTCAGTTTTGATCTTTTTTTCCATTTTTTAATTGAATTATTTGTGTTTTTGCTACTGAGTCATGTGAGCTCCTTATATATACTCATCATTAATCATGTATCAGATGAGGACATTTCATATATCTACTCCCATTCTGTGGGTTATGTCTTTAGTTTGTTGATTGTTTCTTTTGCCGTGTAGAAGCTTTTTAGCTTGATGTAATGCCATTTGTCTATTTTTGCTTTGGTTGCCCGTGCTTTTGAGATCTTATACAAACATTATTTCCCAGACCAACGTCCTGGAGCATCTGCCCAATGTTTTCTTCTAGTAGTATCATAGTTTCACGTCTGAAATTTAAGTCCTCAATCCATTTCGATTCGATTTTTGTGTACTGTGAGAGATAGGAGCCTGATTTCATTCTTTGAAATGAAACTAGATATTCATATGAATATCTAGTTTTCCCAGCACCAATTATTGAAGGAACTGTCCTTTCCTCAATGTATGTTCTTGGTACTTTTGTTGAAGATGAGTTGTCTATAAATATGTGAATCTGGGTTCTCTGTTTTTTTTTCCCCCATTGGTCTATGTGTCTGTTTTAGTACTAGTTCCATACTGATTTTATTATTAGAATTTTGTAGTACATTTTGATATCAGGTAGTGTGGCACCTCTATATTTTTCTCTTTGCTCAGGATTGGCTTTGGTTATTCAGAGTCTTTTATGGTTCAATACTGTGAGAATTTTTGAGATTATTTTTCTATTTCTGTGAAGAATGTCATCAGGATTTTGATAGGGATTGCACTGAATCTAATTACTTTGGGTGGTATTGTCATTTCGACAATATTAATTTTTCCAATCATGAGCATGGAATATCTTTCTCCATTTTTTGTATATTCTTCAACTCCTTTCATCAGTGTTTTGTAAATTAAGTTGTATAAATCTTTTACTTACTGGGTTAAATTGAAACCTAGATATTTTTTATTCTTTGTAGCTGTTGCAAATGGTATTAATTTCTTTTTCAGATAGTTTGCTGTTGGTGCTACTGAATTTTGTATCTTGATTTTGTATCTTGCAACTTTACTGAATTTGTGTTTTTCATTTTTAATTTTTGTGGGTACAGAGTAGGTGTGTGTATATATATATATATATATATATATATATATATATGGGTCGCCTGATGAGATATTTTGGTATAGGCATTCAATTCATAATAATCATATCAGGGTAAATGGGGGTTGTCCATCATTTCAAGCATTAATCCTTTGGGTTGCAAACAATCTAATTGTATTTAAAAAATGTTTCATTGAATCATTTTTTTACTATTAGTTACCCTGTTGCGCCAGCAAATACTAGTTCTTATTCAATCATTCTAACAATTTTTTGGTACCCATTAACCACTTTCACTTCCCCTTCCTTACTTCCCCACTACACTTCCCATCCTGTGGTAACCATCCTTCTACTCTCTATCTCTATGAGTTAAATTATTTCAATATTTACCTCCCATTAATAAGTGAGATGATGCAAAGTTTGTCTTTCTGTGCCCAGATTGTTTCACTTAAACATAATGACTTCCAGTTCCATTTGAGAGACATGAAAGTGACAAGACCTCATTCTTTTTTTGTGGCTGAATAGTACTCCATTGTGTGTATGTACCACATTTTCTTTATCAATTGATCTATTGATGAAAACTTAGGTTGCTTCCAAATCTTTGCGATTGTGAATATGCTGCAATAAATATGGAGTGCAGATATCTCTTTGATATACTGATTTCCTTTCTTTTGGGTATATACCCAGCAGTGGGTTTGCTGAATGATACGGTAACTCTATTTTTAGTTTTTTGAGGAACCTCCAAACTGTTCTCCATAGTGGTTGTACTAATTCACCTTCCCACCAACAGCATCTACCTGTTTTCCATTTGTATGTCTTCTTTTGAGAAATGTCTGTTCAGGTCTTTTGTGCATTTTTTGGATCAGATTATTAGATTTCTTTTCTATAGAGTTGTTTGAACTTCTTATATATTCTAGTTATTAATCTCTTGTGAGAAGGATAGTTTGCAAATATTTTCTCTTATTCTGTGCGTTGTCTCTTCATTTTGTTGATTGTATCCTTTGCTGTACAGATGCTGTTTAATCTGATGTGATCCAATTTGTCCTTTTTTTGCTTTGGTTGCCTGTGCTTGTGGGCATTACTCAAGAAATTTTTCCCCAATCCAGTGTCCTGGAGTTTCCCCCAATGTTTTCTTGAAGTAGTTCCATAGTTTGAGGTATTAGGTTTGAGTCTTTATTCCGTTTTGATTTGATTTTTATATATGGTGAGAAATAGGTTTTCTTGAAGTAGTTCCATAGCGTGAGGTATTAGGTTTAAATCTTTATTTGATTTTGATTTGATTTTTATGTATGGTGAGAAATAGAGGTCTAGTTTCATTCTTTTGTGTATGAACATCTAGCTTTCGCAGCACCATTTATTGAAGAAACTGTCCTTCCCCTCAATGTATCCTCTTGACACCTTTGTCAAAAGTAAGTTCACTGTAGATGTATGGATTTATCTCTGAGTTCTCTATTCTGTTTCACTAATCTATGGGTCTGTTTTTGTGACTCTACCATGCCATTTTGATTACCATAGCTTTGTAGTATAATTTAAAGTCAAGTAATGTGATTTCTACATTTTTTTTTCTTTTTTGCTTATGACAGATTTGGCAATTTTGGGTCTTTTGTGGTTTCATGTAAATTTTAGAATTACTTTTACTATTTCAGAGAAGAACGTCATTGGTATTTTGATGGAGATTGCATCGAGTCTGTAGATTGCTTTGGGTGGTATGTATATTTTAACAGTATTGATTTTTCTAATTCATGAACATGGCATATTTTTCCTTTTTTTCTTTTTTGGTGTCCTCTTCCATTTTCTTTATCAGTGTTCTATGGTTTTCATTATAGAGATCTTTCACTTTTTTGGTTATGATAATTCCTGGGTATTTAATTTTATCTGTGGCTCTTGTAAATGTTATATATGGGATTACCTTTTCAATGTATTTTTCAAATTGTTCATTGTTGGTGCTACTGATTTTTGTATGTTGATTTTGTATCTTGCAACTTTACTAAATTTGCTTATCAGTTCTCATAGTTTTCTTGTGGAGTTTTAAGTTTATCAAAATATCAAATCATATAATCTCAAACAAGGATAATTTGACTTCCTCTTTTCCAGTTTGGATGCCCTCTTCTTTAAGGCTAACAACTCATATTTGCTGCATTGAGGCTATTTTCTAGATCTTTTAGGCTTGTTTCATTGCTTTTTGTTTTTTTTTTCTTATGTCTCCTTTGTGTATTTTCAAGTTCACTAATTCTTTCTTTTGCTTGATCAATACTGCTATTAAAAAACTATTATTCATTTTTCAGCTCCAGAATTTCTGCTTAATTGTCTTTAATTATTTCAGTCTCTTTGTTAAACTTATTGGATAGAATTTTGAATTCCTTCTTGGTCTTATCTTGAATTTCTTTGAGTTTCCTTAACATAGTTGTTTTGAATTATCTGTTTTTAAAGTCACATATCTCTGTTTCTCCAGGATTAGTCCCTGGTACCTTATTTAGTTCATTTGGTACAGTGTTTTGTTTTCCTGGATGTTATGAATGCTGATAGATGTTCCTTGTTGTCTGTTCATTGAAGGGTTATACATTTATTATAGTCTTCACTGTTTGGGCTTATTTGTAGCCATTCTTCTTGGGAAGGCTTTTCAGTATTTAAAAGGAGTTGGATGTTGTGATCTAAGCTATATTTGCTTTAGGGGACACCCCAAGCTCAGTAATTCTGTAGTTCTTACAGACTCATCGAGGTATTGCCTTGATTGTCTTGGACAAAATCTGGGAAAATCTTCTGGATTACTAGGCAAAACTCTTGTTCCCTTCCCTTACTTTCTTCCAAACATACAGAATGTTTGGGCTCTCTCTCTCTTTTCTCTGAGTCACCTAAAGCTGTAGGTGAAGTGATACAGCATTCCTGTGGCCACCACCACTATGAGTGCATTGGGTCAGGCCAGAAGCCAGCACAACACTGGGTCTTGCTCAAGGTCTGCTGTAACTACTTCCTGCTACTGCCTATGTTTGCTCAAGGCCTTAGAGCTCTACAATCAGCAGGTTGCAAAGCCAGCCAGGCCTGTGTTCTTTCCTTTAGGGTGGTGAGGTCCCCCAAGCCCTAGGCGGGTCCAGAAGTGCCAACTGGTAGTCAGGGCCTAGAGTCAAAAATTTTACAAGTCTACTTAGTGTTCTGTTGCATTGTGGCTGACCTGGCAGTCAAACAACACAAGGCAGTCCTTCCCACTCTTCCCTCCCCTTTTCAAAGAGACAGGAGCCTCACCCCATAGCCACTGCTACCCTAGGCCATGAGGAGTACTGCTAGAGTACCACCAATGTTCCCTTAAGACCCCAGGTCTCTTAAATCAGCTTGTCATGAATGCTGCCGAGCCTGGGACAGACCATTCAGGTCAATGGCCCAAGGTAGGTCTAGAAATGTGATCCAAGCATGAAGTTCTAGAATCAGGGACCCCCAAGAGCCCACTTGGTGCTCTGTCTCCCTGTAGCAATCTTGATACCTAATGTGCAAGACAAAGTTCCCTTCACTTTCCTCTGTGCTTTTCTCAAGCAGAAGTTTTTCCCCATAGCCACCACATTTGGTTATGTGCTGAGTCTCACCTGAAGCAAGTCTCAGTGGCTAGGGCCCTTGATGTAGTATCTGGTATTGCTGCTGGTAAGCCATGGTATAAGGGCTCTTTAGTTAGTAGGTGATGGATGCTGGCAGGACTGGGTCCTTTTCTTCAAGGCAATGGGTTCCTTTTTGACCCAGGATGTGACTAGAAATGTTGTCTGGGAGCCAGGCCTGGAATGGGGGCCTCACGACTTTGACCAGTGCCCTATCATGCTGCAGCTATGGTGGTATCCTGGACATAAGACAAAGTCCTCGCCACTCTTCCCTCTTTTCTCCTCAAGCAGAAGAAAGGGGTCTCTTTTGGAGCCATGATCTGTGCAGCCAGGTGGGTGGTAGGGGATTAAGGAGGGGTGATGTAAACACTCTCTTGGCTGCCCCAGCTGGTACCTCAGTGTGTTGCATGTCCCCCTAGTCCACTGTCTCTGGGCCTAATTCATCACTAGGACTCACCTATGAGTTGCAGTCCTTATGGTCTAGACTGCCTTTCCAAGTTTACATGGAGAAACAGAGTGCTATAGCTTATGGTGGTGAGGTTGGCAGGAGTTCAAGTTCTGACAGCTGGGATTGGGCTGGTTTAAATGCTCCCTCCATGGGTGGGCACCAGCTGAGTTTGGTCCACTTTTCCTTTCTGTTCTATCAGGACAATACTGAGTTCAATGCCCCATAGTTGCTATGTTATCCCTACCCCAGTTCCCAGAGATATTCTCTGAACCATATTGTTGCTGGAGGTTGAGGAAGGGTGTTATCCACAATTCTAGAGTTTTTAAAAAATTTTGTCCCTTCAGTGCCTTTTTCAACAATTTGAAGTTAAAACCAGGTACTATGAGTGCTTATCTGATATTTGGTTCTTATGAAGGTGTTTCTATCTGTATAGATGATCATTAACTTGGTGTCATTGCTGGGGGGTGGGTGGAGAGGGTTGGTGGCACTTTCTATTCTGCCATCTTGCTCCACCTTCTCCAAATTCATTTATTTTTGGTCTGATCTTTATATTTTCTTGACTTTTACTAATTTTGGCTTTATTTGCTCTTGCTTTTCAAATTAAGATGCATCACTATGTTGTTTATTTGAAGTTTTCCTTCTTTTTCAATGTATTTACAGCTATAATTTCCCTCTTACTATTGTTTTTGCTGTATTCTATAGGTTTTGTTTTTTGTATGTTTCCATTATCACTTGTTTCAATAAATTTTTCAATTTTCTTCTTATTTTCTTCATTGACATACTCGTCATTCAGGCACATATAGTTTAATTTCTATGTGTTTGTATTGTTTTCAAAATTCCTATTGTTCTTGAATTATAGTTTCATTCCATTGTGATCAGAGAAGATGCTTGATATCATTTCAGTTTTTGAATGTTTTAAGACTTGTTTTGTGACCTAACATATGGTGTGTTCTTGAGAATGATCCATTTGTTGACAAAAAGAATGTATATTCTGCAGAGGTTGGATGAAATGTTCTATAGATATGTAATAGGTCCATTTGGTGTATAGTACAGATTAAGTCAGATGTTTCTTTGTTGATTTTCTGTCTGGAAGATCTGTTCAATGCTGAAGGTGGGATGTTGAAGTCTTCAGCTAATATTGTATTGGAGCCTATCTCTCCTTAGCTTGAATGGTATATTCTTTATATATCTGAGTGTTCCTGTGTTGAGTGCATATATATTAAAAATTGTTATATCCTCTTGCTGAATTGACCCCTTTATCATTATATAGTGACCTTCTTTGTCTCTTCTTGTAGTTTTTTTTGTTTTTGTTTTTTTGAACTGTATGTTGTTTGACATAAGGATAGCTACTTCTGTTCTTTTTTGGTTTGCATTGGTATCAAATATTGTTTTCTAGCCCTTTATTTTCAGTCTATATGTGTCTTTAGAGATGAAGTGTGTTTCTCGTAGGCAACAGATTATTGGATTTTGTATTTTCATCCATCCAGCCAGTGTATGTCTTTTGATTGGAGAGTTTGATCCATTTACATTGAATGTTATTATTGATAAGTGAGAACCTATTTCTGCCTTTTTGTTATTTGTTGTCTGGTTGTTTTGTGGTCTTCTCTTTCTTCTTTCCTTTCTTGTCTTTCTTTTAGTGACAATTCTGGTGATATGATTTAACTTTTGACTTTTTAATATTTTGTGTATCCATTTTATATTTTTGATTTGAAGTTATTATAAGGCTTGCAAATACTATCATCATATAATCCATTATTTTAAGGTGATAACATAATTCTGTTTTCATAAACAAAAAGAAAACTAAAAAAACTATATTTTAACTTTGTCCCCCCACTTTTCAACTTTTTTGTTGTTTCTATTTATATCTTATTGTACTGTCAATGTCTTGAAAATTTGTAGTTATTATTTTTGATTGGTTCATCTTTTAGTCTTTCTACTTAAAAATAGTTTACATACCACAGCTACAGTATTATAATATTCTGTGGTTCTTTGTGTGCTTACTATTACCAGTGAGTTTTGTACCTTCAGGCAATTTCTTATTGTTCACTAACTTCCTTTTCTTTCTAATTGAAGTACTCCATTTAGCATTTCTTGTAGGAAAGGTCTGGTATTGATGAAATCCCTCCGCTTTTGTTTGGGAAGCATTCACTACTTCTTTATATTTGAAGGATATTTTCACTGGATATACAATTCAATACAAGTATATAAAAGGTTTTCTATAAATTTCTTTTTCCTTCAGCACTTTGAATATGTCATACCACTCTCTCCTGGCCTGAGAAGTTTCCACTGAAGAAAATGGCTGGCAGACATATTCAAGCTCTAGTATATGTTATTAGTTTATTTTCTCTTGTTGCTTTTAAGGTCTTTTCTTTATCCTTGACCTTTGAGAGTTTGATTATTAAATGCCCTGAGGTAGTCTTCTTTGGATTAAATCTACTTGTTCTATAACCTTTTTGTATTTGGATATTGATATCTTTCTCTAGGTTTGGGAACTTCTCTGTTATTATCTCTTTGAATAAACTTTCTATCCCTTTCTCTTTCTCTACCTTCATTTTAAGGCCAGTGACTTTTAGATTTGCCATTTGAGGCTATTTTTTTCAAGTCTTGTAGGCTTCCTTTTTGTTTTTTATTATTTTTTCTTTTCTCTCTTCTGACTGTACTTTCAAATAGTCTGCATTTAGGCTCACTAATTCTTTCTTCTCCTTGGTCAATTCTGCTATTAAAAGACTCTGACGCATTCTTCAGCATGTCAATTGTGTGTTCTAACTCCAGAATTTCTGCTTGATTCTTTTTAATTGTTTTAATCTCCTTTTCAATTTATCTGATAGAATTCTGTATTTATTCTTTGTGTTATCTTGAATTTCTTTGAGTTTTTTCAACATATCTATTTTAAGTTTTCTGTCTGAAGGGTCACATATCTCTGTTTCTCCAAGATTTGTCCCTGGTGTCTTATTTAGTTCATTTGATGATGTCATATTTTACTGGACAGTCTTAATGCTTGTGGATGTTCATCTGTGTCTGGAAATTGAAGAGTTAGGATTCATTGTAGTCATCACTATCTGGCCTTGTTTATATCTGTCCTTCTCAGGAAGGCTTTCCAGGCATTAGAAAGAACTTGGGTGTTGTGATATAAGCCATATCTCCATTGGGAGGCACCCCAATCCTAGTAACACTGTGGTTCTTGTAGACTCATAGAGGTACTACCTTTATGGTCTTGGATAAGATGTGGAAGAATTCTTTGGATTGCCAGGCAGAGACTCTTGTTATCTTCTTTTATCTTCTCCAAAACAAATGGCATTTATCTTTGTTTTCAGAGCTATGTGGAACTGGGGGTGAAGTGATACAAGCACCCCTGTGGACACCACCATTGGGATTGCACTGAGTCAGACCTAAAGCCAGCAGAACACTGGATCTCACCCAAGCCTGCTGTAACCACTACCTGGCTACTGCCTATATTTGCTCATGGCTCTAGGGCTTTGCAATCAGCAGACAGCAAAGCCAGTAACACTTGTGTCTCTCACCTTTAAAGCCTTTAGGATGGCATGTTTCCCAGATGGGTGCCGAGGTACCATCTGGGATCTAGGACTGAAATAAAAATGCTTAGAAGTCTACTTAGCATTTTATTTTACTGTGGCTGAGCTAGCACTCAAACCATGAGATGTAGTCTTTCCCACTCTTTTCACCCCTTTCCAATGGCAGGGGAGCCTCACACCATGGCCCCATAACCACAGGCTTACAGGGAGTACTGCCAGCCTACTGTTGATGTTCCTTAAGGCCCAAGCACTCTTCAGTCAGCTTGTGGTGAAGGCTGCCTGGTCTGGGCCTCACCCTTTAGGGCAGTGGGCTCCCATCTGACCCACAGCATGTACCACAATGCCTTCCAAGAGCCAAGACTCGGAATTGGGGACCCCATGAGTCTACTTGCTGCTCTACCTCCCTGTGGCAGAGCTGGTATCTATGGTGCAAAACAAAGTCCCCTTTTCTTTTCCGTTTGTTTCTCTCACATAGAAGTATATTCCTCATAGCCATAGCCCTGAATGTGCTGAGTCTCACCTAAAGCCAGCAAGTTTCAGAGTCTCACCCAAGGTCCTCAATGTACTACTTGAGTATCATTGCTGATTATTCAGGGCCCAAGGACTCTCTAGACTTTATGAGTCCTGCTGGGACTGGGTCCTTCCCTTCAAGGCAGTGAGTTCCCTTCTGGAGCATGGTGTGTCTAGAGATTTTTGTCTGGGAGCTACCATCTGGAATGGGGGCCTCATGATATCTCTGACTGGTGACCTTTCCTGCTGTGGCTGAGCTGGTATCCAAGGTGCAAGACAAAATCTTCTTTACTCTTCCCTCGTCTTTCCTCAAGTGGAAAAAAGATGTCTTGTAGCCACAAGCTGTGCTCCCTGGGGTTGGGGGAGAAGTGATACAAGCACTCCTTAGGTGCCCTAACTGGTGTCTTAGTAGGTAACATGCCCCTAAGTCCACTGGCTTTGCACACAATTCAGCACTAGGACTCATCTAGGAGTTGCAGTCCTTGTGGCCTAGACTGTATTTCCAGTTAATTTAGGGTCCTACTGTATGTACTTCAGCATGTGGTCGTGAGGCTTGCTGGAACTGAAATTCTGACCACTAAGATGGACAATTCTTCTCTGGCTAGGGCTGATTTAAATACTCCTTTTTGGCAAATATCAGCCAAGTTCAGCCTGGTTTTGCATTCTGCTGTGCTACGACAGCACCAAATTCAATCCAATATCTCACAATTCCTGTGCTCTCACTCTCTTAAGTGCACAGATTCTCTGCACCAAGCAGCTGCCTAGGGATGGGGGAGGGGTGGCATCAATGATTCAAGACTGCCTTTCCTACTCTCTTCCAGTGCCTCTTTCAGTTATATGAAGCTAAAATGTGGTATTGTGAGTACTCACCTGATTTTTGGTCCTTCTGAAGGTATTTGTGTATGTGTGTGTCTGTAGACAGTTGTTAAATCGTTTTCTTTGTGGGAAGGACAATCAGTGGAGTCTTTTATTTGTCCATCTTGCTCTACTCCTCAACTTTATTGAATTTATCAGTTCTAAACATTTTTTTGGTGGGGTATTCAGATTTTTCTAAGTATTAGATCATGTAGTCTGCAAACAAGATTAATTTGGTTTTTTTTTCCAATTTGGGTACCCTTTGTTTATTTCTCTTGCCTAATTGCTGTGGCCAGGACTTCCAGTATTATATTGAATAAAAGTTGTGAAAATGGGCATCCTTTTCTTGGTCCTGATCTTAGAGAAAAAGCTTTCAAATTTTCCAAGTTTAGTACTATGTCAGCTGTGGATTTATCATAGATGGCCTTTATTAATTTTAGGTGTGTTCCTTCTTACTCTGTTGAGGGCTTTTATAATAAAAGGATATTGAATCTTATTAAATCCTTTTTAAATTATCTATAGAAATGCTAATTTAGCTTTTTCGTTTTTAAACAGAGTTTCACTCTTGTTGCCCAGGCTGGAGTGCAATGGCGTGATCTCGACTCACCGTAACCTCCCCCTCCCGGGTTCAGGTGATCTTCCTGCCTTAGCCTCTCAAGTAGCTGGGATTACAGGCATGTGTCACCATGCCCAGCTAATTATGTATTTTTAATAGAGATGGGGTTTCTCCATGTCGGTCAGGCTGGTCTTGAACTCCTGACCTCAGGTGATTCACCCGACTTGGCCTTCCAAAGTGTTGGGATTACAGGTGTGAGCCACTGGGCCCAGCCACTAATTTAGTTTTTATTCTTGGTTCTGTCAGTATGATTTGTCACATTTATTGATTTGCATATGTTGAGCCATCTTTGTATCTGTAGGAGGAATTCTACTTGATTATTGTGAATGATGTTTTTTAATGGGTTGTTGATAATATTTTGTTGAGAATTTTTACATCTATATCATCTGAGATATTGCCCTCTTTGCTTGTTTATTTTGTTTTGTCATTTTCTGGTTTGTATCAGGGAAATGCTGGCCTCATAGAATGTGTTTGGAAATATTTTCTCCTCTTCAATATTTTTGAGTCTGAGTAGAATTGTTCCTAATTCTTTAAATGCTTGATAGAATTCAGCAGTGAACTCAACAGATTTTGGACTTTTCTTTGATGGTTGACTTTTCATTATGAGTCCTGCTGGGACTGGGTCCTTCCCTTCAAGGCAGTGAGTTCCCTTCTGGAGCATGGTGTGTCTAGAGATTTTTGTCTGGGAGCTACCATCGGGAACAGGGGCCTCATGATATCTCTGACTGGTGACCTTTCCTGCTGTGGCTGAGCTGGTATCCAAGGTGCAAGACAAAATCTTCTTTACTCTTCCCTCTTCTTTCCTCAAGTGGAAAAAAGATGTCTCTTTTGTAGCCAGGTTGACTTTTTGATGGTTGACTTTTCAAAAGTTGTTTGTTTGATGAAGTTTTGTATTTCTTTGTGGTTCAATCTTCATAGATTGTGTATGTCCAGTAATTTTGTCTATTTGTTATAGGTTTCCCAATTTTTTGGCGTATATTTTTCCTAATAGTCTCTGGTGTTTTTTTTTTTTAGTTTTGTTGCCTCTCTTGTTATGTCATCTTTTTAGCTTTTGATTTTAATGATTAGGGTCTTCTCTTTCATTTTTTTTTGTTAGTCTAATGAAAGTTTGTTAATTTTGTTTATTTTTTCAAAAACCAAACTTTTCATTTTGTTAAACTTTTGCATTTTATAGTCTCAATTTTGTTTGTTTTTGCTCTGATCTTTATTACGACTTTCCTCTAAATATTTTAGATTTTGATTGTTTTTGCCTTTCTTGTTCCTTGAGGTGCATCGTCAGGTTATATGAAGTCTTTCTATTTTTTTGATAAAGGCACTTATTGCTATTAATTTCCTTTTTAGTACACTTTTGGTTTTTTTCTAGACTTTATATTTCCATTTTAATTGTTTTAAGAAATTTTAAAATTTCCTTCTTAATTCATTCATTGACCCATTTGTTGTTCAGGAACATGTTTAATTTCCATGTGTTACTAAAGTTTTTGAGATTGCTCTCATTATTGATTTCTAGTTTTAGTCCACTGTGGTTGGAAAAGATACTTGATACGATTTTAATTTTTTTGATTTTTTTTTAAGATTTGTTTTGTGTACTTAGATATGATCTATTCTGGATAATGTTCCATGTGCTGATGTAAAGAATGTATATTCTACAACAGTTGGGTGAAATGTTCTGTAAATGTCAATTAGGCTTATTAGGTCTAGTGTGTAGTTTAACTTTCATGTTTTTGTGTTGATTTTTTGTCTTAATAATCTGGCCATTACTAACAACGAGGTTTTGAAGTCCACTACTTTTATTGTATTGCAGTCTATCCTTCCCTGTAGATCTATTGATGTTTGCTTACATACCTGGGAACTTTGGTGTTAAGTGTATAGATATTTATAATTGTTATTTCCTCTTGCTGAATTGACCCCTTTATCATTATATAGTGACCTTTTTGACCTTTATATGGATTCTCAGTCTTTTATTTGTATTCTATGAACTTCTCCTGTTCTTTTGTTGTTTCCAGTTGCATGGAATATTTTTTTTCACCCTTTTGCTTTCAGTCTATGTGTGTCTTTGCAGGTGAAGTTGAATTCCTGTAGGCAGTATATAGTTGGCTCTTATTTGTTTGTCTACTCAGCCACTCTGTCTCATAATGAGATAATTGAGTCCATTTACATTTTGTGTTATTATTGATAAGTAAATATTTATTACTGCAATTTGGATTCTTGTCTTCTGGTTGTTTTGTAACTCCTCTCTTTCCTTCTTATTGTCTTCCTTTGTGATTAATTTTCTCTGGGAGTATATTTTAATTTATCACTTTTTATTTTTAGTAAATCCATGATAGGCTTTTCCATTGTGGTTATCATGAGGCCTTCAAAAATATCATATAAATATTACTAGTTATTTTAAACAGAAGGCAGCTTATCTTAGATCACAGAAAAATAAAACGAGAAAACAAAAAAATTGCTATTTTAACTCCATCACCCCACATTTAAACTTTGTGTTGTCTCAAATTACATATTTTTATATTGCCTATCTCTTAACATGTTGCTGCTAGAGGTATATTGTTTTTGGTAGATTTGTCGGATGTCATACCAGAGTTATGAATGGATTGCACATTAAAATGAAAATATTGGCATATTCTGAGTTTGTCCCTGCATTTAATTGTACCAGTGGATTTTATACTTTTTTTTTTTTTTTTTTTGAGACGGAGTTTCACTCTTGTTACCCAGGCTGGAGTGCAATGGCGCGATCTCGGCTCACTGCAACCTCCGCCACCTGGGTTCAGGCAATTCTCCTGCCTCAGCCTCCTGAGTAGCTGGGATTACAGGCACAAGCCACCATGCCCAGCTAATTTTTTGTATTTTTAGTAGAGACGGGGTTTCACTATGTTGACCAGGATGATCTCGATCTCTTGACCTCGTGATCCACCCGCCTCGGCCTCCCAAAGTGCTGGGATTACAGGCGTGAGCCACCGTGCCCGGCTTATACTTTTATATATTTTTCTTTTTACATGTTCTTTTTTTTTTATTTCAGATTGAAGAACTCTCTAACAATTCTTATAAAATAGATCTTGTGGTGGTGAATTATCTCAGCCTTTGTTTGTCTGGAAAAGATTTTGTCTCATTTACATTTGAAGGATAGCTATGCTAGATACAGTATTTTTGAATGACAATACTTTCTCTTTTGCAGTTTGGAAATATTATCTAACCCCCTCCTGGGCTATATGGTTTCTTTGGAGAAATCTGTTGCTAGATGACTTGGAGCTCCTTTATGTGTATTTGCTTCTCTTCTCTTGCTGTTTTTAGGATTCTCTCTTTGTCCTTGACCTTAAAAAGTTTTATTTTCATATGCCTTTTTATTTGGGTCATATCTTTTTAGTGTTCTGTAATCTACCTATATTTCAACATTTCTCTGTTTATCAAGGTTTGGAATGTTTTTTGTTATTATTTATTTGAAGAAGACTTCCACTCCATGTTTTTGCTCAGTTCCCTCTTAAACATTAATAATTCTTAGATTTGTTATTTTGAAGTAATTGTCTATATCTTGTAGGTGATTTTCCTTTATTTTCATTCTTTTTTATCCTCTGACTGTATATTTGTAAATAGCCTATCTTTGAGTTCACTGATTCTTTCTTCTGCTTGAAATATTATGCTTTTGAGAGCTGCTAATGCATGTCTTAGTTCCAATATTTGCTTGATTTTTTAAAAAATTATTTCAATCTCTTGTTAAATTTTTATAATAAATTTCTGAATTGCTTTCTTGTGTTATCTTGGAGATCACTGAGTTTTCTTACAACTGCTATTTTAAATTCTTGACCAAAAAGATTACATACCACTGTCTCTTTAGGGTCAATCGCTGGTTACTTGCTTTGTCTATTTGGAGGAAGTCATGGTTGTCTATTTACTGTCTTTTCTTGAGGATGTACCTTTGTGTCTTTTTGTTGAGGAATTAGGTATTTATTCTACTCTTCTTTGTCTGGCTTTTGTTTGGGCTTCTACTAGGTATATTTGCTTAGAGATTCTTTGTAATTTACCTATTGATTTTCTTTCTTTGTTTTCTGCTAGGTTGCTGCTTCTTTTTTAGCAGTAGATGGTGCCTTAGGTTCAGGTTTGTCTTGGATCTAGTAATGAATTTATATGCCACCTGTCTCAGATGGGGGAGATGTAAAAGGGGGATATCCTGATAGTATGGAAAGGTGAGCTAGAAGTTCTTTCCCAGGGGACCTATGAAACAAATCTACAACATCGTGCTATTGAACTGCTACTTCTGATTTGTTGTCTCCTTTGGTCAAGTTACAGGGTAAAGTTTCCACGGCTGGATATAGTAGTTTTACCACTTTACTTTGTCTCTGTCTGTCCTCAGGGATATTTCTCCTTTCATTCACTCCTGAGTCTTCTTGTGAGTTGAGGTAGGGATAGATCACCTGCCAAGAAACTCAAGATGGTGCGAAAGCTGGCTGTCTAGCCTGATCTCACATTTTCCAATATAAAAACCCTGAGTTGGGTGAAATTTTGCATGTGCTTGATGTCAGACAGATTGGGCAGAGGGGCATCATGGATCTGGAAGTCTGATTTTCTTATCATCTCCTTGGAGTTTTTTTTGTTTTGTTTTGTTTTTGTAATTTCTCTGTGGCCCCAGAAACTGTCTCATCTTCATATTTTATTTCCAGGTTATTGCTGATTATAATCTTGGTGCTTTATATTTGGTTTTCAATTTCTGTCTTGGGGAGTGAAGCCAGCTTGCTACTACACTCCCATTTTGGAACCAGAAGTTCTCACATATGGCCTTCAGCCTACCTCTTTCTTCCCTATTAATGTCAAGCTTCTTGAAACCATTTTTGTATTTAGTTTCTTTCAACATTCTTTCTTCTCTGCTGAAACTGGGCATATTCTACTATCCCACAGGTACTGCCTTCACTTTGGTTGTTTTAGTTACCTTCGTAGTTGCCAAATTCAGTGAATGGTGTTTTTTCGTTTGTTTGTTTGTTTTTTCAAAATCATATTTGACCTTTCCTTTTTTTTTGTAACATAACTTCAAGTTATGTGTATGGTAGAGAAAAGTCCAAGTTCTAGAAACTAGACTAATTAAGGCAATCTAGGAATGCTGATGACACCAGGTATCTGGTGGAAACCAACAAAGATCTATAGGGATTGATAATATTATCTGAGTCCTTGAAAAATTTCTACAAACATCTATTCAACTCTGGTATGCAGTCAAAAATCACTATGCACATAAACAGACAAAACGATGTGAATAAAAAATTAGTCAAAGCAATAGACAATTGAAACAGACTCACAAGACTTTCCCTCACTGAAATTGTCAGAAAAAGGCTTCGAAATAGTGATGCTTAGCATATGTAACCGCATAAAATTTAAAAGAAAATTTTCTCAGAAAACTAGTAATTATAAAAAGTAATGGAACAAAATGGAAAGGAAACCAAATGCAAGCTCTAGAATTTTAAAGAGTCTGAAAAGGAATTGAAAAATTTACTTAATGATGTTAATAGCAAATTAAACATGTGATATGAAAAGTACAGCAGAAGACAATATTTAGAACAGAGCACAATGGAAATAACAAATGGAAAATACAGAAAAAAGGAGCATTTTAGACAGAGACATGAAGTGAAAAGGTGTACTTGGAGTCTTAGGGGAGACTGAACAGACAGGAGCAAAAAATTTCTTAGTAATAATGTATGAGAATTTTCTGAAACAAATGAGAGTTATCAGGTGACAGATTCAAAAACTCCATGAAACTCAAGCAGGCAAACTAAGCAAACAAACAAAACAAACCATCTTCAGTTAGATATTTATAATAAAACTAAGTGATATCTTAAATGTGAGAATATCAACATGTTGTTCTATAACCACAAAAATATATTCTCTTGTTTGATTTATTTAATTTATACTTTAAGTTCTGAGGTACACGTGCAGATCATGTAGGATTGTTACATAGGTATACATATGCCATGGTGGTTTGCTGCATCCATCCCCCTGTCATCTACGTGAGGTATTTCTCCTAATGTTATCCCTCCACCCCCTGCTATCCCTCCCCTAGCTCCCCCACTCCCCAATAGTCCCTGATACGTGATGTTCCCCTCTCTGTGTCCATGAGTTCTCATTGTTCAACTCCCCCACTTATGAGTGAGAACATGTGGTGTTTGGTTTTCTGTTCTTGTGTCAGTTTGCTTAGAATGATGGTTTCCAGCTTCATCCATGTCCCTGCAGAGCACATGAACTCATCCCTTGTTATGGGTGTGTAGTATTTCATGGTGTATATGTGCCACATTTTCTTTGTCCAGTCTATCATTGATGGGCATTTGGGTTGGTTCCAAGTCTTTGCTATTGTAAAGAGTGCTGCAGTAAACATACGTGTGCAGGTGTCCTTATAATAGAATGATTTATAATCCTATCCAGTAATGGGATTGATGGGTCAAATGGTATTTCTGTTTCTAGATCCTTGAGGAATTGCCACGCTGTCTTCCACAATGGTTTAACTAATTTATGCTGCCATCAACAGCGTAAAAGCATTCCTATTTCTCCACATCCTCTCCAGCATCTGTTGTCTCCATATTTTTAAATGATTGCCATTCTAACTGGAGTGAGTGGTTTGATTTGCATTTCTCTAATGACCAGTGATGATGAGCTTTTCTTCATGTTTGTTGGCTGCATGAATGTATTCTTTTGAAAAGTGTCTGTTCACATCCTTTGCCGACTTTTTGATGGGGTTGTCTGTTTTTTTCTTATAAATTTGTTTAAGTTCTTTGTAGATTCTGGATATTAGCCCTTTGTCAGATGGGTAGATAGTAATAGTTTTTTTTTTTTTTTTCCCATTCTGTTGGTTGCTGGTTCACTCTAATAATAGTTTCCTTTGCTGTGCAGAAGCTCTTAAATTTAATTAGATCCCATTTGTCTATTTTGGCTTTTGTTGCCATTGCTTTTGGTGTTTAATCATGAAGTCCTTGTCTATGCCTATGTCCTGAATGGTATTGCCTATGTTTTCTTCTAAAAGCTCTCCATAAAGCAGGTATCAATGGAATGTATCACAAAATAATAAAAGCTATTTATGACAAACCCACAGCCAGTATTATACTGAGTGGGCAAAAATTGGAATTATTCCCTTTGAAAACTGGCACTAGACAAGGGTTTCCTGTCTCACCACTTCTATTCATCATAGTATTGGAAGTTCTGGCCAGAGCAATCAGGCAAGAAAAAGAAATAAAGAGTATTTAATTAGGAAAAGAGGAAATCAAATCATCTCTATTTGCAGATGACACGATTATATATTTAGAAAAATATATTCTTTAAGAATACAGGTGAAATAGACATTTCAGTCCAGTTAAAAACAGAAAGCACGTTCTAGTAAGGAGACTGGTTTAAATACTGAAGGAAATATTAAAAGGTGTTCTTCAGCAAAAGAATATTTTACCAGATAGAAGTTTTCAATGTGGAAAGAAATTAAATACAAGGAATATGGTAAATAGGGAGATAATTCCAAATAAATATTATATCTAGGAAACCTAATTTTTTTAGCGTTCATACTACATAAAATTTAAAGAACTAAATTTATAACAAAAAAGTGAGAAGATATATTTAAATGAAGTTAAATATTCTAATAGAATTTCCAAGCTGTCAGAAGAATAAACATAAAATCTAAATAGTTTTATTACTACTACTGATATGAATCCATAAATAAAATCTTTTGCACCAGGAAAACTTCAGGGTCATGTGGCTCCTCCAGCAACTTCTCCCAGAGAAGTAGTGAAGAAATCTTCCACAAAATTCTCTAGACATAAGGATAAACAACATTCTCTATATAGTTTCATAAATCCAGCAAAACCTGAATAGGAGAATCAGACAAGAGTATTAGTAAAAAGAAATATTGAAGGCTAACTTCCTTGAGAACTTCCCTTTCTAAAATATGTAATTGGCACATGATATATTTCCCTTTTTGATATTCACAGTATTTATATATAGTTTATAATTTTGCATAGGTATCTGTGACAAAGATCTTCCCTTTGAGATTTGGAACAAGAGAAGAATACCTACTCTCATTGCTTTTTATTACTCCTGAGAGGTCTAGCCAGTGCAGGAAGGTGAGAGGAACAAATAAAAGTTATAAGAATGAAAATAAGGAAATAAGACTTTCACTTTGTTAATAATATGATTTTGTATGTAACAAACTAAGAAGTTTGACAGATAAAATTATTAAAATAAAAATTGAGTTTAGCAAGGTTGCTAATAGATCAATAGAATGAAAAGCAATTCTTTTTTATATACAATAAAAAAACACATGAAAAACTTTAAAATGTTGCCACTTGCAATTAGAAAGCAACACATTTCTAGGAATTAATCTAAGATGTACAAGTCCTCCATATAGAGAATTTGGGAGAAATTAATGAAAACTCAAGTAAATGGAGATGCGTTCCATGTCCATGAATTGGAAGACTTAATCTAAGAAAGTTATCAGTTCTTCCTGTAAATGTATCTACAGGTTTGATGTGCTCCCCATCAAAATCCCATGTTTTGTGTATCTGTATGCAGAATTATTCTATTTATGTGGAATAGTAGAGGGCTTCACATAGCCAGCATTTCTTTGAAAAAGTAAGAGAACTTATTCTGCTAGATATGAAAAAATTTTGTTTTAAAGCTACAGTACTTAAGATATCTGGTTAAAATATAGATAAACAGTTAAATGGAATAAAATGTGAAATGCAGGAAAAGTCACACACAAAGAAGAGCACTTGATTTATGGTGCTGCAACAATTGGACATCCACATAGGAGAAAAGACACTTGCTATTAATTTCAAGATATATGCAAAATCAATTGCAGATAAATCATAGACCTTAACATGAGAGTCAATATAATCAAATTTATCCAGGCAAATTTGGAAGAATATCTTCTGTCTTTAGGGTAGATTATTTAAAAAAAAAAACACCAAGATACAAAAAGCATTAACCATAAGATAAAATTTATAGTTGTAACACAATAAAATGTAAACTTTTGTCATCATTCAAACAGTAAAAACAAAAATCAATCCATAGGGTGAGAATACATGTAAATAACAAAAAAACTCTTATACAGAAAATGCAAAGATCTCCTGTAAATCAGTAAGATGAAGATAGACAACCCAATGGAAAAAAAAATGGACAAAATATTACAGCAGACATTCCACAAAAGAGGTTATCTAAATTATTACCATATAGACAGAAAGGCGCACGACTTTATTAGACATCAGTGAAATGTCACATGTGGTATCCTTACACACCCACCAGAATGGCTGAAATTAGAAAGGCACCCAGTATCAAGTGTTGGTGAAGTTGTAAAATAACTGGAACTCTTAATGCTGGTAGATGTGTAAAGTGGTACAGTGACTTTAAAACATATTTAGACATTTTCTACATAAGTTGTGGATTCTATGCAATACTTTAACGTAGCAATTTCATTCCACGTTATTTACCCAAAAGAAATGCCTGTCTGATGATAAGTGTGATTTTGTAACAGCTTTGTTCGTAATGGTCCCAAACTTGAAACAACTAAAATGTCCACAAATAATAAATAAATGTGAATACTATATTCTAGTGAAAACAAGTAAACTACATCAATATAACAACCCAGGTACATTTTGCAAATATGTACAAAGACACCAGGCACAAAAGAATGTGCCCCGTATCATTCCATTCATATAAAGGTCAAAATGTAATTAAGGTAGAGTCATTAAGAATGTATAATTTGTTGCTAAAAATAGGAAAACAAGGATGTTATTACCATAAAATCAGGATAGTGGTTAGGCAGGTGAGTATCTGGAAATGCTCTATCTTGTCTCCTAGCTGGTAGTTACACACGTGTTTAATTTATAATAATTCACTATGCCACACACTTATTTTTGTGTTTTTCTGGAAGTGCGTTTATATTTCATAAAGATATTTAAAATACCTCTATCTTCAGCTCACTTTTCTGAGCTTCTGACTTATATATCTATGTGTTTAATGAACACTTCTACTGATAGTTCCATTGGCACTTCAAACTCTACCCATCTCAATTGATGTGCACAATTGATCTTACCTCAAAAATCCGTTCTGCCTGCTGAATTCCCCAAATGGGTGAGTGCTACCATCATTGACTTGGTCTTCCAGGCCAGGGGTCAGTATGTCGTCATTGACTCATCCTTCTTTCTTGCTCACCACATTTAATAAAGTTCTGTTGATTTCACCCCTTAATGTCTTTTGAGCTTATCCCTCCTGTTCATTTCTAAGCCCTTCCTTTGTATGTAATCTATTATCACTTCTACAGCCTCTCCTCTCTTCTTTCTACTATTTGGTGTTTCCTTTCTGTATTGTATCCTCCGTACTGTCACCAGAGAGTTCTCATCTACAGTGCTAATCTGACCATTTCCACTCCTTCATTAAGCTTGTACTGACTTATGCCAGCTTACACAAATCATTCTTAACCTTTCTTTATGGGCTTATTAATTATGCTCTTTCACAGTCCTTGCTTCTGAAAGTGTCTTATTTATTAAAGACGCAGGGATGAAAAAACAATACAGTAGCATCCACTTCCCCTCTCTCCTACTTCTTATACTACTCTGATACTATTTTTTCACATTTACTCTTGTAACCTTACTGTAGTCTCCCAGTGTGTAGTAAGTTGTTCTGATAGCATCTTGCATATACCTCCAGACGGTTTTGTAACAATCTCTTCTGCTATGAACCTCAGGGAATATGATAGAGTAGGTACTCAATAATTGTGTAATGAATATTTTTTACTAAACGAATTCAGAGGCAGAAAATGTCACCTCTTTTGAGATTACAGAAGCTTCATTGTCCATCTGCAGTAGGCCTTGAAAGCTGAGAGAGCATTCAAAATGGAGACAATGTCACAAACATAGGTGCAGAGGCAGATGTGTTACACAGCATTATATAAATGTGGTTCCACAGCAAAGATGGGTTGTTCAGTATTTATAAATTTAGGCTTTATGGTGGAAGATTGATTTTTTAAATAATTCTGCTGTGTCTGCATTTAGGCTGTTCAACATTCGATTTGACTGCAGCTTAATGGGAGGTATTATTTTCCATTGATTATTTTTATTCAATACATGACAGAAAGACCAGATTCCTAAACTGGCTGCAAAATCATAAATATTTAAATCCAAGTTATTTGCCATGCAGAGATAATCAAGTCATGATCGCTCACTTATATGTTTGGTGACTTGATTATTGATTTTTACAGCTCTAATCTGAATTCTGTAGTAATTCACTGAAATGGCTTAGAGGAGACTGTTCTTTTAACATTGTAGAAAATGGTCCTTTTATATATGTGGATTCAAAGAACAAAGGTCTAGAAAACAGTAGATGATCGTTTTATATTCGCATTTCAAAGAACAAATGATTTAGAAAAATAATTGAGATACAGTGCAGCTTAATCTTCTAAACACGGTATCAGATGATGAAACAGTCTCAGAGGATCAGGTGATATATTCAAAGTCGTGTAGCTAATTAGGGTCAGTACTAGAATCCAGGTCTCCTACTTCCCGGTCCAAGGCTTTTTCTTATTCATTTTAGGAATTGTAATACACACATAAATGATTCAGAATCTAAGCTTATATAAGAAATAAACAGACAGTGTCCTGTTCTTTGATTTATCTGATACAGATATACAGACTGTTTGTGAAATGAATAGTAATGACAGAGTTTTTACTTATTGATCATGTATATGCCAGGCTCTGTCATAGATACTTTACCTAACATATTTCTAGTCCTCACTATAACAGCATGAGGTAGGAATACTTTATAGATGAGAAATATTTCTAGATGAGCCTCAGAGAAAGTATGTACCTTGTCCAAGATCTGTCACATGTGATCTCTGATCTGTTATCCATAGTTTCAGAATAACCTCATGTAACTTGTACTTCCCCCAACCCCACCCTGGCAAGTGGAAGTCCATTATATATTGGTGTGGACTTGGCTGCATATGACTGCTTTCAATCTCAGTGGGTCCTATTACTAAGCCTCAGCTTTCTGCTTATTTACTTTGATCGAGTGCTAGAGCCTAGAGAATTAATGTGGAGAGTTATCGTTTTCACTAACTTATTGATTAACAAATGTTTATGAAGTTCCTACAGTCTTAAAGATTCTGTGCTATACTTTGAAGTCTCAAAACAAGAGGCAGAATAGTAAAGAAATACGTGCTTCAAACAGTGTCTGCCATTCACTAGTTCTGGGACCTTGGACAACCTACTGAATACCTGCATTTCAGTCTCTTCTTCTGTGCCATGGGAGTCATAACTATCTAACGAGGTTATGGTGCAGAACAGTGGTTCTCACTTGGAACAACTTTACCTCCCATGGGACATTTGGCAATGTCTGGAAACAGTTTTGCTTGTCACAGATGAGGAGTAGAAGCTACTACAAAGCACAAAACAGCTCCAAATAACAAAGTCAAAATGCCAACCATGTGAAGGTTGAGAAACCCCAGTGTAGAATCCATGCAGTAATATGGATGTAACAGGGGAGATATATTCTCCACAGCCATGACTCACGGAAAACTTTACAACTGGTTCTAGGTAGTCCTACTTCAGTAGCGGCTATCTCCTCAGAAGCTGCCCATCCACTTTCCCTCTGGTAGAATGTCCCAGGGGCCTGGGATCACTGAAAGGGTGTTGTCCATAAATGATGGCGTGATGGCACAGAGAGTAGGAGGAGTGGTCCTTAGTGGGTGAAGCGCAGCCCTGAGTCAGCCTGCTCTCAGCTCCCTGGCTTTCATAATGGAAGGTTCTTCTTTCTCCCACTATTAGACCAAGAACTGTCATCTTCCCCTGCCTAAGTTCACCTTCTACTACTGGCCACTCCTTACTCATCCTGCTCTACCTAGTCTTTGTGAGAAAAGAACAAACATAAAAGCAAAAAACAAACAAAAACACTTCTATCAACACAGTAAAACAAATAAAAAGCAAACATACATAGAAATCTGTCCTTTTGCTATTTAGCCAGGGGCTCCTTCTCTCTTTAAGTTCTAAGTAGGTAACTAAGTACACCATGAGAGGCTGGGGTGCGAGTGATACAAACCCTCTGGGAATTAGAGAAGGGTGGAAGGTAGAGGAAAGAGGAGGAAGAAATACATATGTGAAAACATACGGCCATGACCTTGAAATAAAACAATAGCAGTTATCTCCTTCTAGGCCTGACACAGACTACATAATCACTAGCACTTCCTGATTTCCTTAACTCTGAGCAATGCCTAAAGTGTAGTGATGCCTAAAATGTAGCTGTCATGAGTCATTGGCTGATTGGTTAGAAGTTTTACAGGCTTTTGATTCAGGGTCTGTCCCCATGTGACTGAGTATTTCATGTCTAATGTCTATGGAGTATTTACAGTGCACGGGGCATGATGTTGAGCACAGATATGAATTATTATTTCACTTACATTCTTTATTTTATTTTATTTTCCATTTATTTTATTGCATTTTAGGTTTTGGGGTACATGTGAAGAATATGCAAGATTGTTGCATAGGTACACATGTGGCAGTGTGATTTTCTGCCTTCCTCCCCATCACCTACATCTGGGATCTCTCCCCTTGCTATCTCTCCCCAGCTCCCCCCCCCCCCCCCCCCCCCCCCCCCCTTCCCCCC
>NW_022436971.1:10904837-10923541 GCF_009761245.1 Sapajus apella
AGTTGTTCAGTTTTCATGAAGCTGTGTGGTTCTGGGTTAGTTTTTGATTTCTGAGTTTTAACTTGATTGCACTGTGGTCTGAGAGACTGTTTGTTATGATTTCCGTTATTTTGCATTTGCTGAGGAGTGATTTACTCCCAATTATGTGGTCTATTTTAGAGTAGGTGTGATGCGGTGCCGAGAAGAATGTATATTCTGTGGATTTGGGGTGGAGAGTTCTGTAAATGTCTATTAGGTTTGCTCGTTCCAGGTCTGAGTTCAAGTCCTGGATATCCTTGTTAATTTTTTATCTGGCTGATCTGTCTAATATTGACAATGGGGTGTTAAAGTCTCCCACTATAATTGCATGGGAGTCTAAGTCTCTTTGTAAGTCATTAAGAACTTGCCTTATGTATCTGGGTGCTCCTGTATTGGGTGCGTATATATTTAGGATCGTTAGCTCTTCTTGTTGCATTTATCCTTTTACCATTATGTAATGTCCTTCTTTGCCTCTTTTTATCTTTGTTGCTTTAAAGTCTAATTTATCAGAGATGAGAATTGCAACTCCTGCTTTTTTTTGCTCTCCATTTCCTTGGTAAATCTTCCTCCATCCCTTTATTTTGAGCCTTTGTGTATCCTTGCATGTGAGATGGGTTTTCTGGATACAGCACACCGATGGGTTTTGGCTTTTTATCCAATTTGCCAGTCTGCATCTTTTGATTGGGGTATTTAGTCCATTTACATTTAGGGTTTATATTGTTATGTGTGAATTTGATACTGCCATTTTGGTGCTAGCTGGTTGTTTTGCCCATTAGTTGATGCAGATTCTTCATTGCGTTGATTCTCTTTACCATTTGGCATGTTTTTGGAGTGGCTGGTACTGGTTGTTCCTTTATATGTGTAGAGCCTCTTTCAGGAGCTCTTGTAAAGCTGGCCTGGTGGTAACGAAATCTCTGAGTACTTGCATGTTCACAAAGGATTTTATTTTTCCTTCACTTATGAAGCTTAGTTTGGCTGGATAGGAGATTCTGGGTTGAAAGTTCTTTTCCTTAAGGATGTTGAATATTGGCCCCCACTCTCTTCTGGTATGTAGGGTTTCTGCTGAGAGATCTGCTGTGAGTCTGATGGGCTTCCCTTTGTGGGTAACCTGACCTTTCTATCTGGCTGCCCTTAGTATTTTCTCCTTCATTTCAACCCTGGTGAATCTGATGATTATGTGCTTTGGGGTTGCTCTTCTTGAGGAATACCTTTGTGGTGTTCTCTGTATTTCCTGGACTTGAATATTTGCCTGCCTTGCTAGTTTGGGGAAGTTTTCCTGGATAATATCCTGAAGAGTATTTTCCAGCTTGGATTCATTCTCTTCGTCGCATTCAGGTACACCTATCAAACGTAGATTAGGTCTTTTCACATAGTCCCACATTTCTTGGAGACTTTGTTCATCCCTTTTTACCCTTTTTTCTCCAGTCTTGCCTTCCCGTTTTATTTCGTTGAGTTGATCTTTGACCTCTGATATCCTTTCTTCTGCTTGGTCAATTCGGCTGTTGATACTTGTGCATGCTTCACGAAATTCTCGTGTTGTGTTTTTCAGCTCCATCAATTCACTTATATTCCTTTCTATTTTGTCCATTCTCATTAGCATTTCATCAAATCTTTTTTCAAGGTTCTTAGTTTCTTTGCATTTGATTAGAACATGTTCTTTAAGTTCACAGAAGTTTCTTACTACCCACCTTCTGAAGTCTGATTCTGTCATTTCATCACACTCGTTCTCCCTCCAACCTTGTTCCCTTGCTGGGGAGGAGTTGTGATCCCTTGTAGGAGGAGAGGTGTTCTGGTTTCAGGTGTTTTCATCCTTTTTGCGCTGGTTTCTTCCCATCTTTATGGATTTATCCACCTGTCGTCTTTGTAGTTGCTGGCTTTCAGATTGGGTCTCTGAGTGGACGTTCTGTTTGTTGATGATGTGTTTATTTCTGTTTCTTGGTTTTCCTTCTGACAGTCTGGCCCCTCTGCTGTAGGTCTGCTGGGGTCCACTCCAGGCACTGCTTGCCTGGGGATCACCTGCAGCAGCTGCAGAATAGTAAGGGTTGTTACCAGTTTTCTTCTTCTGCTATCTTTGTCCCAGAAGGATACCCGCCAGGTGTCAGTCTGATCTCTCCTTTATGAGGTGGCTCTTTGGATACATAGGGGTCAGGGAGCTGCTTGAGGAAACAGTCTCTTCTTTATAGGAACTCAAATGATGAGCTGTGAGCTCCGTTGTTCATTCAGAGCTGCTGGGCAGGTACGTATAGGTCTGCTGCAGCAGAACTCATAAACCGCTTTTTGTTCCCAGGTGCTCTGTCCAAGGGAGTTAGGGCTTTATTTATGAGTTTCCGTTATGCTGCTGCCTTCTTTTTTTTTTTTCCTTCAGAGCTGCCCTGCCCAGCAAGGAGGCAGTCTAGTCACTGTCTGCCTGCAGAGGCTTTGCTGAGCTGCTGTGGGCTCCACCCAGCTGCCGAGTGAACTTCCCTGCAGCCCTGTTTATATGGGTGTATTTAGAACTGCCTCGGCAAGGGTGGCCCGCCTCTTTTAAGGTGGAGTCTCTCTGTAGTGGTGGGTTGCCTTGGCAACGGCGGGCTGCCTCAGCATTGGCTGACTACCTCTGTAGTGGTGGGCTGCCTTGGTAATGGCGGATGCCCCTCCCCCACAGAGCTGGACCATCCCGGGTTCAGCTGCACTTGCTGTGAAACTCTCAATCCAGAGAGTTTCTGATTGCTGTTCTTTTGTGGAGGTGGGACCAGCCGAGCCTGATGGCCTGGCTCCCTGCCTCAGAGCCTTTTTTTTTTTTTTTTTTTTAAGTTGGTGTTCCAGTCGCCTGTTGAGTCGCCGGGGTCTATCTGTTTTCCTGTGTCGTGACTCACTGCTCTGGCTTAAACAGCGGCACTGATATTTGTGGCGCTTTTTTTTTTTTGCCCTGGAATCTACTGTCCTGGTTCTCTGCTCAGTCCCCTTTTTAAACAGAGGAATGGGTGACTTCCCATGGCTCCAATTGCCAGCCAAAAGGGCACCAGGACGGGTGTATTTTGTACGGAGAACCGCTGCTCCAGGGCACCAACAAAGCAGCCGCATGGGGCAAAGCAGCGGCGCCGGCTGGCACAGCCGCGCTGGCCAAAACAGCCGCGCTGGTGACCCGTGGAGGTCCTCCGCCTGGGAATTGCCTAGTCTGTGGGCAATAAAAATGCGGCGTCCACTCACCCTCTGTGCTTTCAGTGGGAGCTGCAATCCTGAGCTGTTCCTAAATGGCCATCTTGGATTAGGATCCTCTCACTTATATTCTTTTAAGCCCTACTCTATAGGCATTGGTATTATCTTCATGTTACCCGTGAGGGTATTAGAGTTAAGAGAAGCGAAGTGACTGGAACAGGATTGTACCATTGGCAGGTAGTAGAGCTAGGGCTTCGTATAAAGAGCTTGACACAAGAAGTGATACTTCTAACCAGTAGGCCGTACTAGCTTTCTCGATTTTGGTCCCCATGCAAATAATAATTTAAAGAAGAAGCATGCCAACATTTATATAAAACAAGACTAAGCATTTGAAGCAAAGAAAAATTGCAGGACTATGTAATAGATTGCTTAAGCTTCCTCTGTGTTATTAAGTAGTATCAGGGATAGAAATTCTCTAAAACAAATTTTGTGCTTCAACAAAATTCAAAGGTACAATAGTTTCCTTTGACATTATTTTCATTCCTTAACCTTTTCTGGATTCCACTTTTTTAATGTATTATTTTTCCCCACGAGTGATTAATAAATTATAGTAATGATCACTGAGTTACCTAATACATATGAAGTTTCTGTCCATTTTTAGCTTTCAAATGGAGAAGTGGAGCATAATTTCCAATAAGATGGGATTTCTGAAATGATGATTTAAAGGCATGATGTTTAAAATGCAATTATTAGAATTTTTGTTTAGAACGACTCATTTTGAAAAAAACAAAAACGACCAACCAATTTTATTATAGGTTTTATTTTGGCAGTTCCCCCTATGTGTAGTACAAAGTGTGGTTTCAGGCAGGGCTGCCGTATTTGGCTTTGCAGGCTGTGTTCTTCACATGGTGGCTCCCAGGCTGTGGGCAGTGGTAATCTGGGGCTGGCTCATACCTCTTGTGAGAGCTAATTATAAGCCTCACTTCCTAGCTCCTTGTTCATTGATAGGAGCTCAGCAGCTTAAAATTGGTTATGGTGGCAATATTGACACCACAGAAATGGACAAACTCTACAAATCGGGGAGCTGATTGTTAGACATTTATCAGCATGCCACTGGACAGAGTAGGGAGGGGAATTGGAAAACTAAACCTTAGTCCTTGCTCTTCTCACCAAGCAGGCACAAGTGCTGATCCCTGATTTAGGGATGGATTAGAGGGGCTTTGTTTTTCATTAATGCAAAGCTGCCCTCTCTACTCACAGCTGCACACTCACGAGGCTCTGGCTCCAGGAGGGCTTCTCCTACTCATTTACACAAAGGCAGCAAATGGGCCAGCAGCCAACCCTGAGTTTAGAACAGTGGTTCCCAAACATGGTTCCCAAACCTGGTGGATTATCTTACAGTTTTTTATGATATAGGTTTTAGGACTTCTGATAGATTTTTATTTGGTTTGTGCAACATTCAATAATGCTACTGTTCTTCCTAACTCTCAAAACCAATTTTGTCTGGGTGTTTACTGACCCAGGGAAGGGCAAATGTATCTCCAACTCCAGGGGTTAATCATGAGTGCTAGAAATCAATCAGGATAATCATCCCTGATCTGTTTAAGTGTAGGCACGTGACTCAGTTGTGGTTAATTACACAAGGCTAATTATGTTAATTACATGAGACTAATTATGTGAAACCCTGCCTGCTGCCAGGCTTCTGAGGAAGAGCCTAATTTCCAGAAAGAGACATAAGGAAAGATAGCCCCTCTGCCTCTGCTCATTGCTGGACATTGTATAACAGAAACTATTTAATGCCTGGAATTGTTGCAACCATGTGTGAACGACACAGGGACATAAACTGAAGGCAATGCTGACACACTCAGAATGGGATTGTCAAGAAATAAAATCTGGGTCCCAGATGACACAACTGAGCCACAAATTAACCAAGTGAAACTGGACCAACCTCTACATTTCCTATTCTTTGCTTAAGGGAATTTGAATAGGCCTTTTCTGTCACCTGTAACTGAAAGCAGTTTAACGAATATGTCTTGGGTAAGGCCTGGGAATCTCAATTTTAAAAGTTTTGCAAATGATTCTGATGATCAGCCAGGTTTGGGAACCACAAGACTTACATTTCCTAAAAATGAAGGTCGAGTTTTCTGATAGGTATGTCAAGATGTTTACGCACTCGGTTTTTGTGTGGCCAAGTAAGCCTTGTGGCAAATGGAGCCCCTGAGGGAATTGTGTCAGGCCAGGAATAGCCTTGCCTATTTACTCCAGTATCCTGTAAGACACCAGTTTCTGTGAGTGGCATGGTGTGAAAAAAATGGAGAAGCACCAGAATGCTTTGATTAGCACAGTCTGGTGGGAAGGTAATAGGACACAATCACCAAACAGCTGTGTCATCTTAGAAATGCAGTTTGTCCATTGGTTTCTCAGCTTTGTCATCTATGAAATTATATAAAGTCAGGTATTTTAATGGCAAAGGCTGACAATAGGGAGGATAAATTGTGACAATTTGGGTGTGGCCGCCTAGTTGCCTTGTTCTGTGTATTCTTTATACTTACACTAGTAGATGCAGGAGTAGATTGGTACCAGCTGTGCATTTCAGAAGAGAAACACCCTCATTCATTTATAGGCTCTGGAAATAATAATACTGACTAGCATTATTAATTGCTCAGCATGAACAGATAGGTGTTGGTAACTTTCAAAGCAGTTGTGCAGCACACATAAACCTGAGTAGCTGAGTTCAGTGTAATCTCCCTTTCTAAATCCTGAGCCCTTAGGTCCTGTAAAGTTATCTGTTAAACTGACTTCTGATCCTTGTCTTCCTCTATTCTGGGTCTCATCCTGTCAGACTTTTAACAAAGACACCTGCCTTCCTTAGGTGCCTTTGAGTCTTGACTCTGTAGGAAAAAAGAAAAAAAAGTCACCACCATGCAATTAAACAGAAAAAATGAATTATACAGTCTCATTTAAAAATAATGCATATTCATACAAAAGCAATCCATTTCTACCATCTAAAGATTCAATTTTAATGTTTTGTTATATTTTTATTCAGAATTATTTTGGTATCATGCTATTTTATTTAAAAAATAAACTGAACCCCAAAACCTGTGAAACATCTATGATTCTTCTCTTTCTCTCCCTCATCTGTTCACTTCTAATCCATCAGCAAGTCCTGTGGAGTGCACCCCTGACTGCATATAGTTAGTTAAATTCATTCACTTCCTCTCCACTGCCACCCCCTCACCCAGCCACCATCATGTCCTACTTGGTCCATTCCAACAGCCACCCAACTCATGACCTTGTTTTCACTTTTGTTTTATAGAATTCATGTTTTTGCACAGTCATTAAAGTGATTTTTGTATGTGTTAATTAAATCTTATTTCCCACTAAAGAACTTTTGTAAGGCTACCCATTGAGCCCAGAATAAAATCTAGATTCCTTTCAGGTGGTTTGAAAGACTGAGTATAGTCTGACTCTGCCTATCATCTCCTCCGTTTCCCCCTTATTTATTCTTTTGCAGCCATGTCACCCATGGGACTTTGCACTTCCTGTTTCCTCTGCCGGGAACATGAATCGTCTGGCTTTTTTGCATGGGCTGCTCCCTCTTATCACCCAGGTGTCAGCTTGAGTGCCCCTTCCATGAAAAAACCTTTCCTGCTCACCAAACCCAAGTAGCCTCCACAAGCCACTTGTTATCAAGCCAACCTGGTTTATTTTCTTCCATGCACACATCACATTCTAAAATTGTCTTTTAAAAACATTTTTTTATTATCTTTTTTTCTAGTATGCACTCAAGTGTGATGTGAAACACAGGCACAGTGTTGCACAGCAGGTCTTTGGAACTGACTCACCTAATAGAACTGAAACTTAATTCCTGTTGAATAGGAGCTCCCCACTTGCCCTCTCTCTAGCCCCTGACAAACACCATTTCATTCCCTGCTCCTATAAGTTTGATTATTTCATGTACCTCATGTAAGTGGAAGCATTCAGTATCTGTCCTTTTGTGACTTGCTTATCTCAGGATAATGTTCTCCAGATTCATCTATGTTGTCTCATATGACAGGATTTCCTTCTTTTTAAAGGCTGAATAATATTTCGTTGAATGCATATACCATCTTTCCTCTCCTTTCCCCTTTCCTTTTTTTTTTTTTTTGAGAGGGAGTCTTTCACTATTACTGGGGCTGGGGTACAATGGCACAATCTCGGCTAACTGCAACTTCCGCCTCCCAGGTTCAAGCGATTCTCCTGCCTTAGCCTCCTAAGTAGCTGGGATTACAGGCACCTGCCACCACGTACGGCTATTTTTTTTTTGGTATTTTTAGTAGAGGCGGTGTTTTACTATGTGGCCAGGCTGGTCTGGAACTCCTGACCTCTGCTCACCTCGACCTCCCAAAGTGTTTTGATTACAGACGTGAGCCACTGCTGCCGGCTACTGCCTTTTCTTTATCCATTCATCTACTGATGAACATGTAGGCGGTTTTTGTGTTCAATATAATTGAAATCAAGGTCTTGAAAAGATGTCTGCACTCTTATGTTCATGACAGCATTATTCACAAAAGCCAGTGTTTCTTCAAGCTGAAGAAATGCCCACGGACTCCCAGTGTTGACTTACACCTACACAAATGTGAAATGCATTTACATTCCTCCTGCTTATAATTCTTATATGTATCTAAAATCAAAACATCTTTACAAACTTCATACAGAGCTGCAAAACAAATAAAATTTGAATTAATGATACTAACATGATAGATGATATTTTGATGAAACCAAATTATCACTCACAATGTGAGTAAGATGCAGTTTCTTTTGAATTCACAGGAGTATCTGGTCCTTACTCCATGGTGGTTCAGATTTTTCATGACTTTTCTGTCTTTGAACTACTGTAAGACCTTAATTTGTGTATCATGCTGTATTATATTTATTTGGAATGAGTGTGATATACTGGAAACACAGTTACCTCTGGTCTTTTCTCACTAACCTTTCTTAATTAAGTTCTGCTTCTGGATGCAATGTGACTTTTAACCTATAGTAAATGAGAGTAGTGAGATCCTGTTGCAGGCTTGTTTTTAAGGGGATGCTCTGGATATGCCAGCATAGCTAAACAAGGACTTGGAATATTTTCTCTGGAATTCCAGGAGACGTCTCCATGAGAACAGCAGTCAGAGGCAGGGGCTAAACCAAACTTTCTCCTAGGGCCTGTGAGTGACAGCAAAGGCCTCACTTTGGGACTGGAGGTTCAGGGTGGGGTCAATGATAAGGGGCAGTGCTTTGTGATAAGGCCAGCTGGACTGCAAGGGAATCCCCTACAGGGACGTGACGTGATCTCTTCCTCATGACTCAGTCAGCCTCTCTTATACACTAAAACATCACAGTATTTGGCAAGCTTGGATTACTGGAAGGAAATGGTGAGGGGCAGAGTTCTGCATGGAGCTGTCACTAGAAAGGGACAGAAAGACAGATGCAAGAGGAGAGATTGGCATGGTTTGGAATTTATCCACATTCACGAACAAAATTTATTCAAATCCATATATGGTATCTCACATCCCTTCTACTAAATAGCATCACACATACCACATACCATTAAATACAGTGTCTTATGCGGGTATGTGTATATTTACTTATTTACTTAGATATTTATTTTGTTATAAAAGTCAATGTTTATTCAGAATAAATAGAAAAATCACAACTAATTATAAATTTTAAGATGCTATCAAATACCTTAAATATCATAAAATCCAATATTTTAATTTTACATAGTTACAAAGACTTGTGACCATGTGAACACATTGCTAGCTCCTCCTTGCCCCTTTGAACTTTAGAAAAAGTTAGTGTCAGTGAGAAGCCCTGGAACTTGTTTCTCATTAGTTCACAGTGTATTAGTTACCATTGCTGTGTAACAAATTGCACTCTCCTCATTTAGCCTCTTGAAACAACAAACATTTATTACTTCACACAGTTACTTATGGTCTATGGACACTAATTGCAAAACTTATTTGAATCCTGGACTATTGGATTAAAAAAATCTGTATTATTATCCATAACCTCTGTAGCCCCCAACTCTTCCTGTCAACTTGTATCTCCCTGATTTTGTGCAAATTGCTTTTTCCAACCTTGAACACCCCTGTCCTTTAATGTAATGTGTCTACCTGGCAAATGTCTACTGACGGTCAGCCTAGTTCCTGCCTTATTTATGCAGTCTCATTAAGTTTTCTGAGATGACTAGGGGTTTCTTTCATCTAAACTCCTCTAAACGCTGCCTTTCCCCCCCATTTAGCAAATTTCTCAGAGAGTTTTAATTGTCTAGGTATCTGCAAGGTATATTATAAGTTGCTTGAATACAGGGACCATTTTTTTCATGCCCAAATCCACAATAGTTGCAAAAGCCCTGACATGAGGTTAACACCCAGTAAAGATCTGTTGCATGAACGAATGGATTGCCCTAGATTCCGAGAGACAAGGCTCATTTCTAAGGCCATATGCCATTTGTATTCTGGATGATTAGCATTCAGTTAATGATTATAGCAAATTACTGGGGCCACAGGGAATCAGCTTCCTTCTGGTGGAATTTTCTGTCTAGAGAAAGGCACTGGGGCAAGTTAACCATCAGTGAACCAATGGCCATATGCTGCCTACTTTATGTGGATAACAACTATGTTCACCAGATTGATAGTGCACTCAGAACCTTTTCATGCCAGTAGAACCTGTAAAATTCCATTCCAAGAGGAATAGAGCTTTACCAAGTGAGTTGCATCTGCAAGTAGCCAGAGCCCTGATGTAGGTCTGCCCAGCTCACTGCATCATGAAGCATATTGATGTTCCTAGCTAGATCTCAGGTGGCAGAATCAGCACAGATGAGTTAGGAGATTCCAGCTGCCTGCCACCCTCCCTCCACCAACAAGCACCCATCTTTTCCAGATGCCAAATGTATCTACTGATTTTGACAATTTTCTTTCTTTCTGTAAATTAAACTACTTTATGCGAAATACATGAACCTAGAGCACAGAAAGAACACAAAGGAAAATCTCAAGCATTCTTCTCCAGGTACCCCTCACCTTGGGAAGAATGGTTTTGCTCCAGACATCAAACTGCTCCTGAACCGCTTCACTTCCTGCATGTCTGCTCTTTCTTATCCATTTTGCTTTGTCCTGACTGCCCGGAAGAATTCTAAACATCTCCTCCTAGGAGCTCTACCCATAATCTCATAGAAGATGAACTCAGGTTCTGCTACCTCCAAGTCACAATTTCTGATCATTCTAGCTCCCACTGCTTTCCCCCTGTTTGGATTCCAGTGATGTTTGCTGTTCCAGTACTTCTGCTGACTTTCATGTGTATGCTCTTCGCCTGGAGGATTCCTTAGAATGCAGATTCTGACTCAGGGCTGGAGTGGGCCTGAGAATCTGCATTTCTAACAAGCTGCTGCTGATACCCTTGTTGCTTTTCTAAGTACAACATTTGAATAACAAAGGTGATTTCTTGGTTTTGAGTGTCCCCTCCCCTCCCTTCCCCTTTCCTGTCCTCCCTTCCCCTCCCGTTCTTTCCCCTTCCTTCTGCCTCCTACAAATATTTACTGGACTCCTTCTATGTTTTACACTTAGTGTTATGTGCTGGTATTGAAGAGGTAAAACCTACCTCTTAATAGCATTGTAATTTTATTTGCCTTTTAGTTAATCTACTTATATATTTGTACTTGTTCTGATACTTAGATTTACATTTCTTTTTCTTTCCTTCTCAATCAATTGTAACCTCCTTGAAGGCAGAAAATTACCTGTGAAGCCTAGGTAACATTTTGTTGCATACAATCTGAAATGAACAAATCTGGGCTCAAATTTCAGTTCTACCTCTTATTACTAGATGTGAAATTTGGGCACATTTTCTAGCCTCCGGGACTCAGTGTGATCACCTGAGAGGTGGGGATGACAAGTGCTGAGAGTGGAATGAGATGCTGCTTGCAATGTGTCTGGCGCGGCCCTCTGGACCTGGGCAGTGACCTTTTCTCCTACCCTGCTTGATATTGATTAGCCCTAGACATCAAGGTGGTTCAAGTTTAGGGCAGGTTGGGCAAAGTATCAGGAGACAGTGCCTCAGAGTGGTTTGGTTTTCTTCTGTTCTGGTTCTCATTTTGAAACTTCCATGGAAAGATTTTATGATATGCTGGCAAATGTTTACATTTTTTTTTCTTTCTTTTATATATAGACATTTTATTGCACTTTAGGTTCTGGGGTACATGTGCAGAACATGCAGGATTGTTGCATAGGTACATACATGGCAATGTAGTTTGCTGCCTCCATCCCCCTGTCACCTATATCTGGCATTTCTCCTGATGTTATCCCTCCCCAACCTCCCTACCCCTGCTGCCCCTCCCCTAGTCCCCCGCAACGGACCCCATTTTTGTTGTTTTAAAATTTTATTTAAGATATGCTTTGAAATTCCCCTTTTAAACTACAAGGAAAGGTGGTTGATATGGCAACTAAGCTTTAAGAAGAAACATGCATTTATTAGAAAAAAAAAAGCAACTTTTTAATGCCAGTAAATGTATAATCAAGTCTGCTGCAATTTCAACCCTTTTTAAAAGTTATAATGTCACTTGAGCTTGCTTTTCATTTGGAAAGAATGAAGGAATCATTTGGAAAAATGTAAAACCTCAGAGCGTTGTAATGGGACATGGGATAGGACCCTGGGCTGCTATGGAAAAGCAGATCTGTGTTTTAGTTCTGCCCTTTCCAGCAATTTTCTATGTGATCTTCATAAAAAATTACTTATAATGTATCTAGGTTCTGTTTTCTCAATATAAAATGAGTAGATCAGACTAAATAATCCCTAAGAGTTTTTTTGTTTGTTTTTTGTTTTTGTTTTGTTTTTTTCTGCTTTATAAAAGCCTGCCATGATTCTTATTAATTTAGCTACAAGTATTGGAGAAATGAAAACTTTAGTCAAGTTAAACAATTTCCTTTTAAGTTTTACAAATGAATTGTGTAAACAAGATCATGACGAGGAATGCTTAAAATGCTTCAGAGAACACTTTCAGGCATTTTGAACACTTACAGAGCGTGGATTTAGGTACAAAAAAATGGATTGGCTAATTGCAAACCATTCTTAGCTACTCGTTAGTGCACACTGGAAAACACACTTTGCTTAAATTGAGTCCCTGTAGGGTCTTGACAGGAATAAAACTATATTTTGTTAAAAAAAATCTAAAATTTATGTTTGTTTTGCTAATTCAGCTTGTGCCAGAACAGTATATGTAACTGTTGAAGGCTCAGATGCTGCTACCAGACTTTGGGTTCAAACCCCGGGTCTGTCACTACTTAGAAAGTCATTTGATCCCTCTCTAGAAGAAAAGCTTCATGCCTTTACCAAGCTTAGGGAAGTGATAAAGAGTAAGTGAAGTAATACATTTAGCATATTGTCTGGTGCACAGTATTTTCAATAATTGTTATGTTATTATGATAGCCTAATTTACTGATTTACTTTAGGTATGATATATAATTATATCAAACTACAATCTTATGTTCATAACGGGTTTTATCCTTAAAATTTCCATTGCCTGTTCAAGTTGCTTGCCCTGTGGGAGTTTTCACTGGGAGGTCACACCATGTGATGAGAAGAAAGTAGACAGAGAGACAAGCAAGTACCATTTTGGCCAAGTCACCTCTGTCATGAGTCTTGCTGTCTTCATTTATAAATAAGATGGTGGGTTCCATTAGATTAGATCTACCTGCTTGGAGTTCATGACATTTGAAGGCCTGAAATGTGTACAAAAACCATATGTCAGATGTTGGGCATATGAAGTTTTCTAGCGTGAAATTCTATACCATGTATCAGACTTTCAGAAGAGTCCATGAAGAAAGCTGAGAGTCTGGCATGTCAATGGCCTTCAGCTTCCTTTTGGCTCTGCAGTACCATAACTATAGAACATTGGAATTTTGGTGACATCACTTGGGAACAAATTTTTCTGGGAAAAAAATTGACAAGCCATTTCCTGGTGAAATATCAAAGCCTGGCATGTTGATAGTTCCTTCTGGCAATAGTATAAACAGGAAAACATAGAGGACAAATTTTCAACTGACAGATGACCCAGTTTGTCCTTGTATTTCAATGACACAAATACTACCTACCCAGTTCTTTGGTGAGAGTTCTTATACAACATTTCAACATGCTTACCATATTGGATGATAGCGTAGCATTAATAACATGTTTGCATGTCATTTGGATGTTTATAATCAGACAGAGTGCAGACCTTTTGCTACCACTGATTGCTTTCTGTTAAGTAAAGTTCTCTTGTTGATCAATATTTTGATTTGAGATTCAATAAATTCAGGGTTGGAAGGAGGCAAGCTAGGCAAGGTGAGGCACTCCTCAGCTGAGAAGAGTGATAACACCAAATCCAGAGCGAACAGGGTGGACGTCAGCATCAAGTACTCAAGAGATTGAAGTCAGGCATGAAGATCATCAGCATCACATGGCAGACTCCGGAAAAGAGAAATGAGAGCTGCCTTCCATGCTGTGAAAATAACTAGGCCCCTTTAGTGCTGCATGGTTTGCTTCTGACAACCAAGCCACCTACTATATAGAGCAGTCCTAAGTGGTTTTTAAGAGTCTCTGTTGCAGGCCTCACAGAAGCTGCTTATGCGCGAACCTAGCCTGGCCACTTGTGCCCAAAGAGCACTGCTGTAAGTGGTGAGGTGACCCTCCTGATGGGGGCTGACTGTTCAGGCTCCACCCTAAAAGAGCTGCCGATTCACTCTCAAGAGAGTGACTGACACTGCTATGTCTACTCCTTCCATGTCTTTCTTCCTAAAAGTTCCTGAATGGTTTCTCACATTGAGGAATTTATATTCTTTAAACTATTTTAAAGTGTACAGTTAAATTATTATTGACTGTAGTCACCCTGTGGTGCTATTGAATAGTATAACTTGTTCATTCTTTATTTTTATACCTGTTAATCATCCCCACCTCCCTCCTATCCCCTCTGCTACACTTTCCAGCCTCTGGTTACCATCCTTGTACTCTCTATGACCATGAGTTCAATTGTTTTGATTTTTAGAGCCCACAAATAAGTGACAGCATGTGATGTTTGGCTTTCTGTGTCTGGCTGATTTCAGTTCCATCCGTGTTGTTGCAAATGATTGGGTCTCATTCTTTTTTATGGCTGGATAGTTCTCCATTGGATATATGTACCACATTTTCTTTATCCATTCATTTGTTGTTGAACACACATTGCTTTCAAATCTTAGCTATTGTAAACAGTGCTGCAACAAACATGGGAGTGCAGATATCTCTTCAGTATACGCATTTCCTTTCTTTTGGGTATACACTCATCAGTGGGATGGCTAGATCATATAGTAGCTCAATATTTAGTTTCTTGAGGAACCTCCAATAGTGGTTGTACTGATTCACATTCCCACCAATAGTATGAGGGTTCCCTTTTCTCCACATCCTCACCAGCATTTCCTATTACCTGTCTTTGGCTGTAAGCTATTTTAGTTGTGGAGAAAGGATATCTCTTTGTAGTTTTGATTTGCACTTCTCTGATGATTAGTGATGTTGAGTATTTTTTCATATACCTGCTTTCCATTTGTATTCTTCTTTTGAGAAATGTCTATTCAAATCTTTTGCCCATTTTTTGATTGGATTATTAGATTTTTTTCCTATAGAGTTGTTTGAGCTCCTTATATATTTTGGTTATTAATTTCTTGTGAGATGAATAGTTTGCAACTATTTTCTCCAATTCTGTGGGTTGTCTCTCCACTTTGTTGATTGTATTTTTTGCTGTGTAGAAGCTTTTGAACTTGATGTACTATTAACTATTAAACATTCATATATATATATATTGCACTTTAGGTTCTGGGGAACATGTGCAGATCATGCAGGATTATTGTATAGGTATATGTGTGGCAATGTGGTTTGCTGCCTCCATCCCCCCATCACCTATATCTGGCATTTCTCCCATGTTATCCCTCCCTAACCTCCCTACCCCCACTGTCCCTCCCCACCCCCACCCAACAAACCCCAATATGTGATGCTCCCCTCCCTGTGTCCATATGTTCTCATTGTTCAACGTCCGCCTATAAGTGAGAACATGCAGTGTTTGATTTTCTGTTCTTGTGTCAGTTTGCTGTGAATGACAGTTTCCAGAATTATCCATGTCTGTACAAAGGACACGAACTCATAGTTTTTATGGCTGCATAGTATTCCATGGTGTATATGTGCCATATTTTCCTTGTCCAGTCTATCACTGATATGCATTTGGGTTAGTTTGAAGTCTTTGCTATTGTAAACCGTGTCTCAGTGAACATATGTGTACATGTGTCTTTATAATGGAACGATTTATAATCCTTTGGATATATACCAAGTAATGAGATTGCTGGGCCAAATGGAATTTCTATTTCTAGGTCTTTGAGGAATCACCACACTGTCTTCCACAATGGTTTAACTAGTTTACACTCCCACCAACAATGTAAAAGTGTTCCCATTTCTCCACATCCTCTCCACCATCTGTTGTCTCCAGATTTTTAAATGATTGCCATCCTAACCGGAGTGAGATGGTATCTCAATGTGGTTTGATTTGCATTTCTCTAATGACCAGTGATGATAATATTTTCATTTATTTTTTGGCCTCATATATGTCTTCTTTTGAAAAGTGTCTGTTTATGTCCTTCGTCCACTTTTGGATATATATATTTTTTTTCTTGTAAATCTGTTTTAGTTATTGGTAGATTCCGGATGTTAGCCCTTTGTCAGATGGGCAGATTGCAAAATTTTTTTCTCATTCTGTTGGTTGCTGGTTCATTCTAATGATTGTTTCTTTTGCTGTACAGAAGCTCTGGAGCTTAATTAGGTCCCATTTGTCTATTTTGGCTTTTGTTGCCAAGGCTTTTGGTGTTTTACTCATGAAGTCCCTGCCTATGCCTATGTCCTGAATGGTTTTGCCTAGATTTTCTTCTAAGGTTTTTATGGTGTTAGGTCTTTTGTTTAAGTCTTTAATCCACCTGGAGTTAATTTAAGTGTGAGGTGTCAGGAAGCGGTCCAGTTTCTGCTTTCTGCACATGGCTAGCCAATTATCCAACAGCATTTATTAAACAGGGTAACCTTTCCCCATTGCATGTTTTTGTCAGAGTTGTCAAAGATCAGATGGTTGTAGTTGTATGGCATTGCCTCTGAGGCCTCTGTTCTGTTCCATTGGTCTATATCTTTGTTTTGGTACCAATACCATGCTGTTTTAATTACTGTAGCTTTGTAGTATAGTCTGAAATTAGGTAGTGTGATGCCCTCAGCATTGCCTTAATCTTGTTTTTTTTTTTTTTTTTGCTTAGAATTGTCTTGGCTATGCAGGCTTTCTTTTGGCTCCATATGAACTTTAAAGTGTTTTTTTCAAGTTCTGTGAAGAGGGTCATAGGTAGCTTGATGGGGATAGCATTGAATCTATAAAGTACTTTGGACAGTATGGCCATTATCACAATATTGATTCTTCCTAACCATGAGCATGGAATGTTTTTCCATCTGGTTGTATCCTCTTTTATTTCCTTGAGCAGTGGTTTATAGTTCTCCTTGGAGAGGTCCTTTATATCCATTGTTTGTGGTATTCCTAGGAATTTAATTCTCTTTGTAGAAATTATGAATGGGAGTTCACTCTTGATTTGACTCTCTTTTAGTCTGTTATTGGTGTATAGGAATGCTTGTGATTTCTGAACATTGATTTTGTATCTGGAGACTTTGCTGAGGTTGCTTATCAGTTTAAGGAGATTTTGGGCTGAGATGATAGGGTCTTCTAAATATGCAATCATGTTGTCTGCAGGGAGAGACAGTTTGACTTCCTCCTTTCCTAATTGAATGCCCTTTATTTCTTTTTCTTGCCTGTTTGCTCTGGCTAGAACTTTCAATATTATATTGAATAGGAGTGGTGAGAGAGGGCATCCTTGTCTAGTGCCAGGTTTCAAAGGGAATGCTTCCAGTTATGCGCATTCAGTATGATATTGACTGTGGGTTTGTCATAAATAACTTTTATTATTCTGAGAGATGTTCCATTGATATCTAGTTTATTGAGAGTTTTTAGCATAAAGGCCTGTTGAATTTTGTCAAAGGCCTTTGCATCTATTGAGATAATCACGTGGTTTTTGTCTTTGGTTCTGTTTATGTGATGGATTACATTTATAGCCTTATGTATGTTGAACCAGCCTTGCATCTCCAGGACGAAGCCTACTTGATTATGATGGACAAGCTTTTTGATGTGCTGTTGCAATCAGTTTGCCAGTATTTTATTGAAGATTTTTGCAACTATGTTCATTATAGATATTGGCTTGAAGTTTTCTTTTTTTGTTGAGTCTTTGCTGGGTTTTGGTGTCAGGATGATGTTGATCTCATAAAACGATTTGGGAAGGATTCCTTCTTTTAGGATTGTTTGGAATAGTTTCAGAAGGAATGGTACCAGCTCCTCTTTGCACATCTGGTAGAATTTTGCTGTGAACCCATCTGGACCTGGATTTTTTTTGGTTGATAGGCTATTAATTGCTGCCTCAACTTCAGCCCTTGTTATTGGTCTATTCAGGGTTTCAACTTCTTCCTGGTTTAGGCTTGCAAGTGTGCAAGTGTCCAGGAATTTATCTATTTCTTACAGATTTATTGGTTTATGTGCATAGAGTTGTAGTAATCTCTAATGGTAGTTTGTATTTCTGTGGAATCTGTGGTGATATCCCCTTTATCATTTTTTATTGCATCTATTTGATTCTTCTCTCTTTTCTTTTTTATTAATCTGGCTAGTGGTCTATTTTGTTGATCATTTCAAAAAACGAGCTTCTGGATTTATTGATTTTTTGAAGGAATTTTTTTGTCTCTATCTCCTTCAGTTCTGCTCTGATCTTAGTTATTTCTTGTCTTCTGCTAGCTTTTGAGATTTTTTGATCTTACTGCTCTAGCTCTTCCAATTTTGATGATAGGTTGTTGATTTTACATCTTTCCTAGCTTCTTGTGTGTCCATTTATTGCTATAAATTTCCCTCTAGACACTGCTTTAAATGTGTCCCAGAGATTCTGGTATGTTGTGTATTCATTCTTGTTGGTTTCGAAGGACATCCTTATTTCTGCCTTCATTTCATTGCTTATCCAGTCCACATTTAAGAGCCAATTGTTCAGTTTCCATGAAGTTGTGTGGTTCTGAGCTAGTTTCTTAATCCTGAGTTCTTATTTGATTGCACTGTGGTCTGAGAAGAGTGTTTGTTATGATTTCTGGTTTTTTTTTTTTTTTTTTTTTTTTTTTTGCATTTGCTGAGGAGTGATTTACTTCCAATTATGTGGTCAGTTTTAGACTAGGCGTGATGTGGTGCTGAGAAGAATGTATATTCTCTGGATTTGGGGTGGATAATTCTGTAAATGTCTACTCGGTTTGCTTGGTCCATTTCTGAGTTCAAATCCTGGATATCCTTGTTAATTTTTTATCTTGTTGACCTGTCTAATATTGACAGTGGAGTGTTAAAGTCTCATGCTATTATTGTTTGATAGCCTAAGTCTCTTTGTAGGTCGTTAAGAACTTGCTTTTTTTTTTTTTTTTTTTTTTTTTTG